>NW_026535188.1:0-3078 GCF_026225885.1 Hylaeus anthracinus
ATATACCAGGAAATGGAGGGAAATTAAAGGGGAATATACCAGGAAATAGAGGGAAATTAAAGGGAAATGTGTAAGGAAATGAAGGGAAATTAAAGGGAAAATTCAACCTATACTTATAGATTTGTCGGGCCGGTTACCTGCACACATAGGCGCAAAAGTGCCGCCTCCTCGCATATCATGTTCTCCTGATACCAAAATATCAGGAGAAGTTGAAAGTTGAAATTCATAAGTACTGCTTTGTCAATATATTGTTGCAAATTGCGGTGGATTGGAGTGATCAGTTTCAACGACGAGGATTGTTGCAACTTTTTTTAATTTGAAATCATCGCAATATACAACATTATTGGGTATTTAATACCACGCAAGTTGCACCTACATATGTAGATTATTAATTCAAAGTCGTCTTTTTTAAGGAGAAATTGTAAGAGAGAGAAATTGTAAGAATAGCGTGTCCCTACGTGACTGAAAACGTCTGCTCCATCAAAGATCACGGTCAAATTAACCAACAGCGTCCTCGGCGTCTTTGTCCACGCCCCGTCAAAGCAACGACACGTCGCATCTTTATTGACGCGGACCAAAGTAAAAAATTACCGATCGCGTTTAGACACGAAAGACGTACGCGGCACAAGGCTAAAAGCGCGACGAGGGATCCGGGCGTCGAGGTAGGGTAGCGATCGAGCACTTGAGCACGAGCTGAGAAGAAATGCGGGGAGAACAATAGGCTAGAGGTAACCAGGAGCCGGTGCTGCGTCATCCCGGTGTCTGAGCCCGTCTCCACCGACGCGGTAACGAGGTGCACGTCAAGCAAAGAGCTCACCTTCCCGCGACCCGCAAAACGAAAACCGACCACCCACGGCTTTCGAACCATGTACGATCGCGTTTACCTCGCGGAACTCCTGTCGTCGACGATTCTCGAGATAATCTGCGCCTACCGTTAATTGGAGATCAAAATCACGCCACAGATCGACAACGCGTATCGGTCGACCGCTTATTGTCTTCTCTACGAGATCGACTACAAAATTTATAGCTTTCTACGGGAATCGGAGATGGCACTTTGGTGCGACTTAGACGATACGAGTGGGCACTGATCTGTAATTCTTGCCAGAAATGTAGAATGCAAACAGAAATACGTTTATCAAATAAAGAGAGTATTCTATCGATAGTACCGAAATATTTAAAGTCTTTATTTCTTATCGCGCACAGACCTAACGCAACATCCTTACCCTTCGCATTCTCCTAAAATTACCAATACGTTTAACGTAAAGTTAAGGGAAGATCCAATCTTAATACGATCCCCGAACGCGTACGACAGTCTCGAATATTTCCTCGAGCTCGATTTGACGTCCATTCCAGGGAGACGAGGGCCTCCCGACTACTACCCGAGCAGCGTGCACAAAAATTCGCTCGGCAGCTGCTTGATCTTTCCGCGTGGTTTCGCGCCGCGCAAGCGACGGCAGACACTCGGGCAATGCGTACTTATCAAACGCAGGCCGCATAGTCGCAACGGGATGAGAAGGAACGTGCGATAGACGGTCGAGTCGTATCAAAGAGAGAGGCGAAAAGCATGCGAGTACGAGGTAGAGAGAGAGAGAGAGAGAGAGAGAGAGAGAGAGAGAGAGACCGGGAAACGAACAGGAAGGAGAGAGCAAGTCGCGTACACTTGGCTACTTGGCATTTACATCCGCCATCCATTTTGCACGCCGGTACTTCAGTCCCTATTCTTTACCTTTAGGTGCCTGCACCCGTGTACGAATACACGCGCGCAGCGCATAGACGACGCGAACGTACATTAACGCGAGTCGGCGGCGTTTTTACGTTGCGGAGCGATGCGTGGCTTGTGCGTAAGAGAACACAACCCGAGAAGAATAAAGACCGGGGGGAGAAAAGAACAGGGGAGGAAGAAGAAGAAGACGAAGATGGGGGAGAACGAAAGGGAGAAGAGAACTCGGATGTGCCGTGGAGCAGAGTCGTGTGAGATGAGGGCGCACCTGGACCTTCTTCTCCATGGGCGTACAAGGGCTCTCACTGCCTTCCACTCCACGATTCAACCACCCAACGGACTGCTTCCAGTTACCGTGCACCCAAGTTTCTTCTTTCTCTGTTTTCGGCCCCCCGCTCTTTCTTCCGCTCGCCACTCTCGCTCGTTCGCCTCTCCTCCCTCTCTCTTCCGCCCTCTTTGTTTTTTTACCACGCGCGGATCGCACACGAGTGCGTGCGTACTATCGGAATCTGCGTTCGCCGGCACAACCGCGCTTTTTACGTCGGCTACGCGACCGTGCTTGCTGTTCGCCAACAAAAAAAAAAAAATATATATATATATATAGATGCTTTTCGATGTCGCGGCTTATTTCGAATTCGAATTTGGTGATTACAGGCGGGCGATTGGAAGTTGGTGCGAAAATGACAGTATTCGAAGCACGGGAGTGCTTCGGAAAAAATGGTATTAGCGATCGAGTAGTTGGACCGATGCATCGAAAACATTACGATATATGTACACCAGTATCGGCACTCTCTATACGTTGACGAAGAGTGTCTACAATTAAACGAGCCGTGTCTAAACTATTTCAAAGTTCGTTCGTGTGCATATTTACAATGGAACATTCATTACCGGGCATTTGTCATTTAATTTAGACAAGCCTCTTCGATAAACATAAGGGTTATTGTACTCGTGAAGCTACCTTGCATGCTGCCATCTATTTCACACGTATTTCGTATCGTACACTGTTCGCGCGTCTTGGGACGCAAGAACGTCGATTGAACTTTGATACGGCAAGTTCGGTGAAGCGCCGAACCTTTCCGCGGTGCTCCGATAATTGCCTACTCCATTCGAGAGCGTAAAAGTTGGCGAGGAAAGCGCAGAGAAGAACCGTCCGACCGAATCCGAGTCGGCGCGGCGGGAGGAAATTGTCCGGGGAGCTTGCGCCCGTATGGAAACCGGAGTGAACGCATTACACGCAAGCGACGACTCGTACTCGATGAAGATGTAAGGGCCGCCATTGTGTCCTGCACCGTCGAGAGAACTCGAGACCAAAGAGAGAGAGAGAGAGAGAGAGAGAGAGAGAGAGAGAGAGAGAGAGA
>NW_026535189.1:0-3080 GCF_026225885.1 Hylaeus anthracinus
ATATACCAGGAAATGGAGGGAAATTAAAGGGGAATATACCAGGAAATAGAGGGAAATTAAAGGGAAATGTGTAAGGAAATGAAGGGAAATTAAAGGGAAAATTCAACCTATACTTATAGATTTGTCGGGCCGGTTACCTGCACACATAGGCGCAAAAGTGCCGCCTCCTCGCATATCATGTTCTCCTGATACCAAAATATCAGGAGAAGTTGAAAGTTGAAATTCATAAGTACTGCTTTGTCAATATATTGTTGCAAATTGCGGTGGATTGGAGTGATCAGTTTCAACGACGAGGATTGTTGCAACTTTTTTTAATTTGAAATCATCGCAATATACAACATTATTGGGTATTTAATACCACGCAAGTTGCACCTACATATGTAGATTATTAATTCAAAGTCGTCTTTTTTAAGGAGAAATTGTAAGAGAGAGAAATTGTAAGAATAGCGTGTCCCTACGTGACTGAAAACGTCTGCTCCATCAAAGATCACGGTCAAATTAACCAACAGCGTCCTCGGCGTCTTTGTCCACGCCCCGTCAAAGCAACGACACGTCGCATCTTTATTGACGCGGACCAAAGTAAAAAATTACCGATCGCGTTTAGACACGAAAGACGTACGCGGCACAAGGCTAAAAGCGCGACGAGGGATCCGGGCGTCGAGGTAGGGTAGCGATCGAGCACTTGAGCACGAGCTGAGAAGAAATGCGGGGAGAACAATAGGCTAGAGGTAACCAGGAGCCGGTGCTGCGTCATCCCGGTGTCTGAGCCCGTCTCCACCGACGCGGTAACGAGGTGCACGTCAAGCAAAGAGCTCACCTTCCCGCGACCCGCAAAACGAAAACCGACCACCCACGGCTTTCGAACCATGTACGATCGCGTTTACCTCGCGGAACTCCTGTCGTCGACGATTCTCGAGATAATCTGCGCCTACCGTTAATTGGAGATCAAAATCACGCCACAGATCGACAACGCGTATCGGTCGACCGCTTATTGTCTTCTCTACGAGATCGACTACAAAATTTATAGCTTTCTACGGGAATCGGAGATGGCACTTTGGTGCGACTTAGACGATACGAGTGGGCACTGATCTGTAATTCTTGCCAGAAATGTAGAATGCAAACAGAAATACGTTTATCAAATAAAGAGAGTATTCTATCGATAGTACCGAAATATTTAAAGTCTTTATTTCTTATCGCGCACAGACCTAACGCAACATCCTTACCCTTCGCATTCTCCTAAAATTACCAATACGTTTAACGTAAAGTTAAGGGAAGATCCAATCTTAATACGATCCCCGAACGCGTACGACAGTCTCGAATATTTCCTCGAGCTCGATTTGACGTCCATTCCAGGGAGACGAGGGCCTCCCGACTACTACCCGAGCAGCGTGCACAAAAATTCGCTCGGCAGCTGCTTGATCTTTCCGCGTGGTTTCGCGCCGCGCAAGCGACGGCAGACACTCGGGCAATGCGTACTTATCAAACGCAGGCCGCATAGTCGCAACGGGATGAGAAGGAACGTGCGATAGACGGTCGAGTCGTATCAAAGAGAGAGGCGAAAAGCATGCGAGTACGAGGTAGAGAGAGAGAGAGAGAGAGAGAGAGAGAGAGAGAGAGAGACCGGGAAACGAACAGGAAGGAGAGAGCAAGTCGCGTACACTTGGCTACTTGGCATTTACATCCGCCATCCATTTTGCACGCCGGTACTTCAGTCCCTATTCTTTACCTTTAGGTGCCTGCACCCGTGTACGAATACACGCGCGCAGCGCATAGACGACGCGAACGTACATTAACGCGAGTCGGCGGCGTTTTTACGTTGCGGAGCGATGCGTGGCTTGTGCGTAAGAGAACACAACCCGAGAAGAATAAAGACCGGGGGGAGAAAAGAACAGGGGAGGAAGAAGAAGAAGACGAAGATGGGGGAGAACGAAAGGGAGAAGAGAACTCGGATGTGCCGTGGAGCAGAGTCGTGTGAGATGAGGGCGCACCTGGACCTTCTTCTCCATGGGCGTACAAGGGCTCTCACTGCCTTCCACTCCACGATTCAACCACCCAACGGACTGCTTCCAGTTACCGTGCACCCAAGTTTCTTCTTTCTCTGTTTTCGGCCCCCCGCTCTTTCTTCCGCTCGCCACTCTCGCTCGTTCGCCTCTCCTCCCTCTCTCTTCCGCCCTCTTTGTTTTTTTACCACGCGCGGATCGCACACGAGTGCGTGCGTACTATCGGAATCTGCGTTCGCCGGCACAACCGCGCTTTTTACGTCGGCTACGCGACCGTGCTTGCTGTTCGCCAACAAAAAAAAAAAAATATATATATATATATATAGATGCTTTTCGATGTCGCGGCTTATTTCGAATTCGAATTTGGTGATTACAGGCGGGCGATTGGAAGTTGGTGCGAAAATGACAGTATTCGAAGCACGGGAGTGCTTCGGAAAAAATGGTATTAGCGATCGAGTAGTTGGACCGATGCATCGAAAACATTACGATATATGTACACCAGTATCGGCACTCTCTATACGTTGACGAAGAGTGTCTACAATTAAACGAGCCGTGTCTAAACTATTTCAAAGTTCGTTCGTGTGCATATTTACAATGGAACATTCATTACCGGGCATTTGTCATTTAATTTAGACAAGCCTCTTCGATAAACATAAGGGTTATTGTACTCGTGAAGCTACCTTGCATGCTGCCATCTATTTCACACGTATTTCGTATCGTACACTGTTCGCGCGTCTTGGGACGCAAGAACGTCGATTGAACTTTGATACGGCAAGTTCGGTGAAGCGCCGAACCTTTCCGCGGTGCTCCGATAATTGCCTACTCCATTCGAGAGCGTAAAAGTTGGCGAGGAAAGCGCAGAGAAGAACCGTCCGACCGAATCCGAGTCGGCGCGGCGGGAGGAAATTGTCCGGGGAGCTTGCGCCCGTATGGAAACCGGAGTGAACGCATTACACGCAAGCGACGACTCGTACTCGATGAAGATGTAAGGGCCGCCATTGTGTCCTGCACCGTCGAGAGAACTCGAGACCAAAGAGAGAGAGAGAGAGAGAGAGAGAGAGAGAGAGAGAGAGAGAGAGA
>NW_026535190.1:0-9044 GCF_026225885.1 Hylaeus anthracinus
TAGAGTCTCGATTCCTAGGCTCCCAACTTCCAGGATCTTGACTCCTAAAATCTTGACTTGTAGAGTCTTGACTCCTAGGCTCCTAACTCCTAGGTTTTTGACTTTGGATCTTGATTCCCAGAGTCTCGACACCTACAGTCTTGACTCCTAGGCTTCCAACTTCTAGGTCCCCAACTTCTACAATCTTGACTCCTAAAATCTTAACTCTCAGCACACACACCCCTCCCACCCAAATATCTCAACTCTCACCTTCCACCAATCCTTCCCATCGTCTCCACGTCCCCCCTCCCAAAACAATCCCCCCGGGAAGCTCACCTGTACCATTCCCACCGAGCGCACAAAGACCCATTCGATCTAGCTCGCGGCTCCCGCCATCCGTTCCGACAGTACCCTACGAAGATCGTTTCCATCGTCTCGTCCTTATCCTTCGTCGATTTCGCTGACAACGACGTCTGGCCAGAGTCTTGCGGCAGGCCAGGATATCTGTGCCGCGTGAGCCAGCGCGACGGAGTCGACCAATCAGCCGTCGTGGCGATACACGAGCCAGCCAGTGTTACCCTGGAAGTGGTGCCGCGATTTTTCCCCGGCTAGAAACGAGGGGAAGCGAAAGAAAAGGCGGCGTGTGACTTCGCCGTCACGGCAGCAAAACAGTCGAAACGGATTAATCGACCGCCGCCTGCCGGTTTCGTTCCATTGAACCTAGCATCGCGCGCAGGGCGTTTCCGCGCGGAATCGTGTCGCGTTTCAAGCGGACGCGAGTCGAGCCACGCGTGTGTGTACATAGTCGGAGGAGTGGTGTATATTACGGGCGTCTCGCGGTTTGGGTTGCGTCGCGAGCTCTTCGAAATGAAAAAAAAAAAAAGAAAAAAAGGAAAGAAAGATTAAAAAGGAAAAATTGTGACGCGGTTACCCGCTCGCTGGATGGAAGAAGAGGATCGATCGGGCGGCTCTTTTTCCGCGGTCGACGCGGCTAGAGGAAGAATGGGAGCCACCCGCCTCCGCGGGAAACCGGAGAGAAGAGAGCGTTTTCTTTCTTCGTTTTTTTTTTTTCTCTTCTTCTTCTTCTTCTTCTTCTTATGTCTCTTGTTTTTTTTTTTTTTAGCGCGCGTATCGCGCGCTGTGATAACGAGGTCACAGGTGTGAATCCGACGGTGTAAATAGAACGTGTACGGCGGTGGTCTATAGGCGTGCGCGCGCGAACGTCGCGGCCGAGCTACGTCGCGACTAGACGTGAACACGAGGAATTTTTCTCGGGCACGTTCACGACCCGACGAAGCTTCGACTCGCCCGGGCGTTCGCATTCTACTGTAAACGAATTTAGCGAAAACGTAAAAAAGAAAAACAAAAAAAAAACAAGCTCGAGCATTATCGACAATTAATGTAAAACACGAATTAACACGGACACATGTACACGCACGCACACACACACACACACACACACACACATATACACAGGTATACAGGTACAAGCGTCAAGGTATAATCGATTGACGAATAGCGAGTAGCGTGTGACGGTGAGGAAAATTTAGAGATTATTACAAAGTTTTGTAAATAACGACAGAGATATTAATAAAACGATACTTATTCGAAAACGAAAGGTGCACGCAGGCAGTTCGAAGGCGTTCGACCGCGTACCCGTCTACCTTTCTGCGCAACGGGTCCCCCTTTTTCTCTCGTCGATCCTAAACCCCCCCCCCCCCCCCCTGACGACGCTGGACAAAGGAATCGAACGCACCTGAATGGAACGGGAGATTGACGCCACGTCGAGTGCCCGAAATCGCTGATTGCGGGGTTTCGTCGGGTCATCAGGGCTGATGGCGCGATTGTCCGTCCCGTAACGGGAGGATCGTCTGTTTTCTCGACGCCTCTCCGACGCGAAACAATCGCGGGATGTAGCAGGGGAATTTTATTTCAGGGTTTCACCGACCATCTTCAGGTACGTCGAGGCCAATTTTATGTTACCGTTGCGTCGGTTAAGGGGACCAGAAAGTAATTTCGTTTCTTCGAATGTTACTTCTGTAACTTCGAATACTTGTTTATCATTTATCGGCTGAGATTGTTGACAACGAGAACGATTTCGTAATTGATCGAAAATAAAAATACGTTATACAGTTATTTGTTACGAATTTAATGCGAAAGATATTGCTTTCTGGTCCACCTAATATTTCGCGTAAATTAAGTATCAACACCGAACCTATCAATGACTGGTCGAATTACCTTACGCGTGGAGTTTTTATGTACAATATATGAAGTTACATGCGCTCGTTTCATGTTTTGTTGAGTTTAGGAATCACTCGAAATATTAGGTTGTTCGGAAAGTTCGTGGGAATTTTTAAGTGAAATTCAAAGGCACGTTCGAATTTAAATATATATTTATTTAATTACATTGAATTATTGAATTAGAGATGTATACACGTTATTTCTTTTTCGACCATTCAGATAAATTCAGACCTGTAACCAACCAAAAATCGCCGTGGACTTTCCAGAGAAGACAGTATTTTTGCATGCAACTGAAGAACGTGTCTTCGAGACCAGTCGTAGCAAGTAGCCAATATATTCTCCGTTGCAACACCTCTGGTGCATCGTCGTCGATTTCTTGGAAAACCAGCACGAGGACTCCGGCCATCAACTATTCTGGATAATACCAGAGATGATACTTCAGATACCTTAGATGTTGAAATCGATCGAGCATCGATACCTACCATTTTTAGAGCCATTCGAAGCATACATTAACAGACCTCTGCAATAGAAACGCGGTGGGCACCTCCTGTCATCGTCGCTAGACCAGGCCTGCTCAGTGCTGTGACGCAACCACCACAGAAAGTTTAAGACACGTTCTGGACTCCTTAACCCTTTCTTATAGGTCACTGGTACTCGTTACCAGCAAGAAACGGACCGGGAAATATTTGTATTTCTAACTTTCTACGCTCGTCCACAACAAACACGAACGAGGTCGGTTAAAAATGCCCGGAAAGTTCTGCTTTATAAAGCGTTAAGGAAACCAATTATTCCCCGTCACCGTCACAAGTCGCATTCAGTCTCGCCTCGACCAAAGGTACCGGCCACCTGCCCCCGAATTAATTGTCTCTCCCTCGAATTAATTGTCCTCCCCCGACAGCAGAACGTTTCCGTCTCCATAGCGGGTCGTACTCGAACCTAAGAATGTTTCATTACATCTCTCTCGCTGTTTCTCGTGGTGCGTAACGAACGCTCCCCGAGGTGCCATGGAAACACCCTTCGGCGCGTGCCTCCCGGCCCGGTAGCTTTTCTGAACCCATCCGTGACCCCCGTGGAACGCGAACGCGATCCGCGATTATTAAGGTAAGCCGATCTCTTCTGGATAGGTGAAGGTTTGGTGCCCGGTCGTTGCAGGTAGAGCGAGCCGCCACCAGGGCGGATGTTATTGGATGATTTGCCGAGGGAGACTTAACCCCGATGGGGGAGGGAGGTTAGGATTCCAGCGATTTATCAAGAGCACCGTGACTAATTGCTGCCGGGAGGCGCAGGTACACACGCGTGCCGCGGGGGAATCGCGAGCCGACGGGTCGAAAGGAAAGGTCACGACGTCGGGGAAAAACTGTTTCCGACTTCTGCGCGGAAGTGAGATTAATGGAGGGCACGGGGGGGGAAGGGTGACTACTGGCGATGGCTCGAAGGGAGATCGTGCGACACAGGTTGCAGTTTTAAACGTTGGTGAAAAGTCTTGGCATTTCCTAGCTTGTTGTATCCTGGACGCAGGATTCCGTAGGAGTCTAAACGAAAAAATAAGGCACGGGGATTCGAAGCCACGATCCTCGGATCCACAGAATGGATAACATATTTACGCTTACACACGGTACGCTTTACCTACGCGACCAATCCCGTACCCTATCGTTTCGTGTTCTTATTCGACTCCTTCTTGTTGGGTACAGGAAGCGCGAATACTACAATTCGTTTCCTAGATCGTGCTACATATAGAGGGGAAGTCTGGGCGTGATATTTGTTACATATTTAATAGATTCCAAGTTTCGCGGTCCCAACAGGATCCGAGCACCCAGCCACCCTTTCCTCCGGTGTGCGTGTGTTTTCGATTAGGTTCGGTACAGAAAAAGCGAGAAGGAAAAAATGATCGCACGCGTTCCGCACTCGAGGCTGTCGACGGTCGCGTGTCGCGCGTTTCCCTGTCCGTGTGTGCGTGGGTCGCGTGACATACGAGAGGTCCTGACGGTGACAGGCCTCCGCTTCTGGTGGTCACTCTTATACACTGGTATCCCATATCGCACCCCACACACCCCTCTCTTTCTCTCGCCTCTGACCGCCATTATCATATTTATTAACTGCCGCTCGACGCTTATATCTACACCTATTCGCTGCCATTCCTATATAATATAATCTGTGCCAGTGACAGCAGCACGTGGCCCCCGATCTACGTCCAGCCTCCCCTCGCGCCCCGATCTACTCTCTCTTTCTCTTTGTTCCCCTTCCGCCGCTGTTCGAGGGAAAAAGAGTTCTTATCCAGACCGGGCGGATTTTGTTTGTTGACCGTTTGATACGATTACCCGCAGTTCTCTGGCGATCTATTATCGGTATTACGCGTACGGGGAATTAGGCTAGGAGGTCCAGCGAAGGTACGCTAGGTTATCTTTGAGCGGTTTGATCAAAGGGTTCCCGAGGAACGGGGAAGCTTCTTTGGTAGTAAGCTGAGGCTCTTTACTAGGCTTCGAATATAAGTTCGTAGGTTACGTTTATGGCTACTGTCGGGGCTTTCGGTCGAGATGCCTTTGAACACCTTCGGTTTCGTTGGTTGCGAGATAGGGTTTGATGAAGTTTAGAGTATAAATTCATGGATAGCATTTATAGATGTTGATGATTTTGCTTAGGAAATTCCATCGAAGACCTTCGCTTCCTCTGCCGGTGGACGAGTACTCGACAAGGCTTGGAATACAATTTAATAGATGGTATTATATTTATAACTACCGTTTGGATGTCAAGCCAACCCTTTAGAATCATCGAGATCGTGTCGTCGCGTGCGATCATTCAGGTTAAGATGCGCTCGCGGCGTGCAGTACAAGGATGGGTGGACCGCGTTTATTATTATTTCACAAGAGTTAAAAAGATGGTAAACTATATATCAGGTAGCGTGTTGGGTTGTTGTGTTTTGTTACCTGGCGCGAAGGGAACCGTGGAAAAGTGATACTTAAAAACATAAATTATAAAACTGTAGGGAAAATGACTGTTGGGTGTTTTGTCTTAGGAGTCGCTTCCCAGCGTTTCCTCCTATCATTCGCGGAATGGCACGCGCAGGCCTCCGTCTTCTCGATTCCTCCAGTCGATTGTAAATTCATGAAGGAAAAGGAAGTCGAACACACCCCAACAGACGGGGGACCCCTGTTCATGAATACGGGCCAGGACGAAAACATGGGGCTTGTTTCGAGCTAAGACGCGAACGCGAGGCCAAGGGTGTCTCCTTAGCCAGGATGCTAATGTCGTCTTCCTCCTTTCACTGTTGATGGCTTGCTTGGATCCTAATGCATTGCAAAGGGTTGCCAGGGTAGGTACCTTGATGTTATTCGTCATTCATAGGCTCGCGTTATAATCTACGGGAGCTTCTTAAACTCGCGTACTACTGTACAACATCATTATTTTCCAAGTTCCTGATTGAACGACGATTAATTCGCTTGATATTTCATTCAAATTAAATTTCGTTTTCATGCGTAATAATATAAGAAAGTCGTGATGCCGAGTCTCGATCGACCTAGTATTAATTGACCAGTTAATCGATTGAAACAGGTGGTTCGTGCATAGCTTTTATTCTGAATCTGTGCATAGTGTACATAGCAAAATTCTACAATATGACCAGGGTTCGAATCCCCGAGTTGCAACTTTTAACTTGCGTCTGGAGCAATCGCGTCGTATTGGTTGGTAGCACCGATCCTGCCACCGATACATCGGTGGATCATTCGATTCCCCGGACGGAACACGGGCGTGAATCTTTTCCCATCTTTTTCCGCGAGACATCCAATTCCCATCGACGATCCGTCGACTCGTTCTCCGTCAGCTTCCCGCCGCCATTGAATTGGAAATTTCCGGCTCCCGAGAGAGACAGTGAGAGAGTGTGGGGAGGGTAGTGGCGGGGGCGGGGGAGGACAAAGAGTCGATTTCATTTGAAATCATGCCGCGGATCTCATAGACCTCCATTCAAACAGGTAGAGAAACGCAGATTGCCGGCGACACAAAGCATTCCAGCCGGGATAACCGAACCGGATAACGGGTCCAGATATTGCTACTTGACTCCCTCGCACTGGGAGGTAATTGCCACCCCAGGATACCTTTGCCGTCCATGCCGCGGGGGAATTCGCGATATTCGCCCCGAACGTAAGATACCTGCGGATATTTAATCGATCGGGTTATCGAAGCCGCGAAAATGAGTTTAAATTGTTGGCATGAATTCCCAAAGAAGATCAGTCTCTCCTTTGCCCGTACGACTTCGCACTTCGAACTGTATGTAAACTCTGTCATACTCGGTCTGATTCGAAGCTTCTGTGATTACTAGAGATCATACGAGATCGACAAAACCATGCTTCGACTCCTTTTCGATCACCCAACAGCTCGTAATAACAGATCAACCACTGAACCAACGACCGATTTCATCCCTTCTCCGTTAATCCATCTAGAATGTACGATACGGAAGAACCTCCTCGAGTGCTACACTTCTTCCTGGTACACCTAACTCGATTCTAAAAACGATTCCCCAAAGAACCAGAGACGTTCAAACACCGCACGTTACGGAAAGGATCGAACGAGCCTTCGGTCGAGGCACCTGCGACAGAGAAAAGCGCGGTGACGACTAAGTCGCTTACGCCGAGACGTCCAGAGACGAAGACGAAAAGCACCGGGCGGAAAGTTTCACTCGCGTGACTGCCGTGGACGAGACGCACTTGGTAAAAGAAAGGCGGAGAAAAACAGCGAGAATAGAGAACCCAGGTGACTCGCGGTTTCGACCGCGGACACACGCATAAGAAATCGTTTGGCCGCGGCGATCGACAGAAGAAAACCCGGCAAAGTCTACTACTGTCTGTGACCCGTGTCCGAGCGCGCAACGTCACGGTGGAACACACACCCCGAAGAAACGAAAGATCCGCGTGCATGCACACGAGGGAGCGTCCGTGTGCGTTCGCAGCCGGGAGCAAAAATCACGCGCGACCCGCGGAGGGGGAACGACACCACCTTCGATCCACCCTACCACTCGGTGGCCACGCCTACCGGACACGCCCCCCTACCAGCAGTCTGCTGCGTGGGCGAGCCTGACCTCCAGAAGTAAATCGCTCGAAGACGATGGGGAAACGCTTCTGCTGCCAGCTTTCCACCTACTGACCGAAACTTTCTTCTCCTTCGGGATTGCCTGGGGAAAAGTTTCGCGGCGAAAATCGGTCGTTCGAATCGTTTAGGACCTCCATGGACCGTATAGGAACTGGGTTCTAGGTACATAGATAGTTAGTTAAGTAATAGGAATCGTATTTATATATATTCGAGTTGCGTCGGTTTAGTAAGGTTATAAGACGATGGGAATTGAATCGTTTAAGAGGATCCGGGTAGTCTTCGTGTATAATAAAGAACGTCTATTTACTATTCGAAGTATTTATTATGCATTTTGCGGTATACGATATACATATTTTACAGAGTAGCTTTACAAGTACTCTTAACTTTATCTCTCCTTCTCGATATTTATACTTGTTAGGTCTCGGACCGTAAGTCTCTGGACGAATTTTTCCGCGAATTTCTTTTTCTTTAGTTTCGCAACAGCAGGCGCTGTTAGGGGCGGGTGTCCCAGTCTGAACTCTCGTTGGTGCTCGAGTGAAAATTGTTCGGTACACTCGTGGGTCGTTTTTGATCGACGAAAGCGCGGCATACGAGCCGCGGGGCACGTCGAGCCGTTATTAATTCTCTGTACGGGCGAGCGAGGGCTGCGACTATAGACTCCCGGACACACTTAACCGACGCCCGAAAAACAGTTGCTGCGACGGGCACAAAAGGTTTGACGCGGCGCGCCCGTAACGAGCACTTAAGAGCCCGCGAACAACGGTCGAACACGAAAAATGTCATAAGATGGTGCATTGTACGGGATCGGGAGGCCCACTCGTCGGCCCGTTGGCGCGTACACGATGGTATATTGTTTATCGAGCAGAAGGTAGACACACGGGGCGAGCAGGGCAACGCTTTTGTAAAAATTATGCTAGCGTACTTGCACGGCGCGCGGTAAGAGACGCATATGCCTACCGGCTATTCGGTGAACTCTCAAGAGGCACCGTTCGAACGACGAAGGAAAATCGCGAGATCGGGAGGTTCCCACACACGGCGAGGCCACCAGGGGCGACTCATGCGCCCGGTTCTGCATCGACGTTGTCGCACCCTACGTCAGGGTGAACGCCGGTAGTTGCCCACCGGTGGGCACGACGTTCCGTGGGTCCTTTTTTTCCAGCCGAGCGTATCGTTATTTCCGCGAGACTGGACAACCGAAGTCACAGAGTCGACGGAACGCGGACGGGGGGTCCGTTTCGCACGGGGGGCCAACCGCGGAACCGACGGGCGACTCAGGTGAAGCCCCTTGTCGGTAGCTGGCGCGGGACATTATCGTCGAGCGGGTGCCCCGCGCGGGAAACCTCGCGGGGGGTCGCATCTCGTCACCTTTTTCCATTCTGCCATCTCGACTGCTCACTCGACTACCCGATCCCCGAGTCTTGCGAGCGATCGTTTCTCGGCCCGTTGAATCCTCGTTCGGTGAGCCATTCTTACGATATTGTTAGAGATGTCTAACGACATATTAATGTACGGCGTCTATTGCTAGGCTGTAGTACTACGTTATCTTCCACACAAGTTCCTTAACTTGTAAGTTGCAAATTTCGTTGCACGTATGCATCTTCCGATTAGCAACTTCGTTTCGTATGTCCTTATCAACACCTGACATCTTTTAACATCTCCCAAGACTTTTCCTAACACTTCCTAACATCTTCTAAAATCTCCTAATACTTCCTGATATCTCATGACACCTTATAACACCTCCTAAC
>NW_026535191.1:0-5836 GCF_026225885.1 Hylaeus anthracinus
TCGAAAGTGTTAAATAAACCTTTACTTTTTGCAAAAAAAAAAAAAAAACATGGACGGAACTTTCCGATCGACCTAATGGTAAAGTAGAAATTCTAATCTAGACGATTTGGGGGGAGGGACGTGGAAAGAAGCTCAAATAAATTAAAACCCTTTATTCATAGAATTTCAATAATTGGCATAACTTAATAGCAACTTAAACTTTAATTCGACCCCCGTTAAACACATAACTTAACCCTTTGCGCTCCGAATTATCGGTAAATTTTTATCGAGCATCACTCGACGAAGCAAAGCAAGTATACACACCCTGTATACGATTCCAATGAAACTCTCTGGATGTTTTCGAATATGTCCTTACAGATAAACCGTGTTTATAATAACGACAGTCCTTGGTCTCGTAAATCGTTTAACAACAAATTCCAACGCATTTCTCCGCCAGTTTTTGCATTCGGGGCAACAAGCCACGGGCGACCGGCGATCATGCGAGAGTGGTTGGTGGGAGTGGGCCAGAAGTGGGGCGTATGAAAGTCACGCACACGCGTCAGTGCGTAGCCGTACGTCGTAGGTGACGGTCCACACGTCACTCTTGCTTCGCTTCTCCCACCATCGCCGCTCGTCGTGACGTCACGAGGGCCCATGACCGTGGCTCGCCCATCGTTGAGTCCAGATCCACGAGTCCGGTCACCCTGCTCCGGATGCCCAACTTAGAAAACACCAGGTACACGAATTTTCTGATTTTTCTGTACGGTTTCGCGAAGTTACACTTTCGTCTAATTTCGACGTGTATATTGGATGCAGAAATTAATTCTGTGCCTCTTATATTCGCATAGTTAGAACTCTAGTTTAATCGGAATCTAGTTTAATCGTATTTAAATGTCGTATTATTTGTAAATAATAAACTTGACGTGTTTACTTTGAAAAGGTACAGGATTGATGTATACATCCAACGTTTATCGATATAATTGTTCGAAAAATAAATTCTCGTAAGACGCGAGAGCTGTTCATCGAGCGACACTCTTTATTAAGCGATTCTTAAACTCGAGTCAATCGCCTCGCGACCTTCAAGGAGTCGCCTAGTCAGATAAAAGTCCCTATACCAGTAACGAATAGCGTTCAACGATCGAAAAGACCATCGAAAGTCGAATAGAACGTAATTCTAACGGCGTAAGGCCATCGACGATCAAAGAACAATATGGGTCGCGTGCGAAACGCATTCGACAGTCCCCGAAAGACGAATTAGAAGGATCGCCGGACAATCCGGCTGGCCAGAACAACGCGTCAAACGTCATTGTCCTGACGGAACAATGGCGCCGGGCTGCGTTTGTTTCTTTCGCGGAATTCCCTCGCATCGGTGATTTTCGTTAATCCCGTCGAACCTTCGCGTTTCTATTAATTATTTAACTTTTGATCGAGCTCGCCGCGCGTTTCCACTTTAATTAATGTCTCCCTTTTCTCCCTCCCCTTTCTGGACTCGCCGTTGATATATTTTCCTTTTTCTTTTTTTTTTTTTCACCCACCATTTCTCCCCGTTTCCGTCACGTTCGTTTTTCACTTCCTTCTAATTAACTTCTCTCTCGTTCTGGCGCGCCCACAAAACTCCAGGACGGTCTTTCGCGGCTTTTAACGAGCTTTAAACTCGATGTAACTCACCGACCATAATTTGCAGAGAGCGCGAGAGGAGAGAGGGAGAGAGAGAGAGAGAGAGAGAGATGCCGGTGGATTTTCTCGCGATTTAAATTGTCGCGATCAATTTCGCGTTCCGAATGGCTCGTTTAATTCGTCCACGTCGCGAAAACGATTAATTACGTATGGCAGACGTCGATTTACTTGCGGCTTTTACGCCCTCGAAGCCGGTGCTCGTTTGGTTCCTTTTTCTCTTTGGGAATAGTTGCGCGAAATTACTCGAGACCGGTACAGCCCGATCCAAAGCGACCGCAGAATGTTGGTTAAATTCGTCAGAATGTAGGGACACTACGCGTCTACGTGATTGTATCGCAGTTGAGACATTAATTGAGTGTCGCGAAGTTTTGTTCCGTAAGTGTCGCCTTGTCCCAAGAAGCAGCAGCAGAATAGCTTAGCTAGTTCGACGCCTCCAAGTCGTTCTCCCTTATCTCGTTAGAATTTTTAGAGCATACAGCATAGAGCTAAGAACGTCTGAAAAGAACCAAAACAAGTTCTTTATATCTCCAGTGTCGCAGAAAGTCTAGTCCTCTTAATACCGAAATGTTACAATGACCTCTAGAAGAGGATACCTCTCGATCTAAGCTTCGTAAATTCCTGTAAGCAAGAGTAGGGGAGCATCTTCGATACCGATCGACCATTCGAAATTTCGACAGCGGGAAAAGGGGTGAAATCCCATAGTGCGTGAGCGAGTAAGCAAAAGAGAGACAGAGGAGGCGGGCCAGAGGGAGTGTAATTTGCCTCTAATGCGGCACTCGACGAAGCAGCTGGCTCTCCTCTTCTCCATTCGCCGGTCGGCCGCAACCGGTAACAGTAGCGATAATAATAACAATACTGGCAACAATGCCAGGAGTGGCCGGCCATTGTAACAATGGGGAGACTGCACTTGGAGTAACAATGCGAGCGCAAAATGGAGGGACGCATCTGTGTGTCCCGTGCCAAAGAGACACGACGGGTAGGGGACGTGTCCGCAGGGGAGAGGAGAACAGGGCTCGTCCCAAAGATGGAAAACGCGCGCGACATTTTTAGGTGACGATGATTTAGAATTTGGGCTATAAGACGTGGGCAGATGGAAAAAGTTCGACTCCTTTAGTCGATAAGTGGCGCAGAGTTGGGACCGCGCCGCGACACTTATCGAATATTCGCTGTATTCCCGTTTGGGAAAAATCTGAGCGCTCTGATTGCTCGAATTTCACCATGTTTCGAGGTGTGCCATCAGCTCAAAAAAGAATTCATCTCCTTTAGTCGAGAAATTCCCAACTCCGCGACACTTATCGAATATTCGCTGTATTCCCGTTTGGGAAAAATCTGAGCGCTTTGATTGCTCGAATTTCACCATGTTTCGGGGTGCGCCATCAGCTCAAAAAAGAATTCATCTCCTTTAGTCGAGAAATTCCCAACTCCGCGACACTTATCGAATATTCGCTGTATTCCCGTTTGGGAAAAATCTGAGCGCTCTGATTGCTTGAATTTCACCATGTTTCGAGGTGCGCCATCAGCTCAAAAAAGAATTCATCTCCTTTAGTCGAGAAATTCCCAACTCCGCGACACTTATCGAATATTCGCTGTATTCCCGTTTGGGAAAAATCTGAGCGCTCTGATTGCTCGAATTTCACCATGTTTCGAGGTGCGCTATCAGCTCAAAAAAGAATTCATCTCCTTTAGTCGATAAATTCCCAACTCCGCGACACTTATCGAATATTCACCATATCCCCTTTGTCTTGTCCCCTTTATCCCCTTTATCCATATCCTCTCATCGTTTAAATTTCACCACGTTTCGAGATGCGCAATCAGCCCAAAAAAGAATTCGCCTCCTTTATTCGACAAGAGTCGCAACGCGGTCAACTCTGCGACACTTATCGAATATCCGCTGTATCCCGCATAGTCGTATCTGATATTATATTTTGACTCGTTAATTTCTTTTCTAAAACCTCGATCGGCACGAACGTGAAATTCCTCGGGTGTCGAAATGCGTGCGGTTAATTGGACGTCGTGGAACGCGTGCGCGTATCTCTCGAGTGCACTCGTGGCCTCCCTCGCATAATAACGCACGCATGAATATGTCGTCGGGTTTCGCGACCTCCTCCGGACCGACACGCACGGCAGTGTGTGGCCTACGTAAATTGCGTTCCTCTTCTTTTTCCTCGTTTTCGCGCTGGTGTCGCGGGTCACTGAAAACGTACGTGTGTCGATGTCCCTCAAGAGGTTGGACTACACGATAACCCTGAGATCATTGTAACGATTAGGATACTATTCGAAGAGCATGATTAGTAGCTCGACCAGTGTTCCCAGTCATTGCAGCTAAAATCGCAGGCTCCTCCAGCTTCCTCCATATTCATGCGCCAGTGCTTACGTAAAGCAGACGTCACGCGACCAAAAAATAAACACGCTCGTCAATGGAACATTTCTCGAGTCCCTAGTGCTCGAGGCGAATCAAATTTCAAGATTCGCGATGAATAAACGTCCCGAGAGAACATTGCATAACTGCGCAGTCATGAGATTAATACAAAATAAACCTGGGAGGGGTTACGCGAGAAAAGCAAGATGGCGTCGACATCGGCTTACCTAACGGAGTTGCGATATTCTCTAACCCTTTGCACTCGAGATGCTTCCTTAGCAGTCTATCACTTAGACTCAAACTGATTCGGAATTTGAGAATGAAATCACCCTTACTTCGCGAACATTTTATATTTGACGAATCTTTCGAGTTCTAATGAAATGAAACTTAAGCAAACGTCCGTGACCGAGAGTCACCTTCTCGATCGCAAATGGTTAACTCCGGCCAATTTCCCTTTCTATGTTCGAAAAAATAATCGCGAACGATCGGGGCGCGGGACGGAGGTGAACGAAGAAAAGCGATTCCGAAGCGCGACTCATGAGTTTTTCACTGTGTTTGCGTCAATTATCGCGACGAAGAGGCAGCTCACGAGTGTATTGTAAATACACTCGAACCGCGGCTGTCGCGTAATACGCCACCCAATTTCTTTTTATGCCCCGTGGAACGCGGCGGGGGGGGTTCGCCGTTCTTTGTGATCCCGCGTGCACTTTCGGAACGGTCGCGCGCGAGGGTGCATACATTTCAACCGCAAACATCCTGCGCGAGCCCCTATTGGATCATCCCCAGCCCGTGGAACGACGAAGAAATTAGAGGAGACGAAAAGCGCGATCAACGGAGCCCCTCCCCGGCTTGGAAAGTCCTCGCGTTTTCGTGCGAGTCTCGTTTTGTTACTCGGTGTGAAGCAGAAGGTGGGTTAGGGGGACTCCTGGTTAGAAGGTGGACATTGGAAATATTTTGTTTGGGAAGGGGTAATAGTTGAGATTAATCGCAGGAGTGTTTATCTTGGATACGAGTTTCCTTTAGGTTCAACCATTTCTCTGCGGCGTGTCATTGCAAAATGTGAGAATAGGAATCGCATCGCATGATATAGTCTACCTTTGGAAACTTGCGTATGGCGCCTGTGCGTAACGAAGCAATTAATACGATGATATAATTAGTTCGTTTTGCATAAGAACGATCGCCGACGCGTACCTTTCGACCGTATCGTATTACGTTTGCGTCACGTTCGCCGTTGCAGTTTTCTGAAAGCCGGGCCACGGAGAATAGGTTCGGTGGCTCGTTAAGGGCGAAACTGGAAAGTCATTTCTATTTGCCAGGGAGCCCCCGAGGTTTTCAGACGTCCCGACTGGTAATCGGTAAGTCATCCCCGGCCGATGGTATTGAGTTAAAACAACAAAAGGGAGGCGGGAATCGTGTTTGCCCACGGGCCACCACTCAGGAGGGTCAACACGGGACAATTAACAGCCCTAATCATAATTTGACGTTGCCTGATCCTGGGTATCCGCAGGCTCATCGCGGTTCCCTGCACTTTGCGCCGGAACAGCTGCGGGAGGGAAGCCACCTCTCGCAAATGTAATCCCATTCCCCTTGGATACGATTCCTTCGACGATGTCTTTCGCCGAGTGCGTTATTCTTTCGGTTCTCGGTGACGGGGATCGTTAATTCTTCGAGAAGGCGTACTCGTTTATCGTTCTACTAAAGAATCCTCGTTCTCGTAGCTCTACGCGTAGCCCACTCAATGCGTCAATCTTCTAGCTTGAACCTAGTGGTACAGCTCGAGTAATCTAGCAGGTCTAGCAACTCTATGCAAAGTTTAGCAAA
>NW_026535192.1:0-7674 GCF_026225885.1 Hylaeus anthracinus
CTCTCTCTCTCTCTCTCTCTCTCTCTCTCTCTCTCTCTCTCTCTCTCCTCTGTCCCCGGCCCGTCTCGCCGTTCCTCGCTCCTTTCTCTTTCGCGCCTTCGTCCTTTCCCCTTTGTGCGACTCTCCGCTCGTTAATCGGCCGCCGTGCGGTCCGACCGCGTCTCTCTCCGAAGCACCGATATCGAGATCGATAAGGTGTATCCGTTGACGTCCGCGCCCCCCTATCGTCTCGATCTCTCGTCGCACACACATGCGCGCGCGCGCTCGCGCTCGAAATATTTTCGTAACGCCACTTTTCTCGATAACGTAACTCCGTCTCTCCTACCAGCGGATTTATCGATAACACGGCTCCGGTGCCGCGCGGAAAGAATAATTCTTCTTAGTAGCGACCGTTATTCGAGACTATTTCGGTTGAAATTGTCCAAAGGATTAAAGGAACGCGCCGAAACGCAATACAATTCTCGAGGCAGACCGACCGCGTACAACGAGTAGACAACGCGAACCGCGCGGTTATTAGCGAGGGTGCTAATTGGAACGTCCCGGAGGATTAACAACGTAATTGTTGGACAGTTCGATGAGCAACCATTGGGGCCTAGCTGACCGTCTTTCGTCGACGGTGTCATTTACTCGCTGGAACGCAATGACGAATACCGTTCGGGGTGTGCAAGTCCTTAGCCCGCAGTTTTCCGAGAAACGACCGCGGGATTAGCTAGACGGAATCGACTATCGGTTTATCCGAGCACGGATTACCGAGCTCTCCCTGCGCCTTATTATCGAGCGCCGGGCTTTTACGACGCCTCTCTCGGCCCCGAGGGTCGGGTCAAGTCGCGTTAAAAGTAGTCTGTTCGTCGTTAGCGTCCTGGGAAGTCCCGAACATTTTTCAATTTCTCCGTCGTCTCGCCAGCTATAAAACCAGTTGGCCGAGCCCGCGAACATCTCTGCTCCCCCAATAAACGCAACTTTCGGCAGGGGCTACGCTTACGATACTTTCTTCGCTAACGAACAAAGTTGCCACCGACGTAACGTCCTCTGAGTTTACCAAATTATTCCACAGGTTATTCCGTTGTAACGTATCGCGGGGGGGGGGGGGGGTAAACAACGATTTCTGCCCGCGAATGGTCGATTCGGAAATCAAGGTCGAGTCCCGAATTCCTCGCGTTCGATTCGCCCCGTGAAGTTTACGCGTTGCGACAGCACTCGTTAACGAAGAAAACCCCTCGTCTAAACGCGACCGTCTGCGAAGCCCCGTAGAAGTTGGCGCCAACTTCGCAATTGTCCCCCGGTGCGAGGCGTTCAACGATCCTGTTCGGACTCATTTGCGAGCGGGAACGAGCGCGAGCAACAGAGACTTTGTTATTTACGCCGAGACGCGTTCCGCCGGCTTTTCCGTTTGTCCTAGAGATTTGAAAACGTTCACGACGATTTTAGCTATCCGACGCCGAGCTACGGTACGGTTCTCGATTCGATATGTCTACGGCACGGCTGGCGACGGTCGTGAACGATGATATCGATGAAGTTTAGCAACCCGTGTAATCGCGAACCGCGTGGCAACCGATCTACGATAACCTTCTCGGATTGGTGCAAAAATCGTTACCACGAAGACTGAAGCGCCATCCTAATTGCCGCTAGAGAAATCGTTTTTTGGGGAGCCAGTTAGGGAAATAGCGTGACTGATTCGCCAGACGGTGATCGGAAGAGGCCAGAGTTAATAGGGTGTACTAATGGCGACCGACTCTAGGACGCGCGATGACGCGAAGGTTTTATAGTATTTTGCGCTAGGGGTACGATTGATAATTCCACGGAGCTCTTAAATCACTCGGACGAGTACGGTTCGTTTTCTTTGTTTCGTTTTACGACGAGTGGGAGGGGAACCGTACGGATTACAACTCGTCGGGAAGGACCGACGGTGGCCGATGTCAAATAAAAGGTGTTTTTGACCTGGGCCAAGTCTCTTTGAAAAAATTACAATAAGCGCCCGTACGACCTCACCTTGCTCGCCGCTCGCAGGTGTCCCCCCAGTCCTATTGTCGTAATCAGCGGTCGTGCGACGGATACAAACGAAGCGGCGTTGTAACAACAGGATATCGAGGTTCCTTCGAGTCACGGAAAATGGAAACGTTCGGTGGGTTCGTGGAATCTTACCCCTTTTACTCCGTCACGCTTCCCACGCGTGGCGCAATCGAACCGAAAAAATGCTGACTTTTGAAGTCTTTGTATGCCTGTTACTTGGCAGGAACGTATCGCGAATATTAAAGTTGTATTTTCCTCGGGTCAGAAACGGAATTTAAGTTTGGGAATTCTACTCGTTGGTCCCCTCGAACTGAAATGGCCAACTTGTGTAGGAAATACGGGGTGGCCTCGCAACCGCCGTCTGTCGGGGTATCGCAACCATACCTGGCGCCAAATCAATTGGCCGGTCGCGGGCACTTCCTTGTCGATGAGTGACGTCATGGTTTACCTCCTCTCGCAGGGTTTCGGTGCGGGCCTAGAGACGAGCAAACACTCGAATAATAGATGACGAATGAAAACAAAGCTTGGGGGTCTGTTCACGGTGTTTGTTCGATTGAACATTTCGTCATTTCGACAAAGTTTTCGTTGATCTAACGCCACGTCGCTTTACAGGAAAGCTTCCGACAAAGGTTCGCTAGACATCGGTAGACTCGCGATTCCTACAACGAAAGCTACAATTCAAGTAAAAATAAAACTAAATAAATTCAATGTAATCGTAGGACCAACGCGACGAATGGAATTCGAGACTCCTATCGAGGTTCCCGAAATACAGTTACGTCTGGATTGGCCTAGTTGCATTCGATGCACCTTTTCAGAGCCATAAGGTTAATGGACGAATCCTTATCGCCTGGGAGATGTTCTTTGCGCCCAAATTCGATCAACAGGACCGACAGATTACTCCGTTGTACTCGAGGAGTTAATCCGAACCCCTTCGTTCGAGGGGACATTGTTCTCCGCTTCGCTCCCGGAGTAACAGAGTATAGTCGGCGGCGGGGACAACGCTAAATTAACGAGTGACTCATCCGCTTTGTTCGGTTCCGCGCGATTTCGCGATCTACCGTTGGGACAACGTCGGTCGAGCTCCCACCGGTCCCACGCGCGCTGCTCGAAAATTGGGACCGATTATCGACGCGCGAGACACGGACAGAGAACTTTTTGCGAAGACAAAAACGGACTCGAACGAGAGGTTAGATGGGGAGATTTGTTCTAATGCGATCGATAGGACAAACGTTACATTATTACGTTATACCTACATTATTTACCTAACCCGGTGAGCATAAACTTTATTCGTTCGGACGCAGCTGGCCTAGCTGTAATATCGCGTTCGCGAGGTTCGGGGAAACGATTGGCGCGAATCGTAACCGCGACGATTATTCGACTAAAGAATTTATTCGAATAACGGGCTGCTCCGCCGGAGGCCCCCCAGCTTCGACAAAGACGAATGCCCGCGTCTCGTGCACTCGTCCACGAAGTCTCGGACGAGTGGCGAACCGAGCCGCGGCGGAACGAGCGAGAGAGCGTAGAACGTTCATTCATAAAAAAGAAAATTATTACGCCCGCGGAGAAGCGACTCCCGCAAAGTGAATAATGCTCTCCTCGTTGCTCCTCCTCCCTCTCGTCGCCGACTCAGACCGAGAGCACAGTCTGCGACTTCTGAACGACGATTATCCCCTCCTCTTATCGTCGTCGCGACTACCGAAAGATCTTCCGCGATAAACTTCCACCCTCCCACGCGTCTCAGGGTCATCGCGGCTGCACCGCGGCCGGAGACCACGGCTCTTATCCGGGATGACGATTCGCAATAACGGATGCGAGATAAACAAGCGGTCGGTTGCTACCGGTCGAGGGCAGATTAGAATTCGGCGGCTACCAGGTTCGTCGAATGCCGTGGTCTCCTCGGTTATCAAACTATTCTATTTACTATTCTATATACTTCTATTTCATTCGATTCCTAAACGCTTGTCGCGTACAATTATTTAAAGAATATTTTCCATCGGCGACGAGCACCGGTATAATAGAAACGAGATCTTTCCGCTAAACTCCATACGTGGAGGGCTGTATCAGTTTTCGTTTCGAGCAAATCTTTTAATTGCCGTTATCGCGAGCTCTCCAGTGGAAATATCGCCCTCCCACGCGTCCAACAGTAATCTCCGCGGCTGCAGCGAGTCGGACAGATCCCCCGACGGAAGTTCTGGTCGAAAGTCGGAGTTCTTAACTCGCCGGTTTGATGCGAGCAGGGGGTTAATGCGGCAGCGCGCGCGGCCGGAAGTTTCGAAAGAGTGTGTCGATATATCGACGCGGCTGTATCGCGTCGCGCGCGGGTGCGACAGAGACGGAGAGAAACCGGGAGAGCGCATGTACGTGGAACGGGAGAAACTACCTAACAGTTCCCGACCCGTTGACCCCTAAAGTTTCCCGAGCGAGAATTCGCATTCCGTGAATGGGGCAATTCATAAATGTATCTCCCGATGTCTCTCTTTCTCCCTCGCCCTTCTCCCTCGCCCCACGTGGATGGCACCGTTACGCGAGCTTCCATTTATGCGCGCGTACGGCGCTTTTTCCCCGCCAACGTCGGCAGCTTCGACGGTGTCGCGGATCGAACTACGTTAAGAGATCGAGCGCGCTTGGACGATACGAAAGAATGCTCGATTTAGAAATTAAATAGAAAACTCGAAGGAAACGGGAAAATTAGGCTCTGGACTCTCTAAACGTGAGAGTAACATTTATGTTCATTTTTTTTTTTTTTTTTTTGTCAACCCCTTCAGAGAAGGCCCCGAACTCTGAAAATATTTTTAAACGATTAATCCAAAGAGTTTAAGCATCTCACCTTAAGAATTTTCATTTCGTCAACTCCCTTGTAACTCCCGTCTCGACCATTGCTGGAAATCCATGCATGTCATCTGGATCGTCGGTAACACCTCGTAGCGAGGCTCGACTCTTTTAATACCATCCCCAACGAACATACAGCATGATTAATAAACCTTCCGTGATCGACGTTCGGTCTTCCGATCGTTCGATTTTTCACCCCTCCGCTTTCGAACCGTGAAAATCGTATTAATTTGCAGCGTCGGGAGTTGGCGCGTTTAATTGCTATCCGGATTTCTTCAATCGGAGCAATCCCTCGATGCGGGAAAGCATCGTCTCTCGCCCTCCTCCCCGGTATCTGTGTATCGTCGTCCTGCATACTTTCGCAAACTTTGTTCGCTGTTCTTGAAAACTTTGAATCGGTTTCGCCGTGGCAACCGTCTCTCTCTGGCAACGCGAAAGATACATCGCTACCCTGTTGCAGCGGCGGCACGAGAACGTTGCCCTGGCATTCGAGTCGGAATTAGAGGGACTATGGTTCCGCGTACGATTCTCTGTTGACGCTTCAACACCGCGCCAGGGATACGTCTTTTCGTTTACGGAAGCCTGAAGCCGTTGACACGTTCTTCGCGCATCTAAACAGAAAGCATGTGCTGCGGTTAGATAGAGAAACATTGGGATTCAAAGGTGCAGCAATGTTTGGGGGAATAGAACGTAGAAAGGATTCCTTAACAAGGATAGTGGAAAGCTTTCGATACTGGGAATATATATGTATCATCGGTGGAGACCCAACTCGTACCTGTCCATTAGGTTTGACTCGATTAGAACGATGGTTTGTTTCTGATACACGTGTTCTTGAAAATGATTGATTTTATCACCACCACCACCCCCCACCCAATGAAACCCCTGTCTAACAGGTTAGGCTGGGTTAGGTCGATACTTTGTTCCAGAAACAGCCCAACTTTATCAACCCCCTCGGAATCAAATCGTTGGCCGCAGGTTCGTTGTAAAAATATCTGGGCTTCTTCGCGTCCGCGTCGCGAGACCGTCCGAAAATTTCGTTCGTTTAAAAAGAAGAATCGATACTCCGGCGAGCCACCCCGGTTCTCGGCCATTTCCCCGAGCTGTCGAACCACCCACGCGGCCGTCAGCCGCGTGCACTCGAGCCGCGCGCGTATGTTCGCGATCTCACACCTACCTGGACACCCACGTAATCGGCAGCGGAGTGGAAATCCTGGTAGCGGGTGGCCAGCGAACGCTTCGCGATCCCGGAGGAGGAAAGCTCGGTTCGAGAAACGGGGGCGATCGAGCGTCGAGAAAGAAGCGGAAGAAGGAAACGAGGAAGAAGAAGAAGAAGACGAAGACGAATAGGAGGAGGAGAAAGAGGAAGAAGCCGCGTAGAGGGGAAACGCGAGGATCGGCTACCGGTGGTGGTTTCACCCGGTGGTGTTGGCACAAAAGCAACGACGGAGGAACGCGCTGGGGTGACGGGCGACGGGGGGAGGGAACGGACACAGGAAGGCGAGCAAGCAAGCAAGCAAGCAAGAGCAAAGGCGCGGAAGGTGCAAGAAGGAAGAGGAGGGTCTCCGTGGAAATTTACCGGAGCGCGAGTTACGGGAACTTGGCCGTAGTCGGTCGGAGGCTACGTAGAGCTCTCGCTATATAGCGCACGCTCGCCTCGTTCGCTCGTTCGCTTCGCCCCCGTATATATACACCGCGGCTTTCGCATCCGCGGCTAAGAGCAAAGGGGGGCCAAGGGTTCGGGTCCGTCGCCGGATGGCGGAGGTATCCCGGGGTGTGAGAGGGATGAGGCGAACGAGGGAGACGCCGAGCGTCGGTGAAACGAAGACGAGAGACAGCGAGCGTGGGCTAGGAGAGCGGAGGGGTGGAAGCGGGAGGAGGAACGGCGGGTGGTGTGCGCGCTGTCGGCGGCGAGGGGGCGACAGAGAGCGCTAGGGTCGCTGCGAGGGATCGTGGCGTACGGAGAGGGCGCGCGGAGGGAGGGTGAACGCGAGGGCTTGGGTCGCGGAGGGAAGCGAGGGGGCCCTGGGGTCGCGGGGAACGGCGAAGTAGGTCGTGTCTCGCTCTCCCTCGTTTCGCCCAGCGATCGCCGCGTCCCTTTTCCTCGCGGCCGGTTTCTCTTGCTCCGCTGTGTGTTCCGCGGTAAACGGCCAGGCCTGGTCGACGGACCCTCGCATGGCCTGCAGCTGTCTCCTAACCCCTGCCCGTCCCTCCCACAGCCCCGATCCGTCGACTCGCGCTCTGTCTCACCATCCCTGCTCGCTCGACTTGCTCTCCTATCCTCGATATATACCCCCTCGCCCACCCTTCGTCCTTCCCTTCTTGTCCTCTTCGTAACCGCGTTCCCAGCGCGTTTCTCTTCTGCGAACCACCCTCCGCGCGCCAACCGACGATAGACGGAGAACGGTATCGGCCGCCGTGAGCCGACCGCCACGCGAGAGGGGACGTGGAGCAGGACGAGGCGAACGAGCAACAGAGAAACCGCGACCGCGCTTTGGAAGGGCAGCGAGCGAGAGAACGCGGCCGACCACTTCGGCCCTATGTACCAGATACCGCGGGGGCCGAACCGAACAGGACGGAGCTAGGACACGCAGCCACGAGGAACGGAGAAACGCGATTGACCATCCGCACGGGCAGAGAGAGGAGAGAAGAGAGAAGCTACCCTGGTGGTAAATACATAGCTGCACGACCGCGGGCCTTGGACTACCCGAGGAGTTAACTCGCGGGACGGAGAAAGCGGGATACCTACCTACCTACCTACCTACCTACCTACCTACCTACCTACCTATCCACCTACCTACCTACCTACCTACCTACCTACCTACCTACCTACCTACC
>NW_026535193.1:0-9042 GCF_026225885.1 Hylaeus anthracinus
TAGAGTCTCGATTCCTAGGCTCCCAACTTCCAGGATCTTGACTCCTAAAATCTTGACTTGTAGAGTCTTGACTCCTAGGCTCCTAACTCCTAGGTTTTTGACTTTGGATCTTGATTCCCAGAGTCTCGACACCTACAGTCTTGACTCCTAGGCTTCCAACTTCTAGGTCCCCAACTTCTACAATCTTGACTCCTAAAATCTTAACTCTCAGCACACACACCCCTCCCACCCAAATATCTCAACTCTCACCTTCCACCAATCCTTCCCATCGTCTCCACGTCCCCCCTCCCAAAACAATCCCCCCGGGAAGCTCACCTGTACCATTCCCACCGAGCGCACAAAGACCCATTCGATCTAGCTCGCGGCTCCCGCCATCCGTTCCGACAGTACCCTACGAAGATCGTTTCCATCGTCTCGTCCTTATCCTTCGTCGATTTCGCTGACAACGACGTCTGGCCAGATTCTTGCGGCAGGCCAGGATATCTGTGCCGCGTGAGCCAGCGCGACGGAGTCGACCAATCAGCCGTCGTGGCGATACACGAGCCAGCCAGTGTTACCCTGGAAGTGGTGCCGCGATTTTTCCCCGGCTAGAAACGAGGGGAAGCGAAAGAAAAGGCGGCGTGTGACTTCGCCGTCACGGCAGCAAAACAGTCGAAACGGATTAATCGACCGCCGCCTGCCGGTTTCGTTCCATTGAACCTAGCATCGCGCGCAGGGCGTTTCCGCGCGGAATCGTGTCGCGTTTCAAGCGGACGCGAGTCGAGCCACGCGTGTGTGTACATAGTCGGAGGAGTGGTGTATATTACGGGCGTCTCGCGGTTTGGGTTGCGTCGCGAGCTCTTCGAAATGAAAAAAAAAAAAAGAAAAAAAGGAAAGAAAGATTAAAAAGGAAAAATTGTGACGCGGTTACCCGCTCGCTGGATGGAAGAAGAGGATCGATCGGGCGGCTCTTTTTCCGCGGTCGACGCGGCTAGAGGAAGAATGGGAGCCACCCGCCTCCGCGGGAAACCGGAGAGAAGAGAGCGTTTTCTTTCTTCGTTTTTTTTTTTCTCTTCTTCTTCTTCTTCTTCTTCTTATGTCTCTTGTTTTTTTTTTTTTTAGCGCGCGTATCGCGCGCTGTGATAACGAGGTCACAGGTGTGAATCCGACGGTGTAAATAGAACGTGTACGGCGGTGGTCTATAGGCGTGCGCGCGCGAACGTCGCGGCCGAGCTACGTCGCGACTAGACGTGAACACGAGGAATTTTTCTCGGGCACGTTCACGACCCGACGAAGCTTCGACTAGCCCGGGCGTTCGCATTCTACTGTAAACGAATTTAGCGAAAACGTAAAAAAGAAAAACAAAAAAAAAACAAGCTCGAGCATTATCGACAATTAATGTAAAACACGAATTAACACGGACACATGTACACGCACGCACACACACACACACACACACACACACATATACACAGGTATACAGGTACAAGCGTCAAGGTATAATCGATTGACGAATAGCGAGTAGCGTGTGACGGTGAGGAAAATTTAGAGATTATTACAAAGTTTTGTAAATAACGACAGAGATATTAATAAAACGATACTTATTCGAAAACGAAAGGTGCACGCAGGCAGTTCGAAGGCGTTCGACCGCGTACCCGTCTACCTTTCTGCGCAACGGGTCCCCCTTTTTCTCTCGTCGATCCTAAACCCCCCCCCCCCCCCCCTGACGACGCTGGACAAAGGAATCGAACGCACCTGAATGGAACGGGAGATTGACGCCACGTCGAGTGCCCGAAATCGCTGATTGCGGGGTTTCGTCGGGTCATCAGGGCTGATGGCGCGATTGTCCGTCCCGTAACGGGAGGATCGTCTGTTTTCTCGACGCCTCTCCGACGCGAAACAATCGCGGGATGTAGCAGGGGAATTTTATTTCAGGGTTTCACCGACCATCTTCAGGTACGTCGAGGCCAATTTTATGTTACCGTTGCGTCGGTTAAGGGGACCAGAAAGTAATTTCGTTTCTTCGAATGTTACTTCTGTAACTTCGAATACTTGTTTATCATTTATCGGCTGAGATTGTTGACAACGAGAACGATTTCGTAATTGATCGAAAATAAAAATACGTTATACAGTTATTTGTTACGAATTTAATGCGAAAGATATTGCTTTCTGGTCCACCTAATATTTCGCGTAAATTAAGTATCAACACCGAACCTATCAATGACTGGTCGAATTACCTTACGCGTGGAGTTTTTATGTACAATATATGAAGTTACATGCGCTCGTTTCATGTTTTGTTGAGTTTAGGAATCACTCGAAATATTAGGTTGTTCGGAAAGTTCGTGGGAATTTTTAAGTGAAATTCAAAGGCACGTTCGAATTTAAATATATATTTATTTAATTACATTGAATTATTGAATTAGAGATGTATACACGTTATTTCTTTTTCGACCATTCAGATAAATTCAGACCTGTAACCAACCAAAAATCGCCGTGGACTTTCCAGAGAAGACAGTATTTTTGCATGCAACTGAAGAACGTGTCTTCGAGACCAGTCGTAGCAAGTAGCCAATATATTCTCCGTTGCAACACCTCTGGTGCATCGTCGTCGATTTCTTGGAAAACCAGCACGAGGACTCCGGCCATCAACTATTCTGGATAATACCAGAGATGATACTTCAGATACCTTAGATGTTGAAATCGATCGAGCATCGATACCTACCATTTTTAGAGCCATTCGAAGCATACATTAACAGACCTCTGCAATAGAAACGCGGTGGGCACCTCCTGTCATCGTCGCTAGACCAGGCCTGCTCAGTGCTGTGACGCAACCACCACAGAAAGTTTAAGACACGTTCTGGACTCCTTAACCCTTTCTTATAGGTCACTGGTACTCGTTACCAGCAAGAAACGGACCGGGAAATATTTGTATTTCTAACTTTCTACGCTCGTCCACAACAAACACGAACGAGGTCGGTTAAAAATGCCCGGAAAGTTCTGCTTTATAAAGCGTTAAGGAAACCAATTATTCCCCGTCACCGTCACAAGTCGCATTCAGTCTCGCCTCGACCAAAGGTACCGGCCACCTGCCCCCGAATTAATTGTCTCTCCCTCGAATTAATTGTCCTCCCCCGACAGCAGAACGTTTCCGTCTCCATAGCGGGTCGTACTCGAACCTAAGAATGTTTCATTACATCTCTCTCGCTGTTTCTCGTGGTGCGTAACGAACGCTCCCCGAGGTGCCATGGAAACACCCTTCGGCGCGTGCCTCCCGGCCCGGTAGCTTTTCTGAACCCATCCGTGACCCCCGTGGAACGCGAACGCGATCCGCGATTATTAAGGTAAGCCGATCTCTTCTGGATAGGTGAAGGTTTGGTGCCCGGTCGTTGCAGGTAGAGCGAGCCGCCACCAGGGCGGATGTTATTGGATGATTTGCCGAGGGAGACTTAACCCCGATGGGGGAGGGAGGTTAGGATTCCAGCGATTTATCAAGAGCACCGTGACTAATTGCTGCCGGGAGGCGCAGGTACACACGCGTGCCGCGGGGGAATCGCGAGCCGACGGGTCGAAAGGAAAGGTCACGACGTCGGGGAAAAACTGTTTCCGACTTCTGCGCGGAAGTGAGATTAATGGAGGGCACGGGGGGGAAGGGTGACTACTGGCGATGGCTCGAAGGGAGATCGTGCGACACAGGTTGCAGTTTTAAACGTTGGTGAAAAGTCTTGGCATTTCCTAGCTTGTTGTATCCTGGACGCAGGATTCCGTAGGAGTCTAAACGAAAAAATAAGGCACGGGGATTCGAAGCCACGATCCTCGGATCCACAGAATGGATAACATATTTACGCTTACACACGGTACGCTTTACCTACGCGACCAATCCCGTACCCTATCGTTTCGTGTTCTTATTCGACTCCTTCTTGTTGGGTACAGGAAGCGCGAATACTACAATTCGTTTCCTAGATCGTGCTACATATAGAGGGGAAGTCTGGGCGTGATATTTGTTACATATTTAATAGATTCCAAGTTTCGCGGTCCCAACAGGATCCGAGCACCCAGCCACCCTTTCCTCCGGTGTGCGTGTGTTTTCGATTAGGTTCGGTACAGAAAAAGCGAGAAGGAAAAAATGATCGCACGCGTTCCGCACTCGAGGCTGTCGACGGTCGCGTGTCGCGCGTTTCCCTGTCCGTGTGTGCGTGGGTCGCGTGACATACGAGAGGTCCTGACGGTGACAGGCCTCCGCTTCTGGTGGTCACTCTTATACACTGGTATCCCATATCGCACCCCACACACCCCTCTCTTTCTCTCGCCTCTGACCGCCATTATCATATTTATTAACTGCCGCTCGACGCTTATATCTACACCTATTCGCTGCCATTCCTATATAATATAATCTGTGCCAGTGACAGCAGCACGTGGCCCCCGATCTACGTCCAGCCTCCCCTCGCGCCCCGATCTACTCTCTCTTTCTCTTTGTTCCCCTTCCGCCGCTGTTCGAGGGAAAAAGAGTTCTTATCCAGACCGGGCGGATTTTGTTTGTTGACCGTTTGATACGATTACCCGCAGTTCTCTGGCGATCTATTATCGGTATTACGCGTACGGGGAATTAGGCTAGGAGGTCCAGCGAAGGTACGCTAGGTTATCTTTGAGCGGTTTGATCAAAGGGTTCCCGAGGAACGGGGAAGCTTCTTTGGTAGTAAGCTGAGGCTCTTTACTAGGCTTCGAATATAAGTTCGTAGGTTACGTTTATGGCTACTGTCGGGGCTTTCGGTCGAGATGCCTTTGAACACCTTCGGTTTCGTTGGTTGCGAGATAGGGTTTGATGAAGTTTAGAGTATAAATTCATGGATAGCATTTATAGATGTTGATGATTTTGCTTAGGAAATTCCATCGAAGACCTTCGCTTCCTCTGCCGGTGGACGAGTACTCGACAAGGCTTGGAATACAATTTAATAGATGGTATTATATTTATAACTACCGTTTGGATGTCAAGCCAACCCTTTAGAATCATCGAGATCGTGTCGTCGCGTGCGATCATTCAGGTTAAGATGCGCTCGCGGCGTGCAGTACAAGGATGGGTGGACCGCGTTTATTATTATTTCACAAGAGTTAAAAAGATGGTAAACTATATATCAGGTAGCGTGTTGGGTTGTTGTGTTTTGTTACCTGGCGCGAAGGGAACCGTGGAAAAGTGATACTTAAAAACATAAATTATAAAACTGTAGGGAAAATGACTGTTGGGTGTTTTGTCTTAGGAGTCGCTTCCCAGCGTTTCCTCCTATCATTCGCGGAATGGCACGCGCAGGCCTCCGTCTTCTCGATTCCTCCAGTCGATTGTAAATTCATGAAGGAAAAGGAAGTCGAACACACCCCAACAGACGGGGGACCCCTGTTCATGAATACGGGCCAGGACGAAAACATGGGGCTTGTTTCGAGCTAAGACGCGAACGCGAGGCCAAGGGTGTCTCCTTAGCCAGGATGCTAATGTCGTCTTCCTCCTTTCACTGTTGATGGCTTGCTTGGATCCTAATGCATTGCAAAGGGTTGCCAGGGTAGGTACCTTGATGTTATTCGTCATTCATAGGCTCGCGTTATAATCTACGGGAGCTTCTTAAACTCGCGTACTACTGTACAACATCATTATTTTCCAAGTTCCTGATTGAACGACGATTAATTCGCTTGATATTTCATTCAAATTAAATTTCGTTTTCATGCGTAATAATATAAGAAAGTCGTGATGCCGAGTCTCGATCGACCTAGTATTAATTGACCAGTTAATCGATTGAAACAGGTGGTTCGTGCATAGCTTTTATTCTGAATCTGTGCATAGTGTACATAGCAAAATTCTACAATATGACCAGGGTTCGAATCCCCGAGTTGCAACTTTTAACTTGCGTCTGGAGCAATCGCGTCGTATTGGTTGGTAGCACCGATCCTGCCACCGATACATCGGTGGATCATTCGATTCCCCGGACGGAACACGGGCGTGAATCTTTTCCCATCTTTTTCCGCGAGACATCCAATTCCCATCGACGATCCGTCGACTCGTTCTCCGTCAGCTTCCCGCCGCCATTGAATTGGAAATTTCCGGCTCCCGAGAGAGACAGTGAGAGAGTGTGGGGAGGGTAGTGGCGGGGGCGGGGGAGGACAAAGAGTCGATTTCATTTGAAATCATGCCGCGGATCTCATAGACCTCCATTCAAACAGGTAGAGAAACGCAGATTGCCGGCGACACAAAGCATTCCAGCCGGGATAACCGAACCGGATAACGGGTCCAGATATTGCTACTTGACTCCCTCGCACTGGGAGGTAATTGCCACCCCAGGATACCTTTGCCGTCCATGCCGCGGGGGAATTCGCGATATTCGCCCCGAACGTAAGATACCTGCGGATATTTAATCGATCGGGTTATCGAAGCCGCGAAAATGAGTTTAAATTGTTGGCATGAATTCCCAAAGAAGATCAGTCTCTCCTTTGCCCGTACGACTTCGCACTTCGAACTGTATGTAAACTCTGTCATACTCGGTCTGATTCGAAGCTTCTGTGATTACTAGAGATCATACGAGATCGACAAAACCATGCTTCGACTCCTTTTCGATCACCCAACAGCTCGTAATAACAGATCAACCACTGAACCAACGACCGATTTCATCCCTTCTCCGTTAATCCATCTAGAATGTACGATACGGAAGAACCTCCTCGAGTGCTACACTTCTTCCTGGTACACCTAACTCGATTCTAAAAACGATTCCCCAAAGAACCAGAGACGTTCAAACACCGCACGTTACGGAAAGGATCGAACGAGCCTTCGGTCGAGGCACCTGCGACAGAGAAAAGCGCGGTGACGACTAAGTCGCTTACGCCGAGACGTCCAGAGACGAAGACGAAAAGCACCGGGCGGAAAGTTTCACTCGCGTGACTGCCGTGGACGAGACGCACTTGGTAAAAGAAAGGCGGAGAAAAACAGCGAGAATAGAGAACCCAGGTGACTCGCGGTTTCGACCGCGGACACACGCATAAGAAATCGTTTGGCCGCGGCGATCGACAGAAGAAAACCCGGCAAAGTCTACTACTGTCTGTGACCCGTGTCCGAGCGCGCAACGTCACGGTGGAACACACACCCCGAAGAAACGAAAGATCCGCGTGCATGCACACGAGGGAGCGTCCGTGTGCGTTCGCAGCCGGGAGCAAAAATCACGCGCGACCCGCGGAGGGGGAACGACACCACCTTCGATCCACCCTACCACTCGGTGGCCACGCCTACCGGACACGCCCCCCTACCAGCAGTCTGCTGCGTGGGCGAGCCTGACCTCCAGAAGTAAATCGCTCGAAGACGATGGGGAAACGCTTCTGCTGCCAGCTTTCCACCTACTGACCGAAACTTTCTTCTCCTTCGGGATTGCCTGGGGAAAAGTTTCGCGGCGAAAATCGGTCGTTCGAATCGTTTAGGACCTCCATGGACCGTATAGGAACTGGGTTCTAGGTACATAGATAGTTAGTTAAGTAATAGGAATCGTATTTATATATATTCGAGTTGCGTCGGTTTAGTAAGGTTATAAGACGATGGGAATTGAATCGTTTAAGAGGATCCGGGTAGTCTTCGTGTATAATAAAGAACGTCTATTTACTATTCGAAGTATTTATTATGCATTTTGCGGTATACGATATACATATTTTACAGAGTAGCTTTACAAGTACTCTTAACTTTATCTCTCCTTCTCGATATTTATACTTGTTAGGTCTCGGACCGTAAGTCTCTGGACGAATTTTTCCGCGAATTTCTTTTTCTTTAGTTTCGCAACAGCAGGCGCTGTTAGGGGCGGGTGTCCCAGTCTGAACTCTCGTTGGTGCTCGAGTGAAAATTGTTCGGTACACTCGTGGGTCGTTTTTGATCGACGAAAGCGCGGCATACGAGCCGCGGGGCACGTCGAGCCGTTATTAATTCTCTGTACGGGCGAGCGAGGGCTGCGACTATAGACTCCCGGACACACTTAACCGACGCCCGAAAAACAGTTGCTGCGACGGGCACAAAAGGTTTGACGCGGCGCGCCCGTAACGAGCACTTAAGAGCCCGCGAACAACGGTCGAACACGAAAAATGTCATAAGATGGTGCATTGTACGGGATCGGGAGGCCCACTCGTCGGCCCGTTGGCGCGTACACGATGGTATATTGTTTATCGAGCAGAAGGTAGACACACGGGGCGAGCAGGGCAACGCTTTTGTAAAAATTATGCTAGCGTACTTGCACGGCGCGCGGTAAGAGACGCATATGCCTACCGGCTATTCGGTGAACTCTCAAGAGGCACCGTTCGAACGACGAAGGAAAATCGCGAGATCGGGAGGTTCCCACACACGGCGAGGCCACCAGGGGCGACTCATGCGCCCGGTTCTGCATCGACGTTGTCGCACCCTACGTCAGGGTGAACGCCGGTAGTTGCCCACCGGTGGGCACGACGTTCCGTGGGTCCTTTTTTTCCAGCCGAGCGTATCGTTATTTCCGCGAGACTGGACAACCGAAGTCACAGAGTCGACGGAACGCGGACGGGGGGTCCGTTTCGCACGGGGGGCCAACCGCGGAACCGACGGGCGACTCAGGTGAAGCCCCTTGTCGGTAGCTGGCGCGGGACATTATCGTCGAGCGGGTGCCCCGCGCGGGAAACCTCGCGGGGGGTCGCATCTCGTCACCTTTTTCCATTCTGCCATCTCGACTGCTCACTCGACTACCCGATCCCCGAGTCTTGCGAGCGATCGTTTCTCGGCCCGTTGAATCCTCGTTCGGTGAGCCATTCTTACGATATTGTTAGAGATGTCTAACGACATATTAATGTACGGCGTCTATTGCTAGGCTGTAGTACTACGTTATCTTCCACACAAGTTCCTTAACTTGTAAGTTGCAAATTTCGTTGCACGTATGCATCTTCCGATTAGCAACTTCGTTTCGTATGTCCTTATCAACACCTGACATCTTTTAACATCTCCCAAGACTTTTCCTAACACTTCCTAACATCTTCTAAAATCTCCTAATACTTCCTGATATCTCATGACACCTTATAACACCTCCTAAC
>NW_026535194.1:0-5837 GCF_026225885.1 Hylaeus anthracinus
TCGAAAGTGTTAAATAAACCTTTACTTTTTGCAAAAAAAAAAAAAAACATGGACGGAACTTTCCGATCGACCTAATGGTAAAGTAGAAATTCTAATCTAGACGATTTGGGGGGAGGGACGTGGAAAGAAGCTCAAATAAATTAAAACCCTTTATTCATAGAATTTCAATAATTGGCATAACTTAATAGCAACTTAAACTTTAATTCGACCCCCGTTAAACACATAACTTAACCCTTTGCGCTCCGAATTATCGGTAAATTTTTATCGAGCATCACTCGACGAAGCAAAGCAAGTATACACACCCTGTATACGATTCCAATGAAACTCTCTGGATGTTTTCGAATATGTCCTTACAGATAAACCGTGTTTATAATAACGACAGTCCTTGGTCTCGTAAATCGTTTAACAACAAATTCCAACGCATTTCTCCGCCAGTTTTTGCATTCGGGGCAACAAGCCACGGGCGACCGGCGATCATGCGAGAGTGGTTGGTGGGAGTGGGCCAGAAGTGGGGCGTATGAAAGTCACGCACACGCGTCAGTGCGTAGCCGTACGTCGTAGGTGACGGTCCACACGTCACTCTTGCTTCGCTTCTCCCACCATCGCCGCTCGTCGTGACGTCACGAGGGCCCATGACCGTGGCTCGCCCATCGTTGAGTCCAGATCCACGAGTCCGGTCACCCTGCTCCGGATGCCCAACTTAGAAAACACCAGGTACACGAATTTTCTGATTTTTCTGTACGGTTTCGCGAAGTTACACTTTCGTCTAATTTCGACGTGTATATTGGATGCAGAAATTAATTCTGTGCCTCTTATATTCGCATAGTTAGAACTCTAGTTTAATCGGAATCTAGTTTAATCGTATTTAAATGTCGTATTATTTGTAAATAATAAACTTGACGTGTTTACTTTGAAAAGGTACAGGATTGATGTATACATCCAACGTTTATCGATATAATTGTTCGAAAAATAAATTCTCGTAAGACGCGAGAGCTGTTCATCGAGCGACACTCTTTATTAAGCGATTCTTAAACTCGAGTCAATCGCCTCGCGACCTTCAAGGAGTCGCCTAGTCAGATAAAAGTCCCTATACCAGTAACGAATAGCGTTCAACGATCGAAAAGACCATCGAAAGTCGAATAGAACGTAATTCTAACGGCGTAAGGCCATCGACGATCAAAGAACAATATGGGTCGCGTGCGAAACGCATTCGACAGTCCCCGAAAGACGAATTAGAAGGATCGCCGGACAATCCGGCTGGCCAGAACAACGCGTCAAACGTCATTGTCCTGACGGAACAATGGCGCCGGGCTGCGTTTGTTTCTTTCGCGGAATTCCCTCGCATCGGTGATTTTCGTTAATCCCGTCGAACCTTCGCGTTTCTATTAATTATTTAACTTTTGATCGAGCTCGCCGCGCGTTTCCACTTTAATTAATGTCTCCCTTTTCTCCCTCCCCTTTCTGGACTCGCCGTTGATATATTTTCCTTTTTCTTTTTTTTTTTTTTCACCCACCATTTCTCCCCGTTTCCGTCACGTTCGTTTTTCACTTCCTTCTAATTAACTTCTCTCTCGTTCTGGCGCGCCCACAAAACTCCAGGACGGTCTTTCGCGGCTTTTAACGAGCTTTAAACTCGATGTAACTCACCGACCATAATTTGCAGAGAGCGCGAGAGGAGAGAGGGAGAGAGAGAGAGAGAGAGAGAGAGATGCCGGTGGATTTTCTCGCGATTTAAATTGTCGCGATCAATTTCGCGTTCCGAATGGCTCGTTTAATTCGTCCACGTCGCGAAAACGATTAATTACGTATGGCAGACGTCGATTTACTTGCGGCTTTTACGCCCTCGAAGCCGGTGCTCGTTTGGTTCCTTTTTCTCTTTGGGAATAGTTGCGCGAAATTACTCGAGACCGGTACAGCCCGATCCAAAGCGACCGCAGAATGTTGGTTAAATTCGTCAGAATGTAGGGACACTACGCGTCTACGTGATTGTATCGCAGTTGAGACATTAATTGAGTGTCGCGAAGTTTTGTTCCGTAAGTGTCGCCTTGTCCCAAGAAGCAGCAGCAGAATAGCTTAGCTAGTTCGACGCCTCCAAGTCGTTCTCCCTTATCTCGTTAGAATTTTTAGAGCATACAGCATAGAGCTAAGAACGTCTGAAAAGAACCAAAACAAGTTCTTTATATCTCCAGTGTCGCAGAAAGTCTAGTCCTCTTAATACCGAAATGTTACAATGACCTCTAGAAGAGGATACCTCTCGATCTAAGCTTCGTAAATTCCTGTAAGCAAGAGTAGGGGAGCATCTTCGATACCGATCGACCATTCGAAATTTCGACAGCGGGAAAAGGGGTGAAATCCCATAGTGCGTGAGCGAGTAAGCAAAAGAGAGACAGAGGAGGCGGGCCAGAGGGAGTGTAATTTGCCTCTAATGCGGCACTCGACGAAGCAGCTGGCTCTCCTCTTCTCCATTCGCCGGTCGGCCGCAACCGGTAACAGTAGCGATAATAATAACAATACTGGCAACAATGCCAGGAGTGGCCGGCCATTGTAACAATGGGGAGACTGCACTTGGAGTAACAATGCGAGCGCAAAATGGAGGGACGCATCTGTGTGTCCCGTGCCAAAGAGACACGACGGGTAGGGGACGTGTCCGCAGGGGAGAGGAGAACAGGGCTCGTCCCAAAGATGGAAAACGCGCGCGACATTTTTAGGTGACGATGATTTAGAATTTGGGCTATAAGACGTGGGCAGATGGAAAAAGTTCGACTCCTTTAGTCGATAAGTGGCGCAGAGTTGGGACCGCGCCGCGACACTTATCGAATATTCGCTGTATTCCCGTTTGGGAAAAATCTGAGCGCTCTGATTGCTCGAATTTCACCATGTTTCGAGGTGTGCCATCAGCTCAAAAAAGAATTCATCTCCTTTAGTCGAGAAATTCCCAACTCCGCGACACTTATCGAATATTCGCTGTATTCCCGTTTGGGAAAAATCTGAGCGCTTTGATTGCTCGAATTTCACCATGTTTCGGGGTGCGCCATCAGCTCAAAAAAGAATTCATCTCCTTTAGTCGAGAAATTCCCAACTCCGCGACACTTATCGAATATTCGCTGTATTCCCGTTTGGGAAAAATCTGAGCGCTCTGATTGCTTGAATTTCACCATGTTTCGAGGTGCGCCATCAGCTCAAAAAAGAATTCATCTCCTTTAGTCGAGAAATTCCCAACTCCGCGACACTTATCGAATATTCGCTGTATTCCCGTTTGGGAAAAATCTGAGCGCTCTGATTGCTCGAATTTCACCATGTTTCGAGGTGCGCTATCAGCTCAAAAAAGAATTCATCTCCTTTAGTCGATAAATTCCCAACTCCGCGACACTTATCGAATATTCACCATATCCCCTTTGTCTTGTCCCCTTTATCCCCTTTATCCATATCCTCTCATCGTTTAAATTTCACCACGTTTCGAGATGCGCAATCAGCCCAAAAAAGAATTCGCCTCCTTTATTCGACAAGAGTCGCAACGCGGTCAACTCTGCGACACTTATCGAATATCCGCTGTATCCCGCATAGTCGTATCTGATATTATATTTTGACTCGTTAATTTCTTTTCTAAAACCTCGATCGGCACGAACGTGAAATTCCTCGGGTGTCGAAATGCGTGCGGTTAATTGGACGTCGTGGAACGCGTGCGCGTATCTCTCGAGTGCACTCGTGGCCTCCCTCGCATAATAACGCACGCATGAATATGTCGTCGGGTTTCGCGACCTCCTCCGGACCGACACGCACGGCAGTGTGTGGCCTACGTAAATTGCGTTCCTCTTCTTTTTCCTCGTTTTCGCGCTGGTGTCGCGGGTCACTGAAAACGTACGTGTGTCGATGTCCCTCAAGAGGTTGGACTACACGATAACCCTGAGATCATTGTAACGATTAGGATACTATTCGAAGAGCATGATTAGTAGCTCGACCAGTGTTCCCAGTCATTGCAGCTAAAATCGCAGGCTCCTCCAGCTTCCTCCATATTCATGCGCCAGTGCTTACGTAAAGCAGACGTCACGCGACCAAAAAATAAACACGCTCGTCAATGGAACATTTCTCGAGTCCCTAGTGCTCGAGGCGAATCAAATTTCAAGATTCGCGATGAATAAACGTCCCGAGAGAACATTGCATAACTGCGCAGTCATGAGATTAATACAAAATAAACCTGGGAGGGGTTACGCGAGAAAAGCAAGATGGCGTCGACATCGGCTTACCTAACGGAGTTGCGATATTCTCTAACCCTTTGCACTCGAGATGCTTCCTTAGCAGTCTATCACTTAGACTCAAACTGATTCGGAATTTGAGAATGAAATCACCCTTACTTCGCGAACATTTTATATTTGACGAATCTTTCGAGTTCTAATGAAATGAAACTTAAGCAAACGTCCGTGACCGAGAGTCACCTTCTCGATCGCAAATGGTTAACTCCGGCCAATTTCCCTTTCTATGTTCGAAAAAATAATCGCGAACGATCGGGGCGCGGGACGGAGGTGAACGAAGAAAAGCGATTCCGAAGCGCGACTCATGAGTTTTTCACTGTGTTTGCGTCAATTATCGCGACGAAGAGGCAGCTCACGAGTGTATTGTAAATACACTCGAACCGCGGCTGTCGCGTAATACGCCACCCAATTTCTTTTTATGCCCCGTGGAACGCGGCGGGGGGGTTCGCCGTTCTTTGTGATCCCGCGTGCACTTTCGGAACGGTCGCGCGCGAGGGTGCATACATTTCAACCGCAAACATCCTGCGCGAGCCCCTATTGGATCATCCCCAGCCCGTGGAACGACGAAGAAATTAGAGGAGACGAAAAGCGCGATCAACGGAGCCCCTCCCCGGCTTGGAAAGTCCTCGCGTTTTCGTGCGAGTCTCGTTTTGTTACTCGGTGTGAAGCAGAAGGTGGGTTAGGGGGACTCCTGGTTAGAAGGTGGACATTGGAAATATTTTGTTTGGGAAGGGGTAATAGTTGAGATTAATCGCAGGAGTGTTTATCTTGGATACGAGTTTCCTTTAGGTTCAACCATTTCTCTGCGGCGTGTCATTGCAAAATGTGAGAATAGGAATCGCATCGCATGATATAGTCTACCTTTGGAAACTTGCGTATGGCGCCTGTGCGTAACGAAGCAATTAATACGATGATATAATTAGTTCGTTTTGCATAAGAACGATCGCCGACGCGTACCTTTCGACCGTATCGTATTACGTTTGCGTCACGTTCGCCGTTGCAGTTTTCTGAAAGCCGGGCCACGGAGAATAGGTTCGGTGGCTCGTTAAGGGCGAAACTGGAAAGTCATTTCTATTTGCCAGGGAGCCCCCGAGGTTTTCAGACGTCCCGACTGGTAATCGGTAAGTCATCCCCGGCCGATGGTATTGAGTTAAAACAACAAAAGGGAGGCGGGAATCGTGTTTGCCCACGGGCCACCACTCAGGAGGGTCAACACGGGACAATTAACAGCCCTAATCATAATTTGACGTTGCCTGATCCTGGGTATCCGCAGGCTCATCGCGGTTCCCTGCACTTTGCGCCGGAACAGCTGCGGGAGGGAAGCCACCTCTCGCAAATGTAATCCCATTCCCCTTGGATACGATTCCTTCGACGATGTCTTTCGCCGAGTGCGTTATTCTTTCGGTTCTCGGTGACGGGGATCGTTAATTCTTCGAGAAGGCGTACTCGTTTATCGTTCTACTAAAGAATCCTCGTTCTCGTAGCTCTACGCGTAGCCCACTCAATGCGTCAATCTTCTAGCTTGAACCTAGTGGTACAGCTCGAGTAATCTAGCAGGTCTAGCAACTCTATGCAAAGTTTAGCAAA
>NW_026535195.1:0-7674 GCF_026225885.1 Hylaeus anthracinus
CTCTCTCTCTCTCTCTCTCTCTCTCTCTCTCTCTCTCTCTCTCTCTCCTCTGTCCCCGGCCCGTCTCGCCGTTCCTCGCTCCTTTCTCTTTCGCGCCTTCGTCCTTTCCCCTTTGTGCGACTCTCCGCTCGTTAATCGGCCGCCGTGCGGTCCGACCGCGTCTCTCTCCGAAGCACCGATATCGAGATCGATAAGGTGTATCCGTTGACGTCCGCGCCCCCCTATCGTCTCGATCTCTCGTCGCACACACATGCGCGCGCGCGCTCGCGCTCGAAATATTTTCGTAACGCCACTTTTCTCGATAACGTAACTCCGTCTCTCCTACCAGCGGATTTATCGATAACACGGCTCCGGTGCCGCGCGGAAAGAATAATTCTTCTTAGTAGCGACCGTTATTCGAGACTATTTCGGTTGAAATTGTCCAAAGGATTAAAGGAACGCGCCGAAACGCAATACAATTCTCGAGGCAGACCGACCGCGTACAACGAGTAGACAACGCGAACCGCGCGGTTATTAGCGAGGGTGCTAATTGGAACGTCCCGGAGGATTAACAACGTAATTGTTGGACAGTTCGATGAGCAACCATTGGGGCCTAGCTGACCGTCTTTCGTCGACGGTGTCATTTACTCGCTGGAACGCAATGACGAATACCGTTCGGGGTGTGCAAGTCCTTAGCCCGCAGTTTTCCGAGAAACGACCGCGGGATTAGCTAGACGGAATCGACTATCGGTTTATCCGAGCACGGATTACCGAGCTCTCCCTGCGCCTTATTATCGAGCGCCGGGCTTTTACGACGCCTCTCTCGGCCCCGAGGGTCGGGTCAAGTCGCGTTAAAAGTAGTCTGTTCGTCGTTAGCGTCCTGGGAAGTCCCGAACATTTTTCAATTTCTCCGTCGTCTCGCCAGCTATAAAACCAGTTGGCCGAGCCCGCGAACATCTCTGCTCCCCCAATAAACGCAACTTTCGGCAGGGGCTACGCTTACGATACTTTCTTCGCTAACGAACAAAGTTGCCACCGACGTAACGTCCTCTGAGTTTACCAAATTATTCCACAGGTTATTCCGTTGTAACGTATCGCGGGGGGGGGGGGGGGTAAACAACGATTTCTGCCCGCGAATGGTCGATTCGGAAATCAAGGTCGAGTCCCGAATTCCTCGCGTTCGATTCGCCCCGTGAAGTTTACGCGTTGCGACAGCACTCGTTAACGAAGAAAACCCCTCGTCTAAACGCGACCGTCTGCGAAGCCCCGTAGAAGTTGGCGCCAACTTCGCAATTGTCCCCCGGTGCGAGGCGTTCAACGATCCTGTTCGGACTCATTTGCGAGCGGGAACGAGCGCGAGCAACAGAGACTTTGTTATTTACGCCGAGACGCGTTCCGCCGGCTTTTCCGTTTGTCCTAGAGATTTGAAAACGTTCACGACGATTTTAGCTATCCGACGCCGAGCTACGGTACGGTTCTCGATTCGATATGTCTACGGCACGGCTGGCGACGGTCGTGAACGATGATATCGATGAAGTTTAGCAACCCGTGTAATCGCGAACCGCGTGGCAACCGATCTACGATAACCTTCTCGGATTGGTGCAAAAATCGTTACCACGAAGACTGAAGCGCCATCCTAATTGCCGCTAGAGAAATCGTTTTTTGGGGAGCCAGTTAGGGAAATAGCGTGACTGATTCGCCAGACGGTGATCGGAAGAGGCCAGAGTTAATAGGGTGTACTAATGGCGACCGACTCTAGGACGCGCGATGACGCGAAGGTTTTATAGTATTTTGCGCTAGGGGTACGATTGATAATTCCACGGAGCTCTTAAATCACTCGGACGAGTACGGTTCGTTTTCTTTGTTTCGTTTTACGACGAGTGGGAGGGGAACCGTACGGATTACAACTCGTCGGGAAGGACCGACGGTGGCCGATGTCAAATAAAAGGTGTTTTTGACCTGGGCCAAGTCTCTTTGAAAAAATTACAATAAGCGCCCGTACGACCTCACCTTGCTCGCCGCTCGCAGGTGTCCCCCCAGTCCTATTGTCGTAATCAGCGGTCGTGCGACGGATACAAACGAAGCGGCGTTGTAACAACAGGATATCGAGGTTCCTTCGAGTCACGGAAAATGGAAACGTTCGGTGGGTTCGTGGAATCTTACCCCTTTTACTCCGTCACGCTTCCCACGCGTGGCGCAATCGAACCGAAAAAATGCTGACTTTTGAAGTCTTTGTATGCCTGTTACTTGGCAGGAACGTATCGCGAATATTAAAGTTGTATTTTCCTCGGGTCAGAAACGGAATTTAAGTTTGGGAATTCTACTCGTTGGTCCCCTCGAACTGAAATGGCCAACTTGTGTAGGAAATACGGGGTGGCCTCGCAACCGCCGTCTGTCGGGGTATCGCAACCATACCTGGCGCCAAATCAATTGGCCGGTCGCGGGCACTTCCTTGTCGATGAGTGACGTCATGGTTTACCTCCTCTCGCAGGGTTTCGGTGCGGGCCTAGAGACGAGCAAACACTCGAATAATAGATGACGAATGAAAACAAAGCTTGGGGGTCTGTTCACGGTGTTTGTTCGATTGAACATTTCGTCATTTCGACAAAGTTTTCGTTGATCTAACGCCACGTCGCTTTACAGGAAAGCTTCCGACAAAGGTTCGCTAGACATCGGTAGACTCGCGATTCCTACAACGAAAGCTACAATTCAAGTAAAAATAAAACTAAATAAATTCAATGTAATCGTAGGACCAACGCGACGAATGGAATTCGAGACTCCTATCGAGGTTCCCGAAATACAGTTACGTCTGGATTGGCCTAGTTGCATTCGATGCACCTTTTCAGAGCCATAAGGTTAATGGACGAATCCTTATCGCCTGGGAGATGTTCTTTGCGCCCAAATTCGATCAACAGGACCGACAGATTACTCCGTTGTACTCGAGGAGTTAATCCGAACCCCTTCGTTCGAGGGGACATTGTTCTCCGCTTCGCTCCCGGAGTAACAGAGTATAGTCGGCGGCGGGGACAACGCTAAATTAACGAGTGACTCATCCGCTTTGTTCGGTTCCGCGCGATTTCGCGATCTACCGTTGGGACAACGTCGGTCGAGCTCCCACCGGTCCCACGCGCGCTGCTCGAAAATTGGGACCGATTATCGACGCGCGAGACACGGACAGAGAACTTTTTGCGAAGACAAAAACGGACTCGAACGAGAGGTTAGATGGGGAGATTTGTTCTAATGCGATCGATAGGACAAACGTTACATTATTACGTTATACCTACATTATTTACCTAACCCGGTGAGCATAAACTTTATTCGTTCGGACGCAGCTGGCCTAGCTGTAATATCGCGTTCGCGAGGTTCGGGGAAACGATTGGCGCGAATCGTAACCGCGACGATTATTCGACTAAAGAATTTATTCGAATAACGGGCTGCTCCGCCGGAGGCCCCCCAGCTTCGACAAAGACGAATGCCCGCGTCTCGTGCACTCGTCCACGAAGTCTCGGACGAGTGGCGAACCGAGCCGCGGCGGAACGAGCGAGAGAGCGTAGAACGTTCATTCATAAAAAAGAAAATTATTACGCCCGCGGAGAAGCGACTCCCGCAAAGTGAATAATGCTCTCCTCGTTGCTCCTCCTCCCTCTCGTCGCCGACTCAGACCGAGAGCACAGTCTGCGACTTCTGAACGACGATTATCCCCTCCTCTTATCGTCGTCGCGACTACCGAAAGATCTTCCGCGATAAACTTCCACCCTCCCACGCGTCTCAGGGTCATCGCGGCTGCACCGCGGCCGGAGACCACGGCTCTTATCCGGGATGACGATTCGCAATAACGGATGCGAGATAAACAAGCGGTCGGTTGCTACCGGTCGAGGGCAGATTAGAATTCGGCGGCTACCAGGTTCGTCGAATGCCGTGGTCTCCTCGGTTATCAAACTATTCTATTTACTATTCTATATACTTCTATTTCATTCGATTCCTAAACGCTTGTCGCGTACAATTATTTAAAGAATATTTTCCATCGGCGACGAGCACCGGTATAATAGAAACGAGATCTTTCCGCTAAACTCCATACGTGGAGGGCTGTATCAGTTTTCGTTTCGAGCAAATCTTTTAATTGCCGTTATCGCGAGCTCTCCAGTGGAAATATCGCCCTCCCACGCGTCCAACAGTAATCTCCGCGGCTGCAGCGAGTCGGACAGATCCCCCGACGGAAGTTCTGGTCGAAAGTCGGAGTTCTTAACTCGCCGGTTTGATGCGAGCAGGGGGTTAATGCGGCAGCGCGCGCGGCCGGAAGTTTCGAAAGAGTGTGTCGATATATCGACGCGGCTGTATCGCGTCGCGCGCGGGTGCGACAGAGACGGAGAGAAACCGGGAGAGCGCATGTACGTGGAACGGGAGAAACTACCTAACAGTTCCCGACCCGTTGACCCCTAAAGTTTCCCGAGCGAGAATTCGCATTCCGTGAATGGGGCAATTCATAAATGTATCTCCCGATGTCTCTCTTTCTCCCTCGCCCTTCTCCCTCGCCCCACGTGGATGGCACCGTTACGCGAGCTTCCATTTATGCGCGCGTACGGCGCTTTTTCCCCGCCAACGTCGGCAGCTTCGACGGTGTCGCGGATCGAACTACGTTAAGAGATCGAGCGCGCTTGGACGATACGAAAGAATGCTCGATTTAGAAATTAAATAGAAAACTCGAAGGAAACGGGAAAATTAGGCTCTGGACTCTCTAAACGTGAGAGTAACATTTATGTTCATTTTTTTTTTTTTTTTTTTGTCAACCCCTTCAGAGAAGGCCCCGAACTCTGAAAATATTTTTAAACGATTAATCCAAAGAGTTTAAGCATCTCACCTTAAGAATTTTCATTTCGTCAACTCCCTTGTAACTCCCGTCTCGACCATTGCTGGAAATCCATGCATGTCATCTGGATCGTCGGTAACACCTCGTAGCGAGGCTCGACTCTTTTAATACCATCCCCAACGAACATACAGCATGATTAATAAACCTTCCGTGATCGACGTTCGGTCTTCCGATCGTTCGATTTTTCACCCCTCCGCTTTCGAACCGTGAAAATCGTATTAATTTGCAGCGTCGGGAGTTGGCGCGTTTAATTGCTATCCGGATTTCTTCAATCGGAGCAATCCCTCGATGCGGGAAAGCATCGTCTCTCGCCCTCCTCCCCGGTATCTGTGTATCGTCGTCCTGCATACTTTCGCAAACTTTGTTCGCTGTTCTTGAAAACTTTGAATCGGTTTCGCCGTGGCAACCGTCTCTCTCTGGCAACGCGAAAGATACATCGCTACCCTGTTGCAGCGGCGGCACGAGAACGTTGCCCTGGCATTCGAGTCGGAATTAGAGGGACTATGGTTCCGCGTACGATTCTCTGTTGACGCTTCAACACCGCGCCAGGGATACGTCTTTTCGTTTACGGAAGCCTGAAGCCGTTGACACGTTCTTCGCGCATCTAAACAGAAAGCATGTGCTGCGGTTAGATAGAGAAACATTGGGATTCAAAGGTGCAGCAATGTTTGGGGGAATAGAACGTAGAAAGGATTCCTTAACAAGGATAGTGGAAAGCTTTCGATACTGGGAATATATATGTATCATCGGTGGAGACCCAACTCGTACCTGTCCATTAGGTTTGACTCGATTAGAACGATGGTTTGTTTCTGATACACGTGTTCTTGAAAATGATTGATTTTATCACCACCACCACCCCCCACCCAATGAAACCCCTGTCTAACAGGTTAGGCTGGGTTAGGTCGATACTTTGTTCCAGAAACAGCCCAACTTTATCAACCCCCTCGGAATCAAATCGTTGGCCGCAGGTTCGTTGTAAAAATATCTGGGCTTCTTCGCGTCCGCGTCGCGAGACCGTCCGAAAATTTCGTTCGTTTAAAAAGAAGAATCGATACTCCGGCGAGCCACCCCGGTTCTCGGCCATTTCCCCGAGCTGTCGAACCACCCACGCGGCCGTCAGCCGCGTGCACTCGAGCCGCGCGCGTATGTTCGCGATCTCACACCTACCTGGACACCCACGTAATCGGCAGCGGAGTGGAAATCCTGGTAGCGGGTGGCCAGCGAACGCTTCGCGATCCCGGAGGAGGAAAGCTCGGTTCGAGAAACGGGGGCGATCGAGCGTCGAGAAAGAAGCGGAAGAAGGAAACGAGGAAGAAGAAGAAGAAGACGAAGACGAATAGGAGGAGGAGAAAGAGGAAGAAGCCGCGTAGAGGGGAAACGCGAGGATCGGCTACCGGTGGTGGTTTCACCCGGTGGTGTTGGCACAAAAGCAACGACGGAGGAACGCGCTGGGGTGACGGGCGACGGGGGGAGGGAACGGACACAGGAAGGCGAGCAAGCAAGCAAGCAAGCAAGAGCAAAGGCGCGGAAGGTGCAAGAAGGAAGAGGAGGGTCTCCGTGGAAATTTACCGGAGCGCGAGTTACGGGAACTTGGCCGTAGTCGGTCGGAGGCTACGTAGAGCTCTCGCTATATAGCGCACGCTCGCCTCGTTCGCTCGTTCGCTTCGCCCCCGTATATATACACCGCGGCTTTCGCATCCGCGGCTAAGAGCAAAGGGGGGCCAAGGGTTCGGGTCCGTCGCCGGATGGCGGAGGTATCCCGGGGTGTGAGAGGGATGAGGCGAACGAGGGAGACGCCGAGCGTCGGTGAAACGAAGACGAGAGACAGCGAGCGTGGGCTAGGAGAGCGGAGGGGTGGAAGCGGGAGGAGGAACGGCGGGTGGTGTGCGCGCTGTCGGCGGCGAGGGGGCGACAGAGAGCGCTAGGGTCGCTGCGAGGGATCGTGGCGTACGGAGAGGGCGCGCGGAGGGAGGGTGAACGCGAGGGCTTGGGTCGCGGAGGGAAGCGAGGGGGCCCTGGGGTCGCGGGGAACGGCGAAGTAGGTCGTGTCTCGCTCTCCCTCGTTTCGCCCAGCGATCGCCGCGTCCCTTTTCCTCGCGGCCGGTTTCTCTTGCTCCGCTGTGTGTTCCGCGGTAAACGGCCAGGCCTGGTCGACGGACCCTCGCATGGCCTGCAGCTGTCTCCTAACCCCTGCCCGTCCCTCCCACAGCCCCGATCCGTCGACTCGCGCTCTGTCTCACCATCCCTGCTCGCTCGACTTGCTCTCCTATCCTCGATATATACCCCCTCGCCCACCCTTCGTCCTTCCCTTCTTGTCCTCTTCGTAACCGCGTTCCCAGCGCGTTTCTCTTCTGCGAACCACCCTACGCGCGCCAACCGACGATAGACGGAGAACGGTATCGGCCGCCGTGAGCCGACCGCCACGCGAGAGGGGACGTGGAGCAGGACGAGGCGAACGAGCAACAGAGAAACCGCGACCGCGCTTTGGAAGGGCAGCGAGCGAGAGAACGCGGCCGACCACTTCGGCCCTATGTACCAGATACCGCGGGGGCCGAACCGAACAGGACGGAGCTAGGACACGCAGCCACGAGGAACGGAGAAACGCGATTGACCATCCGCACGGGCAGAGAGAGGAGAGAAGAGAGAAGCTACCCTGGTGGTAAATACATAGCTGCACGACCGCGGGCCTTGGACTACCCGAGGAGTTAACTCGCGGGACGGAGAAAGCGGGATACCTACCTACCTACCTACCTACCTACCTACCTACCTACCTACCTATCCACCTACCTACCTACCTACCTACCTACCTACCTACCTACCTACCTACC
>NW_026535196.1:0-1062 GCF_026225885.1 Hylaeus anthracinus
TTCCTAACGTCTCTTGACACCTCGTAACACCTCCTAACAACTCCTAATACCATCTAACATCTCCTAACACTTCCTAATACTTCCCTTCAATTCCTGGTACACCTCTTCGATCTTCGTGTTATCTTGACACGGAAGGTAAGTTTCGATACAAAATAAAGAATTGTGCCATCTCTCTTCAAGAACCATGATCTCCCGATACAAAAAGGTAAGTTTCGAGACAGAATGTTGAACTTGACGTGGCTCAAAATTCCAACAAAGTCGCAACTGGCAACTTTGTTAAATTTTGCGGGAATCGATTTGCAACATTGTTAAATTTTCGCGGGAATCGATTTTCAACGCTGTTGAATTTGCAACTTTGTTAAATTCCGTGGGAATCGATTTGCAACATTGTTGGACTTGCAACATTGTTAAATTTTTGCGGAAATCGATTTGCAACATTGTTGAACTTGCAACATTGTTAAATTCTGCGGGAATCGATTTGCAACATTGTTGAATTTGCAACATTGTTGAATTCTGCGGGAATCGATTTGCAACATTGTTAAATTTTTTCGGAAATCGATTTCAACGCTGTTGAACTTGCAACTTTGTTAAATTTTTGCAAAATTCATAAATTTTGCGGGGTCCGATTTTGAGCAATTTGCAACATTGTCGGAAGCTTTTAGCGGAGCCGTTGCAACTTTGTTAAACTAGGAAATATCACGGATATGAGGCGAAATTATAGGGAAATATCACAGAAATTTGAGGGAGAATTATAGCGAAATACACCAGGAAATGGAAGGAAAGCTAAAGGGAAACATATACCAGGAAATTGGAGAAAATTAAAGGGAATTGTGTAAGAAAATGAAGGGAAATTAACGGGAAATATACCAGGAAATGAAGGAATATTAAAGGGAAATGTGTAAGGTAATGGAAGGAAGTTAAAGGGAAATATACCAGGAAATGGAAGGAAATTAAAGGGAAATGTGTAAGGAAATGATGGGAAATTAATGGGAAATATACCAAGAAATGGAGGGATATTAAAGGGAATTGTGTAAGGAAATTATTGGGAAATATACCAGGAAA
>NW_026535197.1:0-127283 GCF_026225885.1 Hylaeus anthracinus
CTCTCTCTCTCTCTCTCTCTCTCTCTCTCTCTCTCTCTCTCTCTCTCCCCAGATCTCTGGTCTCTCCCTCCGTTCCCTTTCCTCCGCGCTGGGTCCATTCGGTCTTCTTTTCTGTCGCGCTGTGTCAGGGTCCTTCTGCAACGTGTGCAACGGGCCGCCCACTCCCGGTACACCCCGCTGGGTGTCCAACACCTACCTACATGGCCGCGGCACAACTGTATCCGTCCCTAGCTTTGCTGACCCGGTCCACACACCGCGATCGCCGCTAGCACCCACCGCCACCGCCGCCCGCCACGGGGACCGCACTAAATTTATCCTCTCGAACGACTTTATTACATTACCTCGAACGTTTAATTCGAAATTATTACTTAGACCGGACACCGACCGCCGAACAGGATAGACGGAGAAGGGAGAACGGTCTGCGGAGGCGGCTGGGAGGATGGTAGCTTTGATTTACACGTCAGTAAAAACTGCCCATCCGAGGCTCGAGGATCCCTCGACGGCCCGTCGTTGCTCCCTCCGCTCACGACGATTGCATCGGAACGGTAGGGGAGGCCCTAGTGTACGGCAGACACTGACTTTCGTCGAATCGATGTAGGATAGTAGGTCCGATCCTAAAAGAATCGCGAAACTTTCGAAAATTCTGCTAGGTTGGTACATCCATCCAGGATCTCGACTGGCACGAGGACTCCGATCAGGATGATACGCGTGTCAGGGGTTGGAAATCACGGCGGAAGTCTACCTATGCGAGACGAGGTCGATAATGGTCGAAAAGTCTCGCGGTCACGGTTCCCGTAGGGAGTCGTGACTTGCGCTCGGGTGTCGGCCACGAACGAGAGAGATATTTTTACGAGTCTGGCTGAGGTTAGTCTCAGGGTTCGACTCCTCGCGGTGGAATTATAATTTACAACCCTTTACCTCGGCCCTGTCTGTCCCTCTCTCGCCTCCTCTCTGCCCTTTCTCTCTTTTCACACGTACTCTCGAGGAAGATTGTTCCGACGCGCTCGCCAGCGCTAGCGTTAACCCGGTACCAGCCTTAATAGTGTCTGTGCGTCTGTCCGTCCGTCTGACCGATCCCCACTCGGCTCCTTTCGCGCTGAAGAGTACGTGTGGGTTGTTAGTTGGGCAGTTTATACTCGGCTTGCCCGCATGCCCTTCCTACCGCGTTTGCTTCTCTCGGTTTGCAAACTCTTTCCCGCCGGCTGTCCCCGCGATCAACACGTGAAAGCAGGACGACGGGACTCCCACCACAGCGGTCAGTTTAAATTGACCTTGACTCTATCAACGTCGGTCCCTGCCTGTCCGATCGGATTGCCTCGTCCATCGAAACGCGTTTTCGGTGTTATTTTGGAATACGAGGGGGGGGTGGTTGGGAATAGACTGTTGGATCTCTAGGCCCTAAATCATAGAGATACCAGAGCTAAAGGTTCTTCCAAAGTGGCACGCTAGCAATAAACGCTAATTTTATAGCGATACTGTGCAATATACCGTCTTCTGTTCGCTGAAACAAAAGGGAGAGCCAAAGGCCAACGAGTCCCGCGCGAATGCATATACATATCACCCGTCGAGTCAAACATTTAAAGTGGATTGTGGTCGGCTGGTGAAAATAAAGAGTCAATTATGATAATACCAATAAATATGACGAACGACATAATGACCTGGTACAGCGTCAGATTTTGCGCAACCGCTGTACCGACGTCACGCTCCTCGTCAATTATAGTCTAAACGGCTCGCTGCGGAACGTTTTCTGCTCACCACCGTATCCACAAATGACTGTATAGATCTGTATAGATCTTCTGACAGAGCTCAATGAAATATAAATGACGAGGAGGATGATAAATATATATATATTAAAATAGATAGATTACTTACACATAACATTTATCTACAATTAAATCGATCAAGGATTAAGAATTCAAGAAAACAAAACAAACGACGAATAAACTGGGATAGGGATCCCAGAAGTCCTCGTAGGGTTAACCGCGCGTCTCGTCTTTACCCCCACCTTGTCTTCATTATATTAAACCAGCCGCGTCCACGAATAGCATATGATACACTAAGATGGATCCGATAGCAAAGCGAGAGGCGCGTCCACGTGCCGTCGGAGTTTTCAGATAGCCGCAGATTCCCCGGTTGGGGGATAAGAAACACGATAGACCCGCTGCATCGGGGTAGAGAGGGGAATTATGTCTTCGAGAAGGTAGATCGTCGATTCGCAGTCGTACTCAACCACCCGCAGTATCAGCCTAGCGTTGCTTCTTACACCAACTGTTTTCTAGGTGTTCATGGATGTTTTCGTATCTTAGGCTAAATAAAGCTGAAGATCTCATTTGCCTCTCAATGATCCTATGAAAGAAGAATACATCTATGGTCTAGCAGACAGTCTAGGTTGCCACCTAGGAATCGTGCCGAGAACGCTATGTCTCCAAGAAAATTAAATTTCCTCCAAGGTTGAATCATCTCATCCGCCCATCTTCTTTCTCTATCAATGACCCTTAGGACCGAAGGTAACTGCTACCAGCCACCCGAGGTCTGTCACACCCAGTGGAGAACAAGAAAAATTTAATTATCTCCTAGGAGTGGCGGACAGAACACTACACCCTGGTTAGCGTATACGCGCGGTCGGAATGAGCGATGAAGCTGACCGATGATCCGTTACTAGCGGACCGCGGCACATTGTTACGGGGGACGGTGTATAGTGTTACCGGGATACACCGGGACGCGTTGCTGCGCACGAGGTGTTGTTACGTAGGTGTACGGGAGCAAGAGCGAGAAAGGCTGACCAGAGATGCAACGCTGAAGAGGAGGGAGCGAAAAGAGCGGAGTCTCCGTGGTAGCGTCGGTAACTCTGCCAGGCGACGCGTCGTAAACTTTCGCCTCCATCGGCGAGCGCCTTCGCGCCTTCCTTGGTCCACCTTCCTCTTTCTTCTGCGCGCGGGGCCCTTTTTTTCTTCTCATTCCGTTTCTTCCTCCGCTTCTTCGCTTTGGATCCTCACCGGAGCGACCGGGGAACATTCCCCCACGCACAAACACCTCTCCCCGGTCGCCTTCCTATTCTTCTCGCGCGTATGATTCAGCCTCGCTTCGGTTAAACGCTTATGCAGATTGCCGATAGTAAACGACCGGCTCGACAGAAATAGAGGGCAGAGCTGCCGAGGACAGGGACAGGGCAGACACACCGGACACGGACGGGAAACGGCCGCGACGGCCGACTCTTGTCGCCGCGGTTCTTTTACGCTCTCTGACGGAAACGCGGCGGGAACTTTGATCCGGAGGATTCGCCGCGCTGCGTGGACCAACGGGCTACGATACGCGAAAACCAATACAGGGTACGTTAACCCTTTAAACAGGATGAATGTATACGTTGACCTTGGACTAGTGCATCTACTGTACTGGTAGCCGAATGATTTGAATTTCTAGTGAAAGCACACTTGGAAACTGTTCGAGAGAAAAAGCAAAACGTATTAGTTACGACGGCGAATTTGAGTATAGCCATCACGTGGTGTTCATCAGGCGTCAGTCTACCGCGCACCTAGCTTACGCACCACGCGGTGCTTCTTCTCAAGTGCCAGTACCTATTGTCTACCTCACGCGAGTCTATATAATGAAACTGGCCTTTTCGTTTATAAGGATAGTGGCAGTTTCTATCGAAGAATCTTTTAGAAACACCAAGTTGAGATTATCGAGGGGGCCAGCCCGGTGTTTTGGGTCGAAAATTGACGGCCATTATAATATTTGAGGGCAGAATTGCCGCGAACTGTGTCTCCGCGGTTCTTTTAGCGTGTCTGGCGAAAACGCGGCGGACTTTGATCGCTTCGCGCTGGGATTCAGATTGATTACGGCCGGAACGCGTTGCAGAGACTTCTGGAAAGTACTTTGTTGCCGTTCCGAGATTTCCAGGGAATCCCAATTCGTTTTTACCTGCCACTGATGGGCGCGAAGTGGAAGGAAATATTTTTATTGGCTTATAATATTCTTTATTTTATCGGGGTGTCTCAGAAAATATCGCACACCTTCTTCATCTGTGCTTCCTGTCATTTTTAAACTGTCTATCGTCGTAAAAATAATATGACGATTGAAAAATAATAATATTCAGATGAATTCAACACTCTGTTCAAGTAGGTGTAACGGAATTAAAGACTTGTTACAGTACTCGTGAAACATAATGTTTACAATTATTACAATAATATTTGCTGTTAGATACAAGAATACCGTTACCGTTACCTCCAACCGAAGAAAATATTCCACTACCAAATTAACTGCTGACGATAAGTGGCACACCGATGCACGTAAACATTCCTTCAAAATGTCAGAAACCTCCAAGTATAGTTGCTCGAAGCATTCTTAGCCTTCTGAGTAATCCTCGACAAAGTGCCAAGGGATTCCTCCGTCGAATTCGGTTAAAAATCCTATCACGATCATTTCCTTCCTAAAAAAGACTTAATTATCTCACGTTCATCGTAAGATCATCGCGCTCACAAATAAGGATTTTAACCCAGCCATCATTCGAATCACGTACCACGCCGTACCCTACACTTAAGCAGAACCTTGAATACGTATCGTGAAACCGATTCTTTCACTCACGAGGAATATATGTGTGCTTTCCGTTCGGAAATCGTAACGTTTCTACTCCTTTGTATTTCGTTTTCTGCCACGGTTAATTGTTATCGACTCTACGCGCCGTGAACGCACAAAATTTCCATTATTTTGGACACCAGAAACGTTCCAGTATAAATGAATAAATTCGGGATTGGTTTGGCGTATCTCCAGAACAAGATTTCTATTTCTATTTAATTCCGTCGTTGCGATGCTTTAATAACAAATTCCGAAAACGAGCGTCCACTTTTTAAGTTGAGATATCGCGCGTCAACCGTTCGCCGAGAGCCACTTGGCGGATCTAACTAGCAAATTCATTAGGATGCTAAGCTTAATGGGCAGCACATGCTCGCGACGGATTTTCTGCACACGTGCCCGATGAATATTTATCCAGCGTTTAGGCAGCGAGAATCGCACCGACGACTTTGTCCCCTCTCGACTTCCTCTCGTGCTCGACCGGACCCACCGAAGTAATTTGTCGCCGTTCGCCGAGGTACGAGCAGTAATTAATAAAGCAGCCATCGGAATTACCGGGACGCGTGAAACGCAACGGCAAACACTTTAACCCTCGTTCGCGGCTCGTACTAATTGAGACGCTCCCTTGAAAGACAGTCGTTGCCAGCTCGCTAACGTACGGTGTCAACAAACGTCGGAGCTTAATTATGCACGCCTCTAATTACCACGGTCGGACGTTTGCCCAGGGGTGCACAACTTTGCGTTGGATCCAGCGATGGTTAACCATTATTGAAAGGGTGATAGATTAACAAACAATCTCTGCAGACGTCACTGAGGGAATACGACAGAATTTGTGCATAATGCTTTTTAATGAAGACACCTAACAGCCTGAGAGTTTCAGTCATTGATCCTATAGTTAGAATATTTTACAACATAAACCCTCGAATGTTCATTGAAGAGTCGAATGCGCAAATAACCAAACAATAATTTCTGTTATTCGAAATAAAATTCACCCGATGGAAGGATAAATTATTCGGTTGTGCATCCCTGCGTCAGCGAGAAACACGGGGCGACGAAGGGGTCAAGCGAAGTCGTTGGTTGTAAATCGTTGGTATCTGTTTTCGTGCCTGGTCTGTTACCCACTTAACGTTTCTTGCGTCATCGGGTCGCTTAATTTGTTTAACTAATCAGGACAGTGCGTTAATCGTTTAATTACACATAGGTGGTGACCTCCGACTAATCACGTACGTTCGTTCGGCTGAGCAAACGCATCGTGACCGTATCGTGCTAATTGTCACGACGCAACCGATCCTAATTGACCGCGAAAGAGGAAAAGAGCAGGCAGACAGAGATAAACGGCTAAAGACGTCCAGTTTTCTTTTTTCTTTTCTTTTTATTTCTTTAACCAGGAACGTAGCTTCGATTAAGGGGCCCACCTACAAACTGGTTGTATTATATTCTGATTAACGTCTCGACGCTCGCGAGGTGGTCCCGCTTCGACGCGCACTCCCCGCGTCTTTTTACCATCTTCTTCCTTTTCGTCTTTCGTTTTTTCTCGCGTTTCTTTCGGCTATGATTATATTCGGCGAACGGAACGCGATCTCGACGCGCATTATCGCGGGATCGGTGCCCCTTGGAGATAAGAGAGGAGTAATTGCAAGCTGCTACAGGGAAAAATGATGCAGCCCGCGTTAACAAGACGTCGAGAGGTATAGGGTTTCGGATTTGAGTAATAAAGTGTCGGGGGATTATTAGGTAAGAGTTCGTTCGTACGTTCGAGGGAAATTAAATTGAAATTTAACGAGTCGTTATTATGCCTTGTACCCGCTAGTAACAGATACGAATATTTATAGAAGGCGTTAGAAGTAAAATTAGAGGGACGATTTGTTAACACATTCGAGACCGAGACAAAACGTATTTTGTAATTTTATCAACAACCCGAGAGCAACGAAGCATCGAGTGCCTTCGTGTCTAGAACCATTTGCATTCCTAATTCTATTCTCGGGTCTGTCCACGTGACATCGAACAGTTTTATCAGTTATTCCGCGCTATTCCCAGCCGTGCGATTCGACGCATATATAAGCTTCGCGACTACGTGATATTTTGTGAATTTTATCAGGGGGTGTTCGCTACTCTGCGAATGGGAATTGAAATATTAAAGAGGAGCAAACGAGCAGTGTCTACGGTGTTTAATTGCGCTGTTCTAGAGTTGTACCCTAGAGTTGACTTCTTCGTGAAGATGTACCTAGCAGAAAATTCTGAACTACCCCAAGGCTCCATGGATTCCATTAGGTTGTCAAGAAAGTTTGTGCCAATTTTTATAAAACATTCATTTTCATTTTCAACCATTCCGATATATTCAGATCTGTGCCACCTACCAAAAATCGACGTGGACTTTCCAGACACCCAATAATATTTCAACCCTCAAACACAACACGGAACGATTTTAGCAAATACGCGCGTGGTTCTCGCTCGGTCATCCCCGTGTCACGCTCGGAGTTCGCTAAAATACAATATGGAGCCTCGATAAAGGATTTAGGTAATCTATCCGCGATAAGTTGAGCCCAGAGCTCCGTCTCCAGGCTGATCGCGGCTCGAGTGTGTACGTATTCCGAATAAGAGCCTCGTCATTCTCGTGAGCGTACCGTACGTACCGGGTCACGTACGATATCGGATACAAAAGGAGGCAAGAAAGTTAGATTAAAGCTAAGGGACCTCCTCTGCTTCGCTTCTGACGAGACAATCAAGTAATGCCTGCTCGGTATGCCTGCCGTCGGACAAGCCGCGCCTCTGGGGTGCCGTAAGCCACAGGACCGAAAGGAAAAACCGCGTACCACAGCATCGTCGCGCCACCTTCAACTTTGCTCTTACCTTTCTCCGTCCGCGGGCTTCTGAATTCTTCATGGGCCCCAGGACTTTTTTAACGGCTCGCGTTGGTCTTAGTTTAAATCGACAATCTGCGAGGGTGGAACCGCGCGGGGACGCTGGACAGCTGCACACCCCCAGGATGACGATTTGTCTTGTCCTCGGTCCGCTGGGAGTGCGTATCGATAACTTGATATCTTTATTTCTTAAAATTCATTTTACGTCGGGAAGAAGATATATTTGTGTCTCGAACGTAGACTCTTCGCGTTTGCACACCTACACTGCCAACACGTGAACTTCGCAGTTTAATTACGACACATCCCAAACAATTTCCATCCGCAAATTCTGGGTCGGTGCAACGATCTGGATATATCACCAGACGCAATTAGAAACGTAATTATGTTTTTGCCGGGGAGTCGAACACGGTCCAAGGCGGCGAAGGCATTGTATTCGCTTTTGCGCAGCGCAGGCGTGGAAAATCGTCGCGCAAAAAGCCAATGAGCCGGGCAACCGAGTCGCGCATTAAACGACAAGTAAATGGCTGAATTATGAAGGGTGATATAAAAATCTCCCCCCCTCGCTACCGAGGCGGTAAACGCTTGCTAATGCGTTTACAGGAATGCCTAACCGCGGTACGACTGGAAATCACTGCGCGTTATTTTCTCCCGCAAATGATATTACCCGAGAAAATGAGACGAGAAAGTAAGGTCGATGATTCGCGAAAGCGCGATGCTAATTACTTCCTGTTCGCACGTTCGCGTCGCGTCGTGTTGCTTATCGGAATTATTTATCCTTCTTTGCAAACACGAAACGCATTAACTTCGCCGCGATTTAACCGCGCTCGGACGAGGAATTAAACGGACATTTACGCGAGGAATTGAGACGAGTGCGAGCGTACGCGCGCTATCAAAATGAACGAAGGAATTATTATATTTTGTGAATAACGAGTTCCTATGCTCCTCGAGGTACTTTTAACGTCCACGATCCTGTCTACCGTTCAATCTGTCGTTCTCTTCGAAAACAATATACTTTTCGTTTACGTTTAACGTAATGTTTTTCGAGAATAAAGCAGTGAGGAAAAACAGAAACTCGAGTTTGATATATTTAAACTCAGGTTTGCGAACCAAAGTCGCCGCACTCCATCATCCTTAACGAATGTTTACCTTGTGCGTGCGTCCCGTGATAGAGACGTTAAATAAACTAAATAAGGTAAAAAGAATCGAAACGTCACGAATAAATCGCCTGTACGTTGGTTTTATTCGTCAATCCATTACTCGAATAAAATGCTGCCCCGTCCGTTTAATTCCACCTCCGGCGCGTTTACTCCGATTGTTAACGCTCACGTTCGCCATGCCACGAGTTAAGCCGCCACTCTATCTCGGCGATGTCAATAAATTATGATAAATGGCGTCGGAGTTTCCCCCGACGAGACCCGAAGAATGCAAAGGAGAGGAGCACACGGTTTGTATACGGAATACGAAACCGTCGAGTTAATGTTCCGCGTTGGCTGATGAAGGGTGACTATCGAACGGGGCACCGATGACTCAGACCTTTTTTTTTTTTTTAGTATCGTCGATGATAATTCACGTCAGGGGTGCGCGACGCGATCGGCAATCAATACTCCGAACGACACCCTCCCCCTTGGCGCTTTCGGCGACGATAATGATTCCACGTGCTAACGTCGTTCGCGTCACGGCGAAACGATCGGGCAGCTTGCTGGCTACGTGATTTAAAATTCGGTGTACTGTTACATGGAAACGAATGGAAATCATTCCGACCGATCGCGGGAACCGTAACTCGTTGGAACGTGGAATTTCATTCTTGCCGCGCTAAAATCGGCGAGCTCGACGCGTTTCATCTTGGAGGATACTTCTAAGCAGCTGTTAGTAGCAATAAGTAGAATCAGATATGTATACAAGTTAAAGCGCGTTAACAAGTTGTTGACACTGTACGAATATTTATGGGACTGACTGTATGTTCGTAAGCATATTTAAACAAAACACGTGTCACGAACGAAACACAGTAATAGAGCAATTTGTTAACAGCAGCATTCGGAGAAGTAAATTTCAATTCGACGCGTAGGGTGTTACGTTCGATGGTAAATTCCAGGCTACGCCATTGAACGGCCTATCAACTTTTCTCCTCCAATGTATCATTTCGCACTTTTTGCTAACTTATTTGTCTATACCCCGGCTCAATCTTCAATTGAGATGATTAATAAAATGAGCAACGGAAAAGAATAAAAGAAGGATGAAATGGAGAATGACGATCATTTCAAGATCCCCCTCGGCCACCTGTATGTGTGATCCTGCACACTTCCACCAGGTGTATCATCGAACTATCCGTGTCGGTGTGTATACCTGGGATCGATACACCCTCTGTACTTACGCGCACGAATTATCCGCAAAGCGTTTCCCATTATGATTATGTTACTCTACGATCCAGATGTTCGTGGCACGTTCGATTGAGCTCAGCTTTGTACGTGATCGGTAAGGGAGTAACTCGCTTCCCTTTCGATACTCTTATTTTCCTTATCCCTTGATGGGATGCTGCGGCGTTACCGATCGATTACCAAGATTTAATATTTTTACCGCGTGGAATTCTACGAAATGTGTTCCTAGCCTCTTTTTTCATCACAATTCCAATCCAAAACGTTAGAAATTTTTAAAGCGCTACCAGAATATAAGATATAATCAATTTATTATTAAAATAAGCTTACAAAATGTGTCTTGTTTAAGCGCTGAATGGGCCAGTCAATTATTCAGTAACTCGTTTTTATAATGAATAAATTAATTATCGTGTACCCAATATATTATGGTTCGGAAAATGACCCACAAAAAAAATCGCTGGTACCTCTATAATAATCGTTCAACTTGAAATAAATTTAAAACGACTAAATTAAGAAGCCCATTGTTGTACTCCGAGTTGTCATAATAATTGATGATGCTGACACCAGTGACAGCAGAAAGAAAAGTAATACGTATTCCACGCAGGGTGATGACAAAATTTAACTCTCCGTCTATGCTTTGCATACTGATTCCTAGTGCATCTCGTATGCACGCGCATTATCCGTGAAATTCTTCCCATTATGATTATCCATCCGTTGCTGCACGATCTAAGCGCGGTACGTTCGATCAAGCTGATCGTTGTACGTGATCAGTAAGAAGTATACTAGCCTTCTTTTTGGTATTCCAGCTTTGTACTTGACCGCGTAAACTGATGTCAGTGATCTATGTAGGCATTAAATTTCCTTCTATTTCCTACTCCAGTCGTTTCTGTCTTGTTCGAACGCTTGGTGCTCTTATTTCGAGAGAAGTTCAACGTGCTTTGAAACAACGGAGAAAGGACGTAATTCGAAATTAGAACGAGAATTCGGATTTTGATTACTTTCGTCTATCTTTTAGAATCTTGATTTTCGATTCGATATATGATAGTCCACCACATTTCCGAGATTCCTCAAAAGATCCTGATCGATGGACGAGCATCGAGTGCCTGCTGGTGAGAAAAATGACGAGGGATGTTGCTTCGCAGGGCGAAGAGGAGGAGGCCGGGGGTTCACGTACGCATTTACGTGATCAGCATTGACCCTCATCACTCTTCGTTCCTCTTAGTCTAAAAAAGGGAACATTTTAAATTTCCTCGACTATTTCGAGGGTGGGGTCCTTTGATCGGGCGAATGCCATTAGGGCTTCCACTCTTACGAGCCACAGTCGAGGAGCTGCAGATCGAATTCGAATTTCTTTCAGCAAATTCGCGACAGAACTGTATCTACCTTCCCCATCTAGAGCTTGCAACGTTCTCTGTCCACCAATCGAAGAGAATCGCCTCGTTCCTATCGAGCGAAGGGTAGTTTTAATAATCAAAATCAATTGTAATTGCCCATTTGTAATTCACCTAACATATCCTACACGTTTAAGATCTATTTACACATATCCGTAACATGTCAGTTCCGTATCCGTATCGTATCAGTAACATCCGTAACGTTTCAATGACGATCGTTTCTACATATCCGTAACGTGTCGGTGCCGTGTCCGTACCGTATCGGTAACATTCGTGACGTTTGATCAGTTTAACCTTTACTGTGAATCATGCCTGTTCTAATCAAAGACGAACAGTCGAAATCGAGAGCTAACGAACCTCCGTTATCGGAACAGCTCGGTTATCCGTGTCGCCTTGCCCCCCCTTCGATCTATTCGAATAAACAAGGTTTCACCGTGATCGAAAATAATCCCGATCGAGGCGAGACGTCTCCCTGTAATTCCCAAGCCAGCTTAGATCTCTCAGGGACGATTTACAGCGGTCGTATTTTACATCGGTGGCAAGCAACTTCGGGGGTTAAACAAACGAAAGGCCACTGGTCTTATAAATATTGACCAACGGCGCCTTCGGCCCTCGGCCGTGCGATTCCGCGCGCGTATAACGCGTGCAACACGCGGAAAACGCGTGGAGCCGTTCTCGCGCGCACTTCCCACCCTCACCCACCGATCCTCCCGCCCCTCCCGTTAACGCGATGCGCACGTACATTCCGCAGATGCATTGCCCGGTGCACATATAAATAATTTGATATACGATTATGCATGTACGCCACGCGCAATGCCCTACACGCATACATACGAAGACGTGCGTACGCACACGTACGAGCGCGAACGTACACTCGCAGCTAATGGAATATTCGCAGCGACGGTGGAACGAAGACGAAGAGTAAAAGAGGAGGCGCGTTCTTTACATTTCAAATAAGTCGACTCTCGTATATACTCTCTCGGGCTTCCCCCTTCCACCGACGCGCAAAGGGGGGGGGGGAGGAGGGGGGTCCCGTCCTCTCTTCCTTATACGTATTCATTATTGGTACGCGCCTGGTTATACCGCTCGAAACGTGCGTAGCCAGCCCGAATTCTCTTATTTGTCATAAATCAACGCCGGATCACGCAACAGTCCGAGAATTCGTGATTTCGGTCCGCCGCTGACGTGGGACGGATTTGCGATGCGAATTCTTACCGACCAGGTATTCGATTGTTCTTTTTTTCCTCTCCCTGCCACCCCCTCTCGACCCATCCTCGATGGTCTTTTTCATTTTGATCGCACAGGAATTCGCGCGGTGCCTCCTCCACCCCCGCGTCGCTTTATCTCCCTCCTCGACGGTTTAGCGAGACGAGCCACGAGGTGAGGGAACGTTGAATTAATTCGGCCGCCGAGGTTCGTCGATTCGTTAGGCTCGCGTCGATTCGAGGGCGAGAACAGCCATTTTTAATGCGGGGGTCGATTGTTCGCGATCCGATGCGTGTGTAGCGCGATTGGACACGATTAAGAAGACGAGGAATTATCGTTTCATGCGAGTTTAGGATTTCTTGCGGTGGACGTCAGTCAATTGGTCTTGATGGAATTTGAGGAATCTTTAGGTTTGCGTGCCATGAACAAAATTATTACTTAACGCGTTGATTGCTAATTTACGAACTCTATCTAGATTTGTTTTCATTGACGCATAGTCCGTAAAATAAATCCTGTTAATAACAATAATTCAAATTCTATAAGATAATAAAACGACCAAGTTGAGAATAATAAATGTGTAAGATCCTTTCTGACAGCAAACATTATTTTCGATCATCGAGACCGCCACGTCGAATCAAGATCGTTCAGTTCTCAGTGGCTTGGCCATCGTTCGATGGAGTACCGACGAAATCCTGATCTCGTTCTTGGATCGACTCTATTACAACCGTGGATTTAGACTTTTTTCTTGGAACTGGGCTTGGGAAAAGCTGGAACGGTCGCCATGGTACAAGATAAATCTCTTTTCCGGGTCCGCAATCCTTAACCGGTCGGAGAAAGAACTCGCCGTCAGTTCTTGTCCGAGGAGGAACCTGGGGGGATTTGAATACGATCGATTCCCAATAAATAAGGATCCCGTGATTATGGAGCTGACTCCTCCACGTGGAAAGCGAATGAGGTTGAGAGGGTACGGTGGTGGGCTTGCTATCTGCAAAAGATAAAGAGACAACCCTTGGCGACGGTGGTTGGGTTGGGCTTCGTTAGACCGGAGTCCCTCTCACGAGTTCTTCAATTTTGTTCGAACAACTACTAGAGAAGAAACGCTGACGGAAATTTGTCGAGTTCGAATTTAACTGAAACTGCTTCTCGAGTTTTCCGAATTGCGTGAAGTGATTTAAACGGGATTTACATGGAATATGGGATAGTATAGTGGAATAGTTGAGAATTTAATTTATATTGCTCAGTAAGCATGCATCTATTATTAAGAATAATAAGAAAATCATTGAATCATACTTGAAGAGTATTGTTTTATAGGGTCAAACAAAGTCTAATAAGTGAACAATGTTACAACTGAACTATTATCGAATGTATTTACCAAAGCAAAAAAGTGTTCCGGGCATTCCCCTGTCACTCGTCGCCATTCAAATTGTCTTGAATTCTGTTTACACCGTACCCTTTGCATAAAATGCTTAAATTACAGGAATCGTAAAAAATTTCCTGTTTCGCGCAAATTATTCCATTTAACCCCCGTGGAACCTTGAAACCTCGATGCGACGAGGAACACAAGAGCCGTGTTGTGGAAAAGAGCCATAAAATCGCGTCGCGCGGGACCGTGGAAATGTAAAACATAACGTGTTCGAGCCTAAAACAGAGGAACCGAGGCGGACGGCCGTAAAACGCGATAAAGAATCCAATGTTATCTCGCGGATTGCCGTTGTCCGTGCTTTTTACAGACTGGTTACGTCGTGGGGGCGACTTTAAACGCGAATCCTGCGCTTGAGCGAACGGATCCCTGGCGAAAAGAAGTTTTAAAAATACTCTCGCAAACCTTCCAGACATAATACGTCTATAATTGCGGTTTCTGTTAGGCGCGAAACCGAAGGGAAAAAGAATATTTTCACCGCGTTGGAAATCCCCGTAAAATTTCGTAACTCGCCTTTGTCGCGCGCGATTACCTCGTAAACGTCAGCGAAGCTCTGGTGGGATATGTCGGTACTTGTTAGGCGTCGCTTTTACGAGCTTCTCTAGAACGCTTTTTTGAAAACCGGATCACCCTGCTTGATGGTGCTTGACGGTCGTGAAAAGAATTTTGTTTGCATCGTAGACCTTTGACGAAGAGTTTTTATTATAGTATACGTCTGAGAATGATAAGGATCCTTATAGAGACCAGAGAATTAAGAATGTACCATAGAAGAGAATTATTTTCAATTAACATTGATCATTAAGGTAGACACGTCCATACGCGTTGCCGGTATAATTAACAATTCTGTTTGATTATACGAGTATACGTGCATCAGATGGAAAATATGGAAACCTCTCGCTGGATTTCTACAAAGCTGATGTAATTATTAACGACTTTGTACGGTAAAAGATCCACGGAGAAAGTAAGATTAAGCCCACAAATCACCTTTCCCTTGCCGGCTCATCCACCAATAAAAATGAATAAGAAGTTGAATTTGTAAGTAACGTTTAGCGGTAATCATGCTATTAGAGTCTCATCAGTCGGATTAAAACTAATGACGTTGCAACAGCATCTTGATAATGAGATTTGTTACAGCGGTGTACACGTTAGCATTTCCGCACTTTCCTCGATTAATATGGTATTATACACTGCGCGCATGGAGGAAGCGATGCCTGAACATTTTTATCGCAAGCAAACCTTTGTATTATCTCGTAATGACACCATCTGTGTATGTACGGTATAGTCTTCATTGTTCGTGTTAGTAAGGAGAAGAAGTACATCGTATAAAGTACGAAAGAAATAGAAAAAAAAAGTGGAAATAATTATTATCGAAAGTATTTTATTGTTACGGGGCCAGATTCACACTTATGGACTTTATTTTGACAAAGTTCCAAATTGACCGAAGTATAGCACTTGCCGTAGACGTCTAGCGAATCGGAAACGCAATACAGAGTTAAGTAGAAAATTAATTTCTCAATTTCGAGATTTTGTGCGACAGAGCAGAATCATTACTTCTCGCAACGACATTCGGAAAACCTCTTGCCGCGCGTGGAAATATTATAAAATGTAGGAGCATGGGCGGAGGGGGTCGCGAAAAGAAAATTGACTGAAGAAAAGCGGCGCTCGGAAGGCAGTCAGCCCCGAGACTCGTGCGTAAACTTTTCTGAATTTCTTCAGGTAAATATTGGCTCGCCGCGGCGCGCAGGGGCGTAAAAGTCGGTGGTTCTTAGGGGAACCTTTAGGTCGAGGAAAATGAGATTTTTCTCCGAAAGCCGGGGCTTCGTCGCACGACTTCGTCAGAAGGAACGAATTTGAAATTAACTCGCATCTCTCGTCCCAGACGATGCTATAAGATAAGGGGTTAATTTATATTGATAAGGAATGATGCAACAGTTTCCTTAGATAAATGTACAAATAAAAAGATGTCGAAATTTTTAGATTCCCCATGACATAATCGCTCCCCAAGTTTCAAGCAGAGTTCTCTAATCCCCAGCGACTGCGTCCAAAGGTATTCTTTCATTATTGAAGGTCAACATAGCGAAGATACTTGGACAATAATCCGTAGGCGAATTTCTGCGGACCCCGAGGGGTAGGGAGGTCTAGATGACAGACAGGGAATAGCGTAGCGGTCGTGGTGGCTCCCGTGGGTGAGGGTTGTTGGTAGCTCGCCGTCAGAGTGGAGGGAACGGCAATCATCCCTACTTGATGAGTTTTTCTTATTTTCCCGACGGAGTTTTAAAAATGGCCGTTTGGCATGCAAGCCCGCACTCACCCTGGTCTCTTGGATTTATTTCGATTACTTTTTTCTAACCCCTGTCACTTCTCCCTCGCCGAGGGCCCGATCGAGAATGAAAGTCTTCTGTCCGATCGGTCGAGGATCTATCTATTCTTTCGCAGTTCAATCTCCCTGTGTGTATGTGTATCCCTGTGTGTATGTGTGTGTGTTTGTGTGTGTGTGACAATAAGTGAGCTTTAGCATTTCAATTTTTTCCCAATTCTAAAATCGAGGTCAAAGATTGACTGTGTCATGATATGTCGATAGAAACTCTTGCCTACTGGTAATATTAATCGACATTTCTTGATCCAGACGTTAAAATATTTCACTGTATTCATCATAAGCTCAAATCATATTTAAATTACCAGAGAACGATACTGCTCGCGTTGATATCAGCAAAACAAAGATCTTAACAGGCAAAATTCAATCGAACCGCGCATGCCATAGAAGGGGTTGATAAGTGATTCCATGGCACCTGTGCAAACATAAAAAGACGGTTCATCGATCATACATCCAGCGTCGAAGAGCAGTGCCCACGGGCGGTGGTCCTGTCTGGCAATCATCGAGCATTGAACGAAAAATTACATTAGTAATAAGGCATTGATATTTCATAGGGTTGGATCGTGGTAACGCGGCCCACATGTACGTACCACCGTCTCACCGAACCTGCTCCCAGGAGATCTCAATCAAGGCGAAAAATAATTTTTATCCCAACCCACGTGAGGCAGCCTAATAATCTTCAGTGGGTCTGATCGAATTTCGTTGCGCGTTCAATGAAGCTTTACCGCCTGTTCGGAGAGGATATTTTATTCCCTTTTCTTTTTTTCTCGCTCCAAGACGCTTTATTTACAGCAACCGACCTCTCACGCACGATATCCGTGCCGCTGTAAACATCTTCATCTCGAAAGCATCGAGAGCCAACAAAGATGGAGAAATTTCACCGAGAAAAGAAGTAACTCTTGTCAAATTTTATTCAATGACTCTATTTTATAATACACGTATTTAACAAAAAATCAACGAGACCACTCGCTTTTATCTATAATATTGTTGATAATTTAATCAACGTTCGGCTTCCAGGAGATATAGTTCCCACGATAACACCTATCTAGGTCTATTTCAGGTGATGGGTGACGTTCTTGAAGTGGTATTCGATACTCTGGAGTGTACTTCTAATATCAAAGTCTATAAAATCCAGGCAAATAGATCGAGCAATAAACTGGATTTTTTCTTTCCGTTATTTGAAGTTAATATGAGCAGCTATTGCTGCGAACGATGAGTTGGAGATATTTTATGTAATCGTGACTCCATTTCTCGAATATACGTCTCGGAAGCCTCTTTCATATTCTCGAACTTTGACGATTCTGCCAGGCCCTGTTCTATTCAATCAAGCACGTCGCGAGGCTACGAAATTAGTCGAAGGAAAAAGGATCTGGGGCCCCGGAGAGGAAACAAAAATTCGCAGGAACAAAAAAAGAGCGAATTTTTGAAGGAGCATTCTGCGTAGCGTCGGAAAAAGTGAGATACGCCAGAAGAAGGCGGACGGTTCCGATGAGCCCTCTTCCTCCGTTCCCTCTTCAGGCTTTCGTCACACCTCCACACCTCCTTTGTTTTAGCCGCTTCGCTTCGGTTTCGGCGTGGTTTTTCATCCGGCTTTTTGTCCGCGCGTTTCGCCACTTAACTCCGGTAGTGTCACGTCATCGCCGTGGCTGTCCAACAGCTACTAAGGACTCTGTGTGGAGATATTAAAGGTATGCGGACAGCGGCTGCTCCATCTCCTCCTCGAATTCATCCTGTCTTCCCTTCTTCATCTTCTTTCTCCCCGCCTCCACCCCCGACCCCCTCGGCGACCCACTCGAACGATCCTAATTCCACAAAACAATGCCGATCCCCGACTCGTCCCTGCCGATTAAACGCGATCGAGGAGTCCTTCGTCCTCCTTTCCGCTCCACGGATTGAACGCATTCGTCGAACAGTTGGGAGAAGCTTTAATTTGACTACGAAACGATGGGCGATTGGGTCCGGGGAACTTTTTGCTCGGCTCTGGTCGGTTTCCTACGCGTTCTTGGACTCGTTCGGGGTTAATTTATCGGAGACACGGAGTTTTAGCGTTTCGTCTTACCATCTTAGCTTATTAATTTTCGTTTATTCAGTCCTGCGGGAATTTCTACCGAAGGTGAGGAGGTGATTAACGAGGTTGTACGAGCATTAAAAGTTTATCGAGAAGTTTGGTTTCGGGTTGAGGACTTTTTGGAGCTGTGAAGGGCTCATTGCTAACCGAGTATCATTCTAATATTGTTTGTATTAGGTTGTCCCGAAAGTTTCTATCGCGAGTTGCACTCAATTATTTGATGTGGTCGTATTTATACAAATAGACAATCTAATTTCATAGATATTCATGTTGTAACAGTAACGGAGCAAAATGAATCGTGCACAATTCAGTAATGTAACATAAAACATAGAATATCGTGCATGTATTACTTATTAATAAAGCGAAAGAAACTTTTGGGACAACCTAATATTAAGTTAGATACGCGATTGTATGACGACTGAACAATGTATCAAATTCAATTAAAAGTTAAAAGTTAACCGAGAGTAGGCACACGCGAGGTACATGTGAATTCGATGTTTATTCTGTTCAAAAAAGAACAAAGGAGTCTCGACTGCATACCAAAAGTTCAGGATAGTTAGCTCAAAGAACTATTGGCCTGATCGAGAAAAGGCTCGTTCGGGCGTCCGTCTGTCTGTTTGTGGGCATGCCTGACAACGTCGAGCATGGCCGTCTGAATGGGCCTTGGAATGTGGCACCCACATCACCGATGTATTCCCTTTATATGCAAACACGTACGTCTAGCCGCTCACCCACGGGTCTTCAGCGATGGATATAAACAAATCTCAACCTAACTTTCATATTTTTCAATTTAATTTATCTGCTAGTAAGCGTTTCACTTTCGATAAAAGGAGAATTAAGTCATCAGACCCAGTAACTCGATAATTGCATAATGAAGGCTCATACGCGTTCGCTGGGTGATTTTCGGAAGAAATCCCATACATTGGCAGCGTAACAACCATAGGATTAATGCGTAGCTCTATCCGACTTGAAAGTATAAATGCAGCAATTTGGGGCTGAACAGACTAACTTGTCATGTGGAAGGATAATTGTCCTTCGCCAAATGACATGCCATCGCATATGGCGATAAACGATCGAAAACAGTTCTGCGAATGGAACTGGACTATTTTTAGACAGAAAAATGCAGAAAATATTGCGAAGTCGTTCGATGGAAATACAACGATGCAATCTATATTAACTCATTGCATTCTGAATTATATTTTATCCTCGCTTTTGTTGTATTTTGTAATTTGCAAGTGTATGATATCTCTTGAAAAATGCCTTCGCAATGCCGTACACAAGGTCAAATTCACGTTTTCGTGAAGGAACTCCAAATCGTAGGACACAAATCCGTGTTAAACTCGGCAGCAAAGCAAAACGGGAACCTATGCAAATAGCAAAGTAGTCACAGTCGATACCGCGAAGCACTGTTCCGCCTCCTTTAGCATACTCCCACTGCGAGAAGAGCAATTTTCCACGCGTACATCCTGGGAAAGAAGGAAACTGCGCTCGTGACGAGCACCAGAACAATTTTAGCAATGATCCTCGACTCACGGGGAATGGTTTCGCATTCATCGACGGAGATCGGCCGTGGTCCGTTCTCGTAAAGCTGGGGAACTACGGAATGCCGGCAGTCCTTTATAATAGGCTCCGGTGGCGCCCTGCGTGCCCAGCAGTCTAGAGTCCTCGTTGCGGCTTACCTTCGGGGTCCAGGAGGAAGCCCACGGGGCCCAACTCGTAACGCAGCAACGGGCACAAGGTTATGGTAGCCGAGCGCTCTTGTTTTATCGTTTTCGGCGCACCGGGCTCGACCTGCGACTCGTTAGACATTTTTTTAGTTTTTGCATTTGAAAAGAAATTCGAGGCGAAAGTAGTTCTAAATGGTAGACATTTTAAGCCAGAGAGAAGAGTGGAGTCCAGTGGAGTGACATAAACATATCGAATTTGCAAAAATACTTTATATAGAGAAGAGGAAAAGCTAGGAAAGAACGAAAGGTAAACATTTTTCGCGAGGCGTTGTTCCGAAGTATCGGAAGATCGCGGCGAGCTCTGTTGAAAATCAGCGTCACAGGATTACGCATTCCTGGTTCCAGAACGTCTGGCCTCTTCCAATTATCCCAAAACTTTTGTCCTTCCACCTCGAAGAGCCCTTGGTCTCGGTCAATACCTTTCCCCGCTCGGTTCCCCGCGAAAGGAGCACAAAGGAGCGGGTTCGTTCACGGTGGACCTACGATGCACTGATTAAAAATTATCACCCAACGGCTACAAAAGGGGCACTTGCTTGCTTTACGCTCGCTCTCCTTCTCGCTCCTCCGTTCGCTCGCCGTCCCTCTTCGCCTACCCCTCTTCCAACTTTCTTCTTTTTTTTCTCACCGTGACTTCTCCTTATTTATATCCGCGTAGTCCCCCGAAAGCTAAACACACTGTAGTCGAGTTAGCCTGCGGAGAAACTTACCGAACGAAGTAAAAGTTACCGCGGTGAACGAGAGCCCTCGAGGAGGGGTTGAAAGCCCGTCGGAGAGGGAGGCCTTGGGTAAATTAATGGGTTCGGCTATCGATGAATCGCGTAGCGCAATCAGGGTTGAGACTGGCGTTTGTACTAATGTATATTAATTAAAGGTAGCCGTTCGGGGAATACAAAAATTCGGAGTGCTTGCTACCGATGGAACAATCTTCTGAAGAATCTTTAGAAATTGAGGATTTTAGATCAAGGATCGAAAGTACCATTTATCAGCAGGGATGGATACACTTTAGGGTCACGAATTAACCCATTGATCCGTTTTCGATATGGAATATGTGAGAATTCAAAAAAAAAAAAAAAAACGTGACAGTGACGAGATGTAAGGTTTCCTCGACGGATCCTCGTTAATAACGAGGTTCTGATTTATTATTCACGCATCGTTCACGCCCCTTTCAATCGCATCCGCGGCAATCGAAGGACAACGGTAAGCTCCGAGACTTCAATGTTGGGACGGGAAAGTGTAACGTGATTCAGAACTTTTACGGGCCCCTCTTTGAATGCAGCGTCGCGTAAGTTCGTGCGCGAGTGGTTTAAGCAGACGGTAACAGGGATTGCCGAAGGCGGGACCGTAACATTGTAATCATCTCTCGGTGAGCGTAAAAGTCAGACGGTCGAGAGCGTACTTTGAAATTTCGAATCACGTCGCGGAAGGTAGTCGTGTGCGTTCGCGAATCGAGCGGTCAACCGTTCACGTAACAACGCGTTGGGAAAATACCGACGTAACTTGCGCGTGCAATTTAAATATTCCTTGTTTCAAACGTTGCAATTAACTCGAGTGAAAGTAAGGAGGGGGCTTAGCAGTTCTTAGCAAAGGGTTCGAGCTTTGATTTCGGTTTCGTTGCAACAGTTGTGGATGAATTTATATAAATCTATGGAAGTTTAAAGTTTGACAATCCAACAGTGTATTTTACGTAACCCCAGCCTTACCTCTGACGATGTGATCGATGTCTCCATCGAAACCGTGCGATCAAAATTTCGTCGAGGATCGTTTCCCTGGAATCCCCCGATCGGAGTTCGCCTGAAAACGAGCCGTAACCGTCTGTTAATCAATAAGAGAGGGGGGATTCGCTACCACTGCCTCCGTACGGACACTCGAGTCGATCTTTTCAAGATCGATTCTTCCTTTCGGACGTATACACGAATACGCCCATCGGCATTCACGAGCGCCGGTCACGAAAGGGGCCGTGACTCGCGACGTGATTCGCACGTATCGTTGCCCTCACGATAATCCCAATGCCAGTGAACTTTCAATCCCGAAGGAGCTTCGGGCTAATCTACGCTGAATTCTCGCGTCCCGGCCGATAGGTTCCCCTGTATGCCTCCTAAGTGGTATGATCCTCACGGCTGGCTCGGATAGGCACGATTGAATCGCGAGGATTATTCAAAGTGACCGTCCGCTTTGATTCCGCTAGCCAATTTTAAACTTTCATCTCCGTCATTCTTCGCCGGGACGTGGCGTTTCGTGTCGAGGAAGAGGACGCTTGGATCGACTTTGTCAATCGTATGGTGTACCTCGATTATCGTAGACACCGAGGGCCGAAAATTCCTGCAATAATCGAGGTAACGCCACTTAACTCCCTGTTGTATAACGCGTCAGTTTGAGAACTCGATGGAGATCATTCTCGCGGAGTTCATTGAGGATTCCTGCAGGATTCCCCGCGCGATACCCTATTTTAAAATACAATCAAATTCCTGTATCAAAAGGTTAAACAAACAAGCAATCTCTAAGGATATCTCCCAAAGACTATCCCAAATGATTTCCACGTGATATTTTCTTACGCATAGATACCTCCGCTGGAATAATTCCTCCTTCCTCGAAAGATAAAATAAGACCCAAGAACCCAAAGAGTCAACTTACATCCGATCCTCCAATTATAATTAAAAGCAGCACGTCCACTCGCCAATTACCAGAAATTAGGTAACCAGAGACCGAACATTCCCAACGTAGATTAAACAAATGCCTCCTCCCCGCGAAGCTTAATCCTGTGGAAGGTTCGCGAGGAGCGTTATTCATTTCGTCGAATAAGATTGGGGAAGTTGGCAGCCGAGAGATTTATTTTAAGAATCTCTGGCTGGTGACGCGGAAGGACTCACTGACCGTCGGAATGTCTTCGGCGTGGAATTATCCTCCGGGATTGAAATGAGTTCTGGGAATCGGGGTACGAGAGTTGGCTGGCTACGGTACCGTTGTAGAGCCTAGAAAATTGATGGCTTCTATAGTACTCCGGCACTATTGTTCAACCTGCTAATTTTAGACGAACGATTTGCTAGCAACATTTTTTTCACGATCAGAGCGTCCCTTGCCTCGCGGGCCACGGGATTCCATGAGACGCGGATTATTTTTCGACGGAAAATATGGAAAAATGCATTCCAACGCTGGACGATTAGGGTTGCTTTTTATAAAGAGAAGGGTTCAAGAGAAAAAGTTCTTTAAGAACAGAAGATTTCTTTATGGAGTTAAAATATAAAAGGCTCGTAGGACATTGTTTATATCAGATACGTATAGAAGACGAAATTCAATCGGGTTTCCGGCATTTTTAAACTCGAAGAACCTGTACACGGAAAGGAGGGATCAAATTTTCACTCGTAACAAACTTCCTCGGTGTTAATAACAGCAAAGAAAGTAAAATCCTGAGATGGAGAACCTTAACGCGATTTGGCAATGCACGAGTCCGCCGCCACCTGGTCGCACTATAAAAATCTTATCGGAGATCTTCGTAGCGGCTCGGGTGGGGACGTTTAATATTAATGTCTCCTCTCGCGCGGTGGTATCCTCGCATCCTTGCACACCGGGTGTCTGGAAAACGCCTTAAATATCGAGACGAGCTGAAACAAATGGAACGAAAATGAACGTTATGAAACTTACACAGTCTTCTTTTTTATCGTCGATTTGGAGAGGACCTACAACGAAATATATATTAAAATAGTCAATGCACCAGTAGAAATACAATTTTACGATAACATACCATTAAGCTTATGAATTAGACTAATTTTGTTCGTCAAAATTCATCGACCACGTCCATCGAACCCTCTTCGTACATGTATCGAGTTGTCCAGAATGACAATGGCATTTGTGGCAATTTTTAAAAAAAATTCAAAGGTCCATTTGAATTTTGATATATCAGCTGTTGTATTTGAAAATTGAATAAGTCCACGTAACCAACAGGATCTAGGCCTGCCGCGATCATTTATTGCTTCACGAGTGCTAGCGATATGGGAAACAGAGCGAAATCATTATCGATCCCCCGTAGCTTCGCTCCTCGAACTCCTCGCTCTGTCCGTTTAGTCCGCATGACTTTTGCCTATAATTGCGAGTCATCTCGTCCAGGGAGTTTTCACAAGAGGGATCGTTGCACGCAAAGGTCGCCGTGCAATTTGCGAAGGAGGAAACATTCCTTCCAACCGGGATAATGAACTGGAAGTGACGCATGAGACACGTATCGGGGACGCGAGGAATCGACGCTAGAGCTGCGATCTATGAGAAATTTAGAGGTCTAGTTTCGCACCCTTAATTCGGAAAGTATTATGTACGGGAAGACCAATTTTCTAAAATTCAAAACTCCTATGATTAATAAAAAAATTAATGCGTCCAAGTATGTTACGTTTTGATACAATTAACAGTGAAGATAGTTTGAATTTGTACAAATAAAAAAAAAAACAAAAAGTGACATTGCACGCAAGAAATGAGTGTATCGTTTAAAAATGAAGTTTGTTATTGGTCATGAACGAGACCTAAGCCAGCCTTCGGACACCCGTTAGAAAATGTTAAAGACGCTCATGTAGGAGATCCGTGCACCAGGTACCAACGTCCCACATCCCCCAAGTATAAAGTATGAACACCACGAACTCGAGGTGGTATAGGAGTTTAATTGGTGGTAATATGAATCCGCGTAATATAAACCGCCATCAGTCTCTCGCCGGGAGAGTAAGCGAGCGAGAGACCCGGCGGAGGCGAAAAGAAATGACGGAGATGAGAAATGACGGGGATCGAGGACGGAAACGATGTCTCCACCTTCGTAATACCGACGACTCTTTTTGTCACCGTCGCGAAACACGGTGCCCTTTGAGCGGCCCCGAGTGCCGGGGGACCCCTCGAAAAGCGAAAGTAACGGGGGCAATTTAGATCGAATCGATCGCTTCGGGTCCACTCGAGAATTAGGCGTTCTTGTAGAAACGGGACGCCCGGCTAGAGAGGGGCTAACAAGCTTTTTAAACGATTGCAAATCGATTCGCGAGCGGAATCGGCGAGATCTCTTCAAAGGTAATTCCAGCCTTTCGAGTTCGAGTGTTCCTGAAAGCACTGGTCGAATTGTTTCGTTGATGAATTCCATTTGCACTTCTAGATTGGTAAATACTGTTTCGAACCGATCGGCGACTCGAACCAATTTTATCCTCTATATCATCGGAGAAAATTAGAATCTTCATTATTTGCATTTCATTCATTCGTTTCTTAATTCATTTTCTTTTTTATCGCGAATAAAACTTGAATTTATCGGGCTAAAACAGTTCTACTTTGGCTGCTAACATCGCTTAGCACGACTTGTATTTAACAAATATTCAGTTCTCCTCTCGTGCCTCGCCCTGTATACTCTCCTCTAGTAAACCATGTCGTACAAGCTATTTTAATTAAATATAAGATAAATGAATAACTACAAAGCACCGAATCGAATCAATCTCAGGCGAACTCCACTCTGTGTGTGCTCGAAAGTTGGCCGACATCCCTCAGCCGTGGCTTCCGCGATCGCAAGATAAATACCTTGAACAGAAAAAGATTCGAGAAGCGTTTTCCTAAGGGAACCGATCCTCCCATCTCTCAAAGTCCATCTTTCCGCCCCCTTACATCCAGGAGCCACCCCTCTTCGCATTTTCTCTAATGTATTCACAAATCTTCGTTCTAGCGCGACGTTATCAGTCTCCAGGCAGCCCCGAGCGTCGTTTCGTGGACGGCGATGTATCCGTGCATACGTGTGCGCGATAGAACGTAGGCGCGAGTGTACGCGAGAGGGTGCCTCCTTTCTCCTCCCTTACGGGGAAGGGTGGAATTCATTTCGCGGCCCAACGCCCTCGTCGCCAGCCAGCATCGTCGTTCGATTGCTTCGATTATCCTTACCTTATTCCACGAAGCTCACGGCCCAAGGACCCCCTCCACCTTCCACCTAACTGCCATCAACCACCTTGACCCGACAATCCTCTTTTTCCTCCTCGATCCTCGATTCTCCATTCTCGTTTCCAGAACGCCGACGAGCGACTCTATCGCTCGCGACTCCTCGCCGTGGCAGCCAACCCTCCCTCCAGGCCTCCCCCCCTTCACCGCCGAAACCCTCTTAGAAATCTATTCTTCGGGGGTGCAGGTACCCCAAAACCCTGGATGGCTCTCACCTACGTCGACGGACTGATTCTCGGGCTCGTGAATGCCGCGCAGACGGCGCGATACGGAATGGGGTTGAAATAGAAATCGAGGAACGAGCGGCGTTCGATATAGGGAAGCAGAAATTAGGGTGCTCGCGTCGATTGAGACTCCGGAATGGATGCTGGAATGCCTTTGGAATTCCTCGTAATCTCTAAATTGGAAGGGCTGGGTTGTTCGTTATTTTCTTGCGATGCTTTATCGTAATTGAGAGGGTTGCGTAAATTTGGGTTTGTAAATTGTAACGTTTCTAGGAAACAAATCGGAAATGTTTGTATTTTGATTATTCTGAATAGGTTACTGAATTCACTTCGCTACCGAATTTCGGTCAAACTTATGTGCTACATTAATATCGTACGGCATCGTCGAGGGTGGTTAAAGTAAATTGGCGCAAACGATCGACAACGAAATGCTCGGAAGGACATTACGGTTTAATAGCTATCGAGAGATATCCTCGCAGCTATTTTAACCGACCATGCCTCACTCGTCGACGTTTATTGGCTGCTTTGCAAATGCGGGATACATTTAAATGCAATCTTGGTCATTTGTTGTCTCGCACGAAAGCGGTACGTTACGAGAACGTTTCTGCAATTGGGACGGAGATGATGATAATTTCATTTGAATTTTTGCTGTTTCGCGTTTTACTTTGAAATGGTTGGCTTCGTACCATGGCCGTCCGCCGTGACAAATATGCCAGCGAAGTATCGCTGCGGGGAAAGGAGTTTCTTTGGATGATCTATCGCGCACCGATTGTTTGAAATTGTAGAAAAACGGTGATTTGCTGGCAATTTTCTTTCCACGCTTTAACGACTACGGTTGGTGTATCGGGAACGAGGAAAGAAACGAATACTTTCAATTCTTAAAGAGAAGTACAGGTTCGCTTCCCTTGAAAAACTGCCTTCGAACTTAACAATCGGAGCTCATTTGCTAGAAACTGGAAGTCGGTAGTTCCCTCTGTATTATTCTTCTACGCGAAGGTGTGTTTATTCAAATATTTCAACTTGTATTTATTGTTTCGTATTAGTTTGTAGTGGATACTCTAGAAATTCAAGTAGAAATCATAAAGAGTGACTATTACAAAGAAGGAAAAATAAATTTAAGCAGATAACAAGTAATAATACCTTGAATTTAATTTTCTTTCCAAATTGATAGATCTTTCGATCCTTTCGAACATTGTACAAGGTTAACAACAAGAGATACGCGGACATCTATTACGATGAATCTTCAAATTTCCACGTGTCGTTCGAGTCCGAGAAACGGGGTTGAAATTTATTCATAATCAACTGGCGAACATCGTCTGGATCCCCGAATATTTCGACGTTGGAAAGAATATCCCTCGTAAGAGTGGCGAGGGAAAGGTCGAGGGGTGGAAGTCGCGTCGTCATTCCAGAATATGAGATTTTCAGGAGCCTTACCAGGGGATGGTTGTAGGTAAAAGCTCGGGGTGGAGGACGAAGGGAGACGATTCTAGCGACAATTCGCGAGTATATGTATCTGTTCTATGCCAGAGGTGGGCAGAATTTTATTCGAGTAATAGACGGCGAACAAAAACTCTGTACAGCAATTTGTTTCCAAGCTATGGAGGATAATTCGACCAACTCTTAGTCTGCCCAGTTTTAGTCTGTACGACGCAGAGGTGGGTGAGACAGAGCACCGAGGGAGTAAGGGTTCTTTTGCACACATGTGGACGAATTCGGTGACTCGTGCAGGAGAAAAATCGCGTACTTGTACGAAGAAAGCCGCTCGGGGACATTATTGGATTCTGAGCATTCCCTGAGTTATTAAAATTCGAAGCGAACCGCGAGGCAAAGGACGGGGATACGTTGCCAGAACGAAAAATCCCTCGTTGGGAAGAGGGGTGGAGGCGTCTGTCGAAGAATATTAAAGTCTCGATACCCTACCCGACGTCCTTCCAGGAAAAGACGATGGTTTTCCTGTAAACCTTACCCCGCTGCTTTCCTTGCGCGGTTTGTTAGCCACGAGGAGGGAGGCACGAAGAAATTTTTCTGCTTCGAAAATTTCCATCAGAGGGGACGGTGGTGGTGTGGTGTCCATGTTTCGGTAAAAATTCTCGTCTGGATAAAAAACCTCGAATAACGAATGAAAGGTAAACAACTGGAATTTTAATGACGAGTCGTTAGTCTTATTTTCTTCACAAAAATCGCTTCCAATACAAAAAGGATGAACTTTGGTATCTACTTTGGCTAAGAAACTCTTCTCTCGACACACTGTATATCAAGTAGAAACTTACAGTGTGCTAATTTCTCGAGGTGCGCCCGTAAATATCGCAATCTCTTTATCGGCCGTCTCCGCCTATCCTTTGTCGATGCTATCGGGCTCTATTATCAAATCAAAATGATCAATCATCAGGGTCAATAACAAATACACAGGGAAAAGTGGCTTTTTCGCCGATGCGGCAAACACAAAAGGCGGCAGCCAGTTTTCAAGAGGGTCCGGTGAAAGGCGATAGAAGTCACCGGGGGTGGATTTAGAGAGGGAAAGGTGGTGGGCTTGTTCTCAAACTCGGCCAGGGGTGCCGGTCGTACGTGAGCAAATACAGGGATCGACTGCGTAATCTGTATAATCGTTCGACGACCATCGATCACATCTCAACAATAAACTTAATATGATTTTACGTCAAACTCCCTCGAAAGGTGAACGCACCCGAACGCGAACGGTCGAGGCGGTCCCTTGTTACGCGCGTGACTGTTGCAAAGAAACAGACAATTGTGGGAATTTTCATTTTCAGTTCGAATAAAGAGACGACCCGTGACGGAACTAGATGCTTAGTTTATTCAATGACAAGAGTAAATACAAGTAATACAAGAGTTGATAGTACCATTAAATTTATAATAGCGTATTTCTCGTACATTTTATATTTACTAAAAAATAATTCTCCTCTGAAAAATGACGCCAGGCCCATTACCGTTAAATCGCACAAAAAGTCAATATCGTTCTCGTCCCTACCGAACGGAGCGCGCCAGAAATCAAATAGCCGGTTTCCCGCGCTAACGAACAAATAAGAAAAATCTATTCCGCGTGTTACGTTTTCCGGCGCATTGGTCGCGCACAATACTTCTGGAAAAGGTAGCTCGCTAATGGCGCGCTGCCGTAACGAGGCCCAAGAAAAAAGGCAAACAATTTTCCCTGGCGCGGCGGAACATAAATAAATTAAACGCGAGCCGCGTTTGCTCGCAAACAGGAGGCTGGCTCGCAAATAAAACGTACGGATTAAAGACGCAGGGGGGGGGGGGGGCGGGGCGGAACCGGGGTGTTCGCGCTGGGAAACAAGGAACACGTGGCAGGGGAGGGGAATGGAAAAAAAAGATAGCAGGTCTCTCGATTCTGTTTGATTTTTGGTTTGCATTGCTGCTCGTCGGCCCGGAAGGAAAGCCTTTAGAGAGTTTTTCCAGCTGGGAAAGCTGGTCGAATATTACGCGTCCTCGAGCTGGGAGGGCGACTCTATTCAATCCTGCTCTTTCATTTCCGTGATTGCTGTTTTAAATAATTGCATCTCTATACCACCCACACCCTCCCCGTCACCGTGTTTCCAGACTCGACTCGTTTGCGCAAAATATTTCAAATCGGCCACGCCCTTCCCCCCCCCCCCCCCCCCGCCCCCTCCTCTGTTCGACCCTCTGCGGATACCCCGGTAGCGATGTTTTTCATCGAACACGGATGGACTTCGGGAACTCGCGATTTTTAATTAAATGCTACCACGGCATGGCCGTATCGATGGAAGAGAAAATTTTGGCATCGCGTCTCGCGCCACGACACGTTGCCAAACGGGGGGCGACGGGGAGTTGGATATTCATAAAATTGGCTATCGGCCTGACGTGTGCACGCGAATAAGGAAAAAGTCAGAAATGGTTAGTCAGATTTTTTGGCGAATTAAAGTTGGTGTCTAATGTAAGACGAAATGGGTTTTAGAGAGGATAACAAATAACCTTATAGATCCTAGCTTATGTAACATAAAGAGCTGATGAAGTTATGGAGCGTAGGTTAAAAGGGGTGTATGGGGTCATCGATAAAGGTATCGAGAGTTAAAACGACTGCTAGATGAAAGTTGGACGAAGACTCGGCAACCCTGGGAAGTTAGGCGCTTTGGAGGGACCTTTCGGGTTTGAGGGCGTCGAGCCCTCGTCATTGGATATTTTTTAACAAGCTACTACGGGGGGAAAATATCATATTTCTGTAAAGGCTCCCCTCCTTCGTTAATTCCCCTTGAATTTCAGTCACCATCTCGGGGTAGTAAACGATCGATCGCCTTGGTACCGTCTCCCTTCTATTGTCTTCGCCACCCCGAGGATAAAGTGGCCGAAAACTGTTGGAAAAACTTGCATGCCTCCTTAGTGAGATTCGAGCATACTCATCTGACATAAAACAAGTCGCAACCGCCGAATAACATTGCGACATGGTTGTCGGAGTCCGAAATAGCAGTCTGGGATGCAAATCGACGTCGTAGGCGTCGTTCTTTACCAAATCTTCGCCAGCAACCGTGTCCCCGTGTTACGGTACAGATTACGACCAGTCACGGTGTTACAAACGATAAGGGAGAAGCACAGCGGCGCCGAAGCGAGAGCCAATCCCTGTTCGATTTTCTGTTAAAATCACCAACCACTCCTGGTGTCTCCCGAAACGCGATCGACGTTACGGAACCTTTCTGGTATCGATTTAGAACCTACTCAGTCGGTTGGGGAATAAATTAACTAGATTCTATATATGACTCCAAAGTTGAATTTTAAATGTAGCGTAGGACGATGCATAAAAGCTCGACATTAACCTCAAAAGGCCGCACGTGGTTTGTTGCTGGTATTGGAATTGCAGGAAACGTAAGGTCAACAAAGTCGCGTTGATTATCTGCTAGTGATCGATAACACAGAAACTATTGCAGTAATTTATAAGTTTTTCGCACCAGGTACAAAATGGACTTGGTGTACATATATAATTTATTCAATATTTACAACTCCTATCTCATTCAAGATCTCGAACGCAGCGAATCGTACTTGCAACCATGTTGGAGACACTTTCGCTCGGTCGATTTCATCCCTTCACCTGGCCGAGGAAAACCTAATGAAAAGCGGGTCTTTCGCGAAAGAGGGTCTCGATCTCGCGAGGGGTGGACGTCGAGAAGCTCACTAAAACGCGAAAATCACCCTCGTTGAGGGTGGTTGGTGTTCGATGAGGAGAAGGGATCGGCTCGTCATGTATCACGCAGTGGCGGCTGTCGTGTTTCGTGCGAACCGACCCTTATGATTCGAAATCGTTTGGTGGAAGCGGCGACGAGAGACAACGGCTAACGCGAAAAGAAGAAAAGGAGAAAGACGGAGATGAAGGAGAAAAGCGAGAAAGGGGGGCAATGGAAAGAGGAGAGAACCAAAGGGGTTGGGGAACAGAGAAGGGGGTTTCAGAAAGAGAGAGAAAGGAAAAGAAGCCTGGAGTGCTAAGCCCGATGCGAGAGTGGCCAGGCTAAGCCCAAGGCAGAAAGAAAGGTTTTATCTGCTCGCAGTTATTTATCGCTTTCCGTTGTAGCGCTGTCGTCGGGGCACGACCAATCAGAAGTCAGTATCCCCGGGTACCAGTCCGCGCCATCCGCATACATTATCGTGCGGAGCCTCGGCCATTGTCTTTCCACCGTTGTAAATCACATTTTATTCCCTCGCTTACGGTTTCGTTTTATTTATTTGTCGGAGAAACGTATCGCTACCGTACTCGTGGCCGAGGGGGCGCTCTCTCTCTCGCGCGCGCGCGCGCGGTCTCGCGTTCCCCGCTTGTGAACGCTATAAACGCGCGCACACACGGGCCTGGTTCTTTCCGCGCGGAGAACATCACGCGTGCGTGAGTGTAGATGCGCCAATATACACATATGGTCCCGTGAAATCCGTGCAGGAGGGAACACATACGCGAACGAAAGAGGGTTACACCGTCACGGGGCTCTTCGGTTCGCCTTCTCTCGGCCGCAGAACGTGTGAGAGGGGTTGGGGGCAGCAACGAACGACTTCGATTTTTATTAAGCACCCGGACCGACCGACGACGAGGACGAGGACGTCGGGGGACGACGACGACTGTTTAACTAAATTCCATCGCGGGATCACCCTGCTGCTTCGTGATCTCTCCAGACCCCCGCTTACTTTTTTCGTCTCCCCCCCCCCTCCCCACTCCCCCTTCCCCCACCCCCTCCCGCCTGCTTCCCTCCTTTCTTTCGAACCTTTTTCTGCACGCTTCGGGGAATAAAAGTGAAAGGACGGCTCGCATGATTTACGGAAACGACGCTGATGAAACTGCTTTTAGATTCGTTTTCTTCTGTTTTTTTTTTTTCTTCTTTTTTTATTTTGATATCGAGGGCGGACTCCGAGGGGAGGGGGGCAGATCGTTGCTCGACGCGCGGGTAATTTCGCGGCGTCGTTGCGCCGATCGGTAGGTGAGTCCCCTATTGTTTGCGCTTGGACGGGATTGACGGTATGGAAAACGCGAAATTGAATCGCGTTACGTTACGAACAGGTTCAACTTCATGTTTAAGCGGATACACGACGATATCTACAACTTCTACTATTTGTAACGTGGAAATTGCTGATGCGCACTTTATCTTCTCGTTAGCAAATCTGATAAATGGTGTATATCAACCAATTACAATGTCAAGGAGAAATTGACAATTTGATTTCCCGAAACCTTGTTCTTATTATTTGGAATGACTTTGCAATGAGGGAACACTTGGATTTTGGTTTTCTTTTTTAATTTCACTTGTTCTGTTCATTCACTTTTCTTTTAACAAACTTGACTTGTTCACTAATTGCTCGCTAAATTTCACTGGAATCACCGAACTGGCACAGAACTGCATGACTTCTGAGAGGACCGACGTCTTCCAATGAAACGCTGAGATTTTGCTCGAAACGATACAAGCGTAGAACACTTTACTTAACATCCTTTATCGACCAGCGATTTTATATGCGCACTCTACGTTGCATGTTAATTATGGGTTACGTTGTACCTTACGCCGATACTTAAACACAGCGTTGCCATTCGACCAAGGTGGAACACTTTGCTCGTGGAGAGTTCAGGTTCGCGAAATGTTCAACGAGAAAACTGAGGTTTGAATTTCGAAAAGAAGACTACTGTCAACTTAGAACCTTATTTACCTTGGCAAATATTTATCATTAAAATTAGAAGATACTATCGACGAACAAAAATTATTATCGACGTGCCAAAACAATGGCGTAGTATCAGAGATGGCCAAAATTGTCTCGTTGAAGGATAGTTGGATCGAACAAACATTGCCAATCGATTGGTGTACCGTGTCTTTATTCGAATAAAATTTTATCTATCTCTGTATGACACGTGGTTATCGCGCACGGACGGGATCAACACATAAACCACTCGAATTCCAAACTGTGGCATAAATTTCGCTTCAATTGCTGAATGTTTAACAAACTACACCTACGTACCGCTATCGACGCGTTTATTACGTACTCCCTTACCATCGAAATACGTATAAATCACGTAACACGAAAGTCGTCCGCGTTCGCAATAAACTGTGCCCTGCGTGCCAAGAATGAAACAACAATCGACCATAATATGAAAACCACGAGTAGAATTATCGATCCGTACTACTTGAACGATTCAGCGTTCGATGTTTATCGTCGGAGCGACACGTCGATGCGCGCCAAAAGCGCGACTTTAAGTTTCGTATCGAACGGAATGAAACGGCTGTAAAAAGAAATTCAACACGTTGACAACGGAGGCGTCGGTTCGAGGCAGGAGAGAGTCTGGCCTGCTCTGTAGTTTCTCCAAATCGGTTGAAAACAGAAATATGTATGTACATATTATTATTTCGCGAGCCTGTACCGTAACGGGTTTCCCGAACAACTTTTTTTCATTAGAGTCCCTCAGCCTTAGCAGTTACGCGCTTTCGTAGACGTTGACCACCACTGCTCTTCTTTGTTCGGTATTTTTTTGTGTGTGAACAATCGAGTAATATTAAAGAAAGAAAGAGAAAAAAAAAAGATTAATAAAAATAATAAACTTCTATCACGACCGAATAAAATACCAAATGCTTGTGATAGTTTCAGCGGTGCAAGTAGACCATGCAGGCCAGGTTCTCTCCCAGCCTCAGTCGCGTCCTGGCCATCAACAGGTCAGTAACAACGATGAATATTATTGCAATTTGTACGTAGAGTCCCGTAGAGCTACGCTGAAATGTGTTAGTTAGGCTGCATTTTCGTATCTGCTGCTTCTCGATGTGCTACTAACGCATTACGGATAAGATAGTTGATGTCGATGATAATTAAGTTCATTTACAGATTCCAGAGATGGGCAAAATTGCATTTTATGGACTAGAGGATAAAAAGGTGTTCGTTTGTCGTTGGTTTACTTGAGAGTATTATCTAAATAAAAATTTTACCCATCTCTTGCATGCCACACGTATCCATTCATTTAAGTAGTATCAGGCCATTGTCATTCTCACAGTGGTATTAGCATTTCTACGTAAACTCTCCGAGCTAAATTCAATAAAATATGCATTGAATCAGTTACCAAAAACTTGCTAAATACAGCTTCTACTTGTTAATACTTTTTCCAAATTTCTCCCGTACTCGATCTCGTTAAGTAATTAATCGCAGTTGAAATCACTGGGCTTAGCTCGCGTTAAAAAAATTCAGAGATCAACCGCAATGCGTTAAAATTGATAGGATCGTGCAGGAATCTCGTAATCACGTTTCGCAAGCGCGATAGAAAATCGCGACGAGCAATTACAATTGCGCGAGCGCAATTGTTTATTTAATCGGTGCCAGTAAAAGAGAAAGTTGGAGAACACGTTCGTGCCAGTTCTGATGCGTTACGTGTCGTGGCTTTATCGGATATCCCCCTGTAAAATAGTCTCTCGCTGTTTAGTTGCTTTAACTTTGTTTCACGGAATGTCGCGCGTTTCACGCGGAAACGTCTAGTGACCGGTGAAGAACTCGATAACAAAGAAAACATTTAATCGTTGAGCGGCGAAGGAAACTTCGGAAAGTACGCCGCAACTTTGTACAAACCAACTTACCACCCGATGTGTGCGCTCGGACGGGGAGCATATTTAAAACTTGGACGAGTTTACTTATGCGCTAAATTCGATGGAAAGGGAAGAAAGGGTGGAAACGAGAGTTAAGGGTGGTTGGAAAATACAGAGTTGTTCGAAATTATTAAAAGTTTGAGATATTTGAATCATCGTTAGTAGCAATGAAGTTTGCCTCTGAATAAACCTGTAGAAATATACAATTTTTAATACACACTCTCTGTGGGCTAATGCTTTCGAACACCCCGGTAGACGTATCTTTAATTCACTGTGCGTAATTCATTTTCACGGACGTCCACGTGACCCCCTATGCAAAAACATCCGTTACAATTACTTCTTAACCCCCGCACACGCAACTACCGCATTTTTTCCCCCGCTCGATCTCGACCTGCGACATTTTTTATCGCGTGCAAAATTAGTCCAACCTCAAATTAGCTCCCCGCCTACCTTCGAGTTCTCCCTTGGGTCCTCCCTTTTTTTTTTTTTAACGAAACTCGAAACCTGTACGGTAAGTTTGTTTTGAATTGCGTCGCGCGACCAGAAGTTTTTTTCCTTCGCCTCCCTTCGAGCGATGCTCGAGGGTTGCTCCGTTCTCCATGCAAATGAGCGTATCGCGGAGCTTCCGCGCCCCGTGCCAAGGGCGTGTTCGTACACGGGCCTCGTTTAGAAGGGAAATTGTACTCGAGGCGAACAGTCGAAACGTCTCTCTTTGGGGGCTTGTTGATGTCTGTCGCGTGCCACCAGAGCTGGCCACTTTTCATATGGCGTTGCTTCGAATATTAGCTTGGGACTCTTTATTAATATAACAGGGTACATTCGTACGTTGTCGGTTGGTTTGTATAAGGAGGTCCGCTAGATTTATTTGCGTATTGATTTACGTATACTAAATGTCACTAAAACCAAGCGCCCCGAAACAATTCGTGTTAGTTTCACGAACAGAGTTTAAATCGAATTAATATAAAAAAGTGAAAAGTGAAAATTATTGTTAAAAATAACCTTCTGTTCCATACTGTTTCCCTTTCTTGCCTCGAGCCATGGCGTTGCAACGAAGAAAAAAAGGATTAAACGCATTAGAATAAACGCAACGTGAGGTCTGGGTGAGATTCGCAACTTCGCTCGCGTGAAAATCGTCTCGAGCGTCACCTCGACCCTTAACACGACCCAAAAACCGTCAAGTCTCTTCGTTGTCATGTAAATTCGTAATCTTCCGCATTGTGCCAAACAATGCCGGTATCGAGACCCGAGAATAGCGTGAATGCTTATTAAAGTCACGCTGGCATTCACCGCGTTTAGCCTCTGCCGAAACCTTTGCTCGCAATCGACAAAAAATAAAGAACGCATTAACGAAAACAGTCCAATTGCCTGCAGCGTTAGTATCGCAGAACAACTAACCGTTTGGTGAATTTATTAATCGGCATTCGACTGAATTTCTTCCATCTGTTGTGTGCACATGTCGATTGCTAAGATTTTTTTGCGGAAATATTTTCGCGCTAGTACGAATACCGCGAAGCCAAGCGAATGATACGTACGATTATTTTGTCGCTCGGAGAAGATAAACTATCTGATCGATATCTATAACCCCTTAGTGCCTGTGAATGCAGCAACAATGCTGCACTGCTCGACTACTCAATGATTTATAACCCCACTTATGAACCAAATCGATTTCCCTCGAAGGCACTATATAGTCTGATCCCTATACGCTCTCTCGACACGTATACATTCAAATATCCTGATTTTTCCGGTTATTTTCTACCTCCGTTGTCTGCGGAACACGTGACTTCAATCCTAATCAATTAAGAAACAGGATACAATTAAGAAACTCGCGGGATAATAATTTTGCAGGGTCGAGCAAGCTGTTTGTTATAGAATCATCTTCCGGAGCCTAAAATCTTTGCAACTGAATTTTCTAAATTAATACGTAAGAAGAAGAATAAAATTCCGTGAATACGGACCTCAATTATAGTGAGTACCTCATGACGAACCTACGACTCTCCCGATAAACCTTTCGCGAACGATTCAAAGATTGGAGGTTTACCCAATCGTCGCCTAGTCGCGACATTCGATCGGGCTGAAGTCGCAAAAATAAATTCCGTTACGGAACTAGGGGTTGGAGGACGTCGCGGGAGGGTTGGTAGTGTCAAGAAAGCGGAAAGTCCAATAATAAGACGTCCTCGCTTTGAACCTCGAGACGATTGTTGCTGTCGACGTTCGATCCGCGAGAAATGAGGCGCCGCGCCCGATGAAGAAGGGGAATAAAAAGAATGGAGCGAAAGTGGCGGAGGGTAAAGATACTGTCCGTTAGGCGTTGGGAATTATTCTTTCTGGAAAATCTCGTGCTCCCCAAAGCCCCGGGTACACGGGGATCGTACTGACATATCGACTAAACAGCGAATCACGTACGAGAATAAACGGGTCAGAGCGTGAAAACGACTTTCCGATCGAAACACTTCCATCTTCCTCCTCCGGCAAATGGTCTCCTCGCAATAGTTCCTCGGGGGTGGGTATCTCGTGACTGCTGAAACCGTGTCTAGGTGGGCCAATTCCGACTCGTATCAAAATGTCACGGCAAGACACGACGGGTCGTCGTCCGGATTTAAAACGTCTTAAACGGAAACGATAGTAATTGCTCGCAACCAAGCCCCCAGCCTTCGAGCAATTTTTGCGGAACGATACATCATTGTCGATGAAACGAACCTCTCGCAGGGCTGCCCCGTGCACGTAGACGAGTTGCGCTGTTTCAAAACCGATTTATCGATTATATCAATAGAAAATAATATCATGGATGCTCTGGAAATGAATGTCTTATAAACGACGTATCACGCATATTAAAAATCAAAGTGAAACAACTGATATTTACACCAAATAAACAAAGATTTATTAAAATTAATTTCATTTTATCTAGCAAGTTACGTGTACGTATTAGGTGGACTGGAAAGTAATGCAGTTTTTGCCATCTTAAATACTTGCTTAAAAGGCTGCTGACAATGAAGGCGATTATATTAGGTTGTCCCAAAAGTTTCTTTCGCTTGATTAATAAGTAATACATGCACAATATTTTACGTTTTATGTTACACTACTGAATTGTGCACGATTCATTTTGCTCCATTACTGTTACAACATGAATATCTATGAAATTAGATTGTCTATTTATAGAAACACGACCACCTAATATAACGAGATAGAAATTTATTGGAAAGTTTGAATTTAATGCAAAAGAAACGACATTACTTTTCGGTCTACCTAATATTTTACAAGAGCTTTGAAATCTACCTTGCAAGCGTTTGCAACTCACCGATCTCTCTGATGAATCATGAGAGTCCTCTGACGTCAAACGGTAGCTGGAAGAATACATGCATGATTATTTTATTCCGTAATGGTCGGTACCTGCAACATGCGCGATATTCAGGGAATAGGTGCGTTTGCGTGTCTTGTTCAAGGTCGTTCCTGACCCTTCTTTAAAAAAAAAGTTGCTAATGATCGTTCGTGACATGAAGCTATTTTTTTTTCGACGCCTCCCACCATAAGGACCCGCGACAAACGTATCCTCGCGACGCAGGAAAGTATAAAGGAGACGTATAATCGGAATACATTTGTAAGAATCACTGGGGTGAATACGCATTCCCCTACGTTACATTTTCAATAACGGAGGGCATGCGTCGGGGCACTAATTTACCTCCTGTATAAACGGGTAACCAGTTGAAACGGATTAATATATATCACGTATCTTTAAGGGGACGCGACGAATTCTTTATTGCGCGGAGCCCTTGTTATTCGCGTAGCTAGGGAACTTTCTCGTAGGGAACTATGTATCAAATGACAGAAAAAGTATTTTCAAGCACGAGAAATACCGGTGAACGGTAAATTTCGTATTATTGTAACAGCTTTTTTTTCAATTCATGGGGAGGTAACGTCGCTGATGAACAAAAAGTGATTGATATTGTTGCGCCGGGGGGTTGAAGCACGAGAATTCATTTGAATTGAATATAAAGTTTATTAACAAACTATAACTTTTAAACAATTTAACGATAATACAACGATAATCTTGGAGACTTGTAACGAAACGTCTTTTCTCTTTGAGTTCTCGAATCGCTCTCTACTATTTTAAAAGTTTGCCGCTTCCTGGCAACCGGAAGCGCGAGAACTCGTTTCCGCAACTTCACATCGTCGCAACATCTTCACACCGTTGCGACGATGTAACTCGGAACTGTAGAGCGGCATCTTCGTACCGTCGCAACAATATATTTGTTTGTACTTTGAATTTAATTTCGTAGGTTAACAAACTCCTGTTATTAGTCGATATTTTCTTATTTTGTTGATATTTATGCGCATCCTCACGTTTCTGTAGCAACCGCTATACCTGAGAAGACAATCGATAACAGTTAACTTGTAGAGGCATGAATAATCGAAGACGAAACGAAACATACTGATTTTGAAATATAAAATATTATCTACTTGCGAAAAAAAAAAGTAGCGCTGAACTTTTTTCACTGTTATTCTAAGCCCCTTTCTCGAGGGTATGCGACCTATCATTGACCTACCCTTGCCAGTACGGTAGCAACCCCTAGCTGTACCTCGTCATTACACCTAACTGGCTTAAGTTTATTCGTGCATGACATTGAGTAGGAGAAAATATTTCGTTTCTGCAAAGATAGTCCCTGGTGAATTAGTACCCTTCCTACGGTCGCATATGTTTTGTTGGTGCACGTAAAATATCGTTCCTTTCTTCTCGTGCCATTACTCACGATCAACTGACATCATCGTTCGAACTTACAATAACAACTTAATCTCGTTCCGTTATTTTCACAAATATATTAAGCTGGTTAGAAATAACGAGAATTCTTAAATTAAACGATCAATTCGATGTTCCTAAATAAATGTTTCATTGGAAATATGTATATGCATTAACTTGTCACGTATATGTGACTGTACATAGATAATAGATACTCGATATTTCTTAAATTTAACTGTAATACGTTTAGATTTGAAAGACAATCGAAAGCCGAATAGAATAATAACGTTAAATGTTAACCCCCGTTAAATTGAAAGTGTCGATGGTTATCGTCGGAACTAATGCTCCAGAATAATATTTATTCCTTATTATAAGAAACCGCTCTTTCGAGTCCTGGAGCCGCGGGGTTCGCGACAAAGTCTTCGAATGCACGACGCGGAGAATAATCGAATGGCGTCAAGTCTGGTGAACGTAATGGCCATAGAAATACTCCGTGGCGATCAATCCAACGGTTATAGAACTGTCTAGAGAGACAGTTGTTACTCTTGACTGTCGTGCATAATGCGCAAGGCAACCGTCGTGTTGGTACCACATCACTACACGGTTATTTACAACAGCGGCGCGTAGTCCCCGGCAAAACTGGCAATGGCTGCACCAGGAAAATTGAGCACTTTCAGCCTGTCAAATGTTCATAAATAAAATGCGCTTCAATTATTTGATTACCGAGTGTACTCCACCGTGTACCATATGCACCTAAACACTCTGTTGCCGTGGACGTTCAATTTCTCGAAACCAACGAGGACACACTTGGCGTCCGACAGCGCATGCTATTTGAATTAACTTGCCGTGGTTAATAAATCGATTGCATCATCGGTACGTAAAGCGCAGCGATGATATTTGCTTGTTTTTCGAATAATAAATAAGAGAACGAACAACCAAATCGACCGTAGTTTATTCTAGGTTAAATCCTTGGTACTGCTGTCTGATTTAAATGCCACGGATAAATTAGTATGTCTTCCGAAGTCCGCGTACCTCCTGATGAAACGATACGTGATAAGGATGAAGTTTCTCTACCCGTAGAATTCGAACCACAGTTCGTTGACTAATAACGGAATTCGATGCAATTTCCAGTCCAGTTATATGCAGACGTTGTATTACCATTGCTAAAACGTCAACAATGTTGTTTTCATTCCCGACACGTTTCGAACGTTCCCGTAAAACCATCAGTTTCGTGGAATATTTCAGTCATTGCATTCTTATCGTACGCCCCGTAAATAAAGAGCATGCTCGTCTTTACAATTTCTTCATACTTTCTAGTTCGATAATTGCTTGCAAATAATAGATAGTGAGAATAATAAATTAACATTTTTTTACGTTGAGTTGAGCATGATTTTACGTAGCTTATTTCTAAGATACTTTCTGGATTGTTATTTTAAGAATAAATTACATGAGAGACACGGCAGATTCTAAAAAAATAGTACCACCCTGTGCAGTCTGTGGACAGACCCTCGAAATAGGTTTTTTTATCCCACGAAGTATCCTCGCCCACCCCATAATTCGACTCTTCTCGCTCTGCGTGACTATCGCGTATGGTTATTACCAAAAAAAAAAGGGAGATGGGCATTAGTGCCACCCTCCCTCCCCTTCTCGACGCCATAAATATAAAAATATCCCTTACCCCTGGGATAAGTTCCTATTATACGTGCGGGAAACTGGGCCGCGTGGAAAATACGATTCGAAACCCACATATGGAACTTCCTTTGCTCACTTCTGCGGAAAAAATTATCAAACTGTTCCTTTCAAAATTCAAACAACGTTTAACGAAATTTGTGTTCAGGAAAATTTTCATTTTTTTTTTCTTTTAATTACTTTTGGTAGATAGTTTACACTCTACCTATGTGACTTAATCGCATAAAGTTCTGTAATATTGATATTAACATTAACTGTAATGCAAATAAATCTCTCTTTTGAGATTTGAAATCTTCAATAAAAAAAAAAAAAAAAGGAATCGTATAAATTTCTAATTACGGGCCCCAACGTAGTTTTATTAAATAACAAAACTTTGAAGTTCCCCTGTAAATCAGTTCAAAGGCCTTGAGATAGTCGATATCCGACTGTCCCTTTCCGTACCCTGTAATGGGGTCTGGCGAAGGGTGAGGAAACCACCCTTTTCACGTGTTTCTATGTGCTGCCAGAGGCGATAGTAAAAAATAACCAAGATATACCGCATAGCCAGCAGTGCCTCCGGGAGCATAACTCCGCTAATGTATCCCACTGAAACTTATTGTATGCCACCACTCTTTCCCTCTCGTCTCGCTCTTCCCCTTTTGTCCGACTCTCCGCAACCCCTGAATCCACCTCTCGGTTAACGCACGAGAGAACCCCCTGTATTACGATATACGGTCATTAAGATACAAAGTCTGTAAATTTTCTGACTAGAATTTTTATTGTCGTGCCTGGAATAGCTTTGACACCAAGTGCGAGGTAACTAGAGCGAGCATTACTGTCTGTCTTAATTACTCACTCCCCCAGAATGTGATTTCTCTGTCTATGATGTTTCTAGTAGGACATTGGTACATACAAATAAATACTACTAGCTTCCTGCCTCCTAAGGATCGCACGATACATAAATCACAAACCCAAGAGTCTCGACGACCTTATCGGACGAACTCTCGAATTAGCCGTCGCAATCGCGCGCAACATCAAATATGAAACGTCGGATATTGTCGCGAAACCGCAAACGATCCCAGGCGAATGTTTCCCCAGCGATTTGGGCATTAATTGCCGCGGTGTAACGGGTGCGCGAAAAGAAAAAGGGGCGACGGTCTGACAAAGGCTGCTGGGAAGAAGCGGCCGCCACGGAGTCATAAACGTGAGTTATGTTAGCCGTTAGATAGTTGAATCTCAGTATTCTGTGGCACGCTTTCCGTCCGTTAATATCTTCATTACTAAATCATCCCCGCCTTCGGCGAGCGTTCACGGTTCCTCGTGCAGAAGCTGAGATAGACAATCACGTGGACGGGGAATTTCTGGATTCTACCCCAAGTACGGCCATTTCCATCCACGGCACATCTCCCGCTTATACTCCAGCCACATCCGATGGCGGAAAACCGTGATCCTTCCTACCAAATTTCGCGAGAACGACCAAAGAACGAAAAGCTTGGCCAGCTTCGACGTGAAACGTTAACACGCCGGAGCGGCAGCTGAACTATCAATGGAGAATAGAATCAGATTAGCGTTGTTTGAACGTTTCGAGTATTTCATTTAAAGCTTTGGTTTCTAAGGAAGGCCACTTTGTACAAGAAACGCACATTACATTATAGTAATTTACGCGTTCTCTTACTTCTATATTATATTTCTCCTATTTTACTAGATCTCTGTACAGCAAAAATACAAAATATCATCTGGAACACCCTTCGAGATCTGTTAAAACAGAAGCTCTCTCGGCGTCGATCCGAAGAGGTTTGATACACCTGTCACGAGCTCGTCTCAATCTGTCGCCCTGTCGCCGTCACGTCGTAAGAAATAGCAGAAATCCGCTTGTTCATTCTCCGCGTCGAGGGGGATTATTACACAGTAAATTCTGCTTGCGTATGCGCGCATTTGTCCTAGGGAGACACGCGGAAAAGAATCTCCGTAGCCGTTTTACTGTCCCCGCGTGGAACAAACGGCTGAGTTTAAAGTGGTCTCGATCGAGCAGTATACTGAAAAATCGTGCGAAAAGTACGTGTCCGGCCGACGAACGAGTCGAAAGTAACGGAGCATTCGTGTCCAGAAAAGCATTCTTCCTATTTTCCCCGTGCCCCTGCGTCCGAGCTACTCCTCGCGAGCGCGCTTTCTACCAGGAATAAAACTGCCGACCTTAAATTAAACCGTTCATACGAACCGTAAAGCCTGACACTCGCGATAATTCACGTCGTCCTGCCCTGACAGCGCCACCGTGTCGCATACAAATGGCGAAAATTGGTATAGTCGTGACCTCCCCGTGAATTGGAGAAAAAACGTTCGCCGAGGATCAGCGGATAGACGAGGCGAGAAACGCTTCCTGTTCGCGATAGTTTCGATTTCATGAGAATGAGTTAAACTGCATGCCGAATAGTAAAATAGTACAAATTTCATGTGAAATAGAGAAACTCAAGTACAATAGAAACAAAGATTCTAGTTTAATCGAAACACATCACAAGTATCGTATAAATAAATCGGTATTGAAATTAGAGGCACTTGCCATTTGTCAGAATAACCGTCCCGCCAACGGAGCACGTGATAACGGACGGGCAAGAAGCGACCGGGCGGATGCCAGCGAGCGTTTGAAGCTCATTAAAAACCAGAGTACTTTCGCCGACCGGATAAAAGGGCAGAAAAGATCGCGTTAACGACGTGCTCGACAATTAACCGCGGCGGAAGGGAGAAAGAGGTCTTCCTGTCGGGACGACAGCCAGGCTGGGACAATTAATTAACGCCAGTTTGGGGGCGCAAAACGAGTTGAATCCTGGCTTAACCGAGAGCAGCCTATACAAACGTCTCCTGTTGCAACCTGTTGCTAGGGAACACGAGAGAGGTGGCAGAAGTCGAGTAAAAGGACGGGGTTAGGTTGATGACCGTGGTGGCCTGTGATAGGGTGGCAGTGATGCTGCGACCCGGCAATTAAGCCATCAACCCTTAATGAATGAACTCCGTTCACAGACACCGACTCCCGGGTAAACCCATTAGCTAACTAACCCCGGAGTTATTTGCATATCTGTCGGCGAGGGTGAGTCGCTCAGATTCACCGAGACAATTACCAGTGACTTTATGGTCAGGTGCTTAAAGGCTTAAAGCTGAGGCACCCTTAAAGAACCCATTGGCATTCGCGGCTGGAATGCCCATGAATCGGTGGGATAATGAATCGAACGCCAACGAAACCCTTCGGCCATAATTAATTCGCTGTCGATGCTCTTTGAAAGCACAGCTATCTCTGCGCATTGATTTTGTTATCTGTATTCAACGAATGTACTCGATTACGATTAACACACTCGCGACAGCTGACGTGAATTCGAATTCTACTTCTGGTTATGGAAACATTATGAAAATCTTTTTATTTTATACACTACGTATCTACAACAGCGATATTTTAAAACATATCTTGTAATTATTATTTTCGCCCTAACGTATACAAATTTGCGATGTCTTGCTTCAGAATTTCATTACTTTCGTCAGTACTCGAAAATATCTGACGGTCGCGAATGCGCTAGGCCGATCGCACACGGGCGCAACCGATCAGTTTCGAACCACTCTGAAACTAGTTGGATGCGACCGTAGATCTAGGTAAAAGAAAGATAGTGAGGTAGATAAAAGAAAGAGCGCAAACGGTTTGCAACACTAATTTCAAATCGGTTGCGCCGTGTGCGATCGGCCTTAACATTTGAACTTGACGTTTTGTACCGTCATATATGTAGAACGTCAACAAAAAATAGAACGAAACAAACAGAAACAGATAAATAAATTCCAAAGACAATGCAATAAAATAAATTTCGCGTGATCATATAAAATTCTTCGATTTCCAAAAAATTAATTGAAAAGTAAACCAGCGGTAATATAATTGCAACGATCCTTCTGCATTCTGATACAGAGTAAGCAATGATCAAATGTAAACCAGACTTTCATTATACGCGCGCATCAGCCCGTATTACAGCATGGGTGGCAAAAGTGATGAACTACCTTCTTCCGGTCGGAGTTAAGGAGCAGTTAATTGGTACAAGTTAACACACTCCTCTATCGGCCTGCTCAATTTCACACGCAAAGGTACCCCTTACGGGCACGGAATGAAAGATTCTGTCTTGGGGCGTGAAAAACACGATGAGATAGTTCGGCTCTTTTACCACGTGGGTCGGTTTATCTTCGAGGATGATCGCAGGACACAGTTCCAGCAAATTCTTTTCACGAGGGTTCCCTCGCGAGGGTAAGAAATCGTCTTCGCGTGTGTGTACAGTTCTGCGCCATTAACTTTTATTTCCACTTTTTTCGCGACATTGTATAACTTTCGTTAGATGAAATATATTGATTACGTCATCTTTCATCCAGATTCGGCTTTCGACGATTTTTGGATATGCTTGTGAACTTGACATTCATCGATAGACCGAGGATTTTATACAATTACTCCAATATAGAAGACTTACAAAAAATATACATAATGTATGCCGAATATATTCTACAATTAATAATATTATTATTGCATTTTGTATACGTGCACACGCCACTTGTGTATGTTCAGTTTCTATGTATCATAATTACACATACATATCATATATCATATTTATTAAAGAACTCACAGACCTTTAATTTGTAAATATGATAAAAGTGGAGATAGGAGAAACCTACGTGTCACATTTGATTTTTTCAATTAGTTCGACGTCCATTAAGTCGTTCCAATCATTTTTGCCGAACGCTACGAATCCTTTTACTCGGAAGTCCCGCTAGCAACGATACTCGCGAGGATAAAAAGTATAAATCGAGCAGGACGGTGTCGGATTGATCGAGAGGGGGATCACCGAGGGATGAGTGTGCATCGTATCTGCATCATTCCTGGGCATCGCGTGTCGAGACGCACTTTGTCCCGCTAACTCCCTATACCTTATCCAGTCCTTAGCGCGGGAACGCTAATTCGTTGATTATCCTAATGACTGTCAGGGAGCCAGCAGGAAAGAGGAAAACCACGTACCGTGACCCCTTTCCTTAATTTATTCCGAGTAGCCCCTTTGAACTCGCCGATAACGTTTGCATATTCTGCGGATTTCGAGACCCCCGCTGCGTCTCCCCCTTCTTTCGTCGATATGACTACGCTGCCCCAGGTTTTTTTTTGTTTAATTCTCAGTTAATTAGCCGTCGAATCAATATCGACGTGGCGAGCGCTGCACTTTACCCTGGAAATCTTCATTCCTTATTACGGCATCGTGGCATCTAATAGTTACATGCGCGCAGTCTTGATCACGATAGGGCTTCTTAATCTTTCCAGACAAATCTGACGTCCTAGTTTCTTACTTCCTGTCGTCTACTCTTTATTCCGTTGCGCGTCATACGCGAGAAATTACGAGGTGTAAATTATCTTGATCCCCCGATGCCTCGAATACGCGTTCCTCGACCATAGGGGGACTTCTGGGGTCTCCGTTGACCCCAAGTATTTTTCCTATTATCGATACATTGCGTCGCGTTAAAGAACACGTAGTATTCCAGAGCACCAACAGTTCGGATTAAATGACAGAAAAGTACGTAATAAATTTCATTACCGATACAAATGGTATTCAAAGGGCGCGAACGTGCGATTATAAAATATTAAACGGTTTGAAGAGATTGAAGAACTTATTCATATCCTGCGGGAGAGCCAATCACGCGTGGCGACTCGATGGAAATACGTGAAAGTTGTTCGAGAACCCTTAATTCGTGTCCAGCCGTTGAGAGCACGGTGTATAAATGCGAATTTAAATTATACGGGTACCGGTCGCCATCTCGATAGGGTTTCTTAATCCCCTCTGGAAAACACTAACGCCCTATTTCTACATAGTCTCTCCATCCATCCCCCGACTTAATTACTTTAATCACGTGTCGGTGTCGCGGGAATCGACCAATCGGCGGACAGATTTAATGCTCGGTTACGACGGAATTTTTTTTAAAGCGAACTCGAAAGGAGGAAGACCCTGGTATGCGCGAGGGCAAACTCCGTTTCTCGTGTAAGTACCATCGTTCATCCAATTAACGCCTCGAAGCACTTTGATTACGGAACGTAACTGCCGTTTTATTTCTTAATTTCGGTTCAGAAATTCATCCCTCTCGAGTTAACGCGATCGAGTATTAAATGAAACTCTCAGCCCTAAGAGATGAAGGAATGAAACTATATATTTGTATCATGGTTTCCCTGAAATTCTATTCTTCCAATGCTTCGACATTTACTCGTGGCGTTAATACGTATTTACAAGCGATATTACTTACAAGCTTGAATACTCGTACGTAAAATTGCTGTTATGGTACCCGACCACGTCTAACCTCGGTTAAACAGTTACAAATACGAAAAGAAATTTTCCTCGAGGAGTACGTTGCGTGTTTTTCATACTAAATCGTCGAATGCTAATTTCCCTCGTGCTCCGCGACAGCCAACTCTTCCACTTTGCATCCGCGTGTCTATTCGTATCTAGATTTTTATGGGGAGTCTATTTACGTCTAACGCGACTACGAAAGCAAATATGTATGTAATTACAGCTCGAGTTCCTGTTGCATACGTATATTTGTCGTAAAATTACGTTTATCTTATTTTACACCGTGCCTGGTAATTAAAGTCCGCGTATCGATTACACGCTCAACAAGTTCCGCGAGACTTCCTTATTGATGCATAATTTAAAGTTCGTTAGGAGGTACAAGAGAACGGGTACTCCGCGACGGAAACTTAAAGAATATTCTCACATGTGTCAGAGAAAGGAATTAATTATTAATATATACTGTAATAATTTGTATCGTATTCATATATAATATAATGCTTAATAGTTTGCCGCTCTGAACATTCATTCATATAACGATCAAATTTCGTCGCAGTCTTGACTTGTTCGAGCAAAACAAACAACGTAATTTTTAAATCGATGTTATACCAAGGAAGAACTCGAAGGATGGTTTTATTGAAACGTCCAAGTTTTATACGCCGAGAAACTTTTAACGAATAGTCGCTAATTGCGGATTGTTTTCTTGCTCTAAATGACCGTAAATTACGGGATCGGAATTCCTCCAGCCGTCGCTGGTTGTTTTCCTTTGCGACGGTAATAAGGGAGTGATAATAACGGTTCGGAGCCTTGGATATTAAAATCTTTCTCCTCGGGAGGCTTCGAGTGTCTCCCGAAGACGAGGAAGCGCTGCTTCTAGTATTGTTTGCGGGGCAGACTCGAATCCTCCTAATTAGAAAATTCTCGTAGCGACCCCGTCTTCGCGTGCGTCTTCTTCCATCCGCGAACCTTTCTTATTATACGGGGGCGTAACAAGGGCCGAGGGGTGCCTCGGTAATTATTATTCAAATATTTTTCTTTGCCCGAGCTCGCCGCATTAATATTTACAATGCTACCCCTAGCAATCGTCCCTTCGCCGCGAGGGGTTTACGCAACCAACCCACCGCGAAGACGATCGCGTTTCTTTTCCGTTCTGAATCTCGTCGAACGTGTCAAATTTTTATCTGACGTCTCTTCGTACTGATTCTCTGTAAGCTTGGGAATTGTTTTATTTTAGCTAATCGAATTAAAAACGATCGAAAAACGTATAAACTCGCGAGGTCGTTTGACTATCGCGGCATTAAAGGGTTACGTCACCTGACCGGTGCTCTTATAAGGTTTAGTTTAGGCAGATTTATACCAGATGGACTATACGGTATGGTTTTTTCCCACTAATCGTGAAGTACTAGGTTAAGTTCGTTTTTATTAATTTTCTCACTGTTCAGACTACGAATACTCTAATAAAAATCTTCGGCCTGCAAGTCCGAAGGCAATTCCAGTTCTAATTTTGTATAGAATTTTAGAGGCTTCTATAAACGTATCTGAAAATAAAAAGTACACTAGACAGACGTGAATACAAACAACGGGGGTGTTCCTTCGCTGAAAATTCAATTCCAAGCGCGTCCGATCTGCGTAACAAGCGATGCGTGCCCGTTAGTCGAACCGAGCCTCGGGAATCCACCTTCCAATGCCTTCACCCTCCCTCGACCGAAAAAAAAAAAAAAGAAAAGAGACGCGCACCCCCTTTCCAGGCTAACGATGTGCTAACAAAATACGGACCGCGGATAAAGAGCCGCTCGAGGAGGAACGTAAGCAGATTGACGAGACGGAGACCGTTGTGCGCGAAGATTGAATAAAAAAGAAGGGAACGAAAGACGAAGACAAATATAAGAGGCTCGGAGAGTTAGGTCTAAGAAGCAGACTCGTGGAAATCGTTCTCCTTCGCCGGAGTAAGGTATATCCTCTCGGAAGGGGTGGAAGCCACCCCTTAATTATCCGACTGACAATTATTTTTAACGACTCCGCGATATCCTAACGAGACCTAATCGGCCGACGTGGCGTCTGTTAAAAAAGCGACCTCTCCGTGGAATGGTAAACGAGATGTCGCAAAAGGGTGACCCTTCTTATCGCGTCGCTTTAATTCCTCGTTCCCGAAATCTCCACTCATTCTCGCGTCGCGATCCTCTCCCCTTTCGACGATAGATCGTTTTAGATTTAATTATGGAAATATTTTCATCGAGACGATTTCGTTCGCGTGTTAACAGCGTGAACGTCTGAGAGATTTAAAATTAATAACAGGAATATCTCCCGACAACGTTGTCGGCTCGTATCCATTACATTTAACTCAAGAAGAGCGATCGACATTTACCTACTTAGTTGTTGGGAGTAATAATAGCCGATGTCGCTCGGGAACACGTGCACACGTGTCATTAGATGAATCGCTGAACACTGCAATCGCTTTAGCACCTCCGATGCCTGGGAAATGCGTGTTTAGAGCCGATACATTTCTATCGAAAATTGTTTAATGGACATAAGGGTTACCGTCGAGCTCGTTCGTTTTTGTTCCCACGTTGCCAACCGGCGTCAGCCATCGTTGCGATTTCGTAAAACGATCTCGTTGTCGCGTACTCGAACGCAAAGTGGCGTAGCGATCAACAACGCCACGATCACATGGCGGTAGTCCACTCCTGTTCTCGATCCCTATTACAACACAATAATTACCGCACGATAGACGACTTCCCACGTCCGGCACGCCTCGCTCATTAAATCCCAGCTTAATGATAGTTACGATCGTTCTACACCCGTTATGGGCACGGTGACGTACGCGGTCGTAACAATCGCGTATAGTTAATCTTATTTCATTAATTATCGATCGAGCGAGCAACATTTACCGTCTAATGCCTAGCAATACTGTTGCACGATTTATCCAGGCTTCCGTTACTTGCAGCAGCTCGTTGCGATAGTTTCCTGAAGAGATATACTTCGGAACATTTATATTAGGGGGGCCGAAGTGTAATCAAAATGTCTTCGATTTCTGGATGACAATTAGTTCGCGAAACGAGTCGAAATAAAACAGCCCACTCGAGAAAGGCCATACGAGGCTGAGCTTCGATCCATACCTTAATCGACTGTTTAAAGTGCAGATGTTCCCGAAAACATTCCATTTCGCGGGCAAGAAAGAAGCTCCATTATCGTCATCGCGGCGTAAAAGGCTCTCTGGCAAAGTCGAAACGACATGCTTCGAAAGGAGTTAAACACGAGTCCCCGGTCGAAGGTAGAATAACGAGAGAAATCTGCATGAACGAGGTCCGCCCCTGACTTTGGAAGCTCCGTGTTGCTCTGCATTTAAATAATTAAAGATCCGACGGGACGGATGGACGCATGGACCCGTCGTATTAATGGGATAATCGAGCGTTCAACATCGAGCGAGAAGCGACACGAGAGGAGGAGAGGGAAGGTTGGTGGTTGGTGACGGTGGTGGTGGACGGGTGATAATGATTTTATAGTCAGCTGAACTGCCCGGGGGAGGAGGGTGAGAGACAATTGACTCGATAATACGGGTCTTCCTGCCTGGCACCCGTTGATACCGACGGCGAATCAAGTGCGAACACCCGACCAAGAGAAAGAGAAGAAGCGACAAAAGAGGGACAAGGATAAATGTTCCGTTCGCTAATGACCCTGGTGCCTCTTTAGGGACTGCTTCTCGACTTAGGCTACCGGTCGAAGACCTCTACCTCTTCGTTACGGGCCGAGGTATCAGAGTACCTGACAGCAAACTCCACCTTCTTCGCTTCTGCGGCACCCTCGCGTCATCCGGGCTCAATACGGGTACAACTTTCGGTGAATCACGCCGAGGATCGCGTGGAGGACGGATAAAAGTGTCTTCGACGATGTTGATCGTAGAAAATCCTTGGCGAAGTAATCGCTTGGTGAACATTTGAATCTATCTTTGAACGAATAGCACATCGAAGGACGATGAAGATGGCGTTGCAATTGGAACTGGAGTTGAAACTGTGACGTCCAAGTTGTGCTCGCGAAACACCGAATTACCATACCGATAGGGACAGTAGACTCGCAAGTAGCCTCTTGGTGAGGCTAGAAATACGATTCTACTATTAGCAAAAGGAAACAGTGTTACAGTTGGAGTGGAGTGGCAGGACAACGTGATAAACATAGTTTCAGATTACCATAATAAAATTCTTGTGGGAACGTCTGTTCTAACCCTCGCAAAATCAGCTATTAATTATCCAGGGTGTGAACCAATTAACGAACGCGCGAAAACCCCACAAATAATTTCCTGTTTGGAAGGATAAAATAAAATGTCTCACTCCTTGCACCTAAGTTACATCGGAGCACTAAAAAGACAGCAGAAATTTATACGGCAACCCGGCACAATGAGGTCTGCCACTGTTATCTACGCGACAGGCTCTAAATCACTCGACCACCGTTCGGAGATATCAATCAGTTGTTAAGCAGGAATTCGTTAATGAGTGACACGGGCGTACAGGTGGCGAGGTGTTCTTAAATTTCAGGACAACAGGCGTGCACACGCTTGACAACCAGTTCTTTTTGTAGTCGAGCTATGCAACGGGGCGTAATTCAACGATAAGGCGTCCGACCATCCATACACGAATTAATATTGCCTCGCGTAAAACATTTAACGAATGGGACACTCGCGTATCCTTCGCTGCTCGTAAAAAATGTTCGCTTAATCCCACCCCTCCTCCGTGTCCTCTGCGACATGGCGTATACAGATGTCGAAGACAACACCTGCCTGGAAATCGCTCGCGACTCGATACATTTGCACACAACAATATCCGAGATTCAATTCCACGAGGCGATCGAATGGTCGCTTTCCATTAACGGTATCCATTGCGTTACACTTGTAAAGGTTAAGACGAACTTTCACGCCGCGATTACGTCTAATGAATGGGCCGACCGCGTCTCCCAAACGCGTAAAAGCATGTCCTTTCAAAAATGTGAGAAACGGACCACTTTTAATAAAAGTCGAACGATAAATCGTTCGGTGGAACGCATCGATAAGGTTTATGTATTTGGTACACTATAATCGCATTGTGCAACGTTTCCTGAAACAAAAATTCCTCGACCTAAAATGAATAATAAGAAAAAAAGCATCTGCAATTATCCTACATTTTTATAGATTACAAGTATTCTTTTCTCGTCCTCCTTGTATCGTAAGACACGTGTACTGAGACACTGCTTCTAGGTGTTGTCCCCTACTACAGAAAACACTGGATTAAATCATAACTGCAACAATAAATACTTTCAAGTGCGATGATCTATGGTCTTCTGTCACCGTTCTGAAAGCAATTGCATTTCGCTCGCAATACCACGCTGGTTCTCCGGATGCAAAAACTTTGCCCATCCACTTTTGACGTCGTCATCATTGTTAAATCACCACCATTACACGACAGACGCGATAGACGGACCGAGGGAGTCCTCGATGAATTATAGTTTCGGTTATTGAGTTTCAATAATGGCATCAGGACCGCGAGTCTGTAAAGTAAATTAGGAAATTAATTTAAAAAAAAAAAAAAAAAAAAAAAAAAATTGAAAGGAATACAAGTTACAGGTACTTTCCCAATTAGCACAAAAATAGGGTGTTGGAATTGCCGCTACGATTACGATTGCGGTTAAAGTTAAAGTACGCCAGTTGTAAAAGAATCCACTCGATATAGATTGTAAAAATATCCTTCCTGGAATAATTTTGATTGTATCTGGGGATGGCTTAAAGTAGGTCGATTCGCGCGTATAAATGTGGACCGAAATAGATAAAAGATCACCATATCGAATTATTCGCGCCGCCCACCGAGGAGAAAAACACGATTCGGTTCGAATGAGAATCGAATAAAAGAAGAAAGATAGGAAGAAAAGGACCCGTCTGCCTTCGCATGCGGCGGACGCGAAAATAGCCCCGGGACACGTCAATAATTAATTAACGGAATTTATCGATACGCCCCGCCGGCGTCGTTATCTTGTCTGATACGCGTACGAAACGATTTTGTAGCCGTGCAGGGGGATAAGCCATCGTCAATTCATTCGGCTTGCCTCGTTCTCGTAGAAATTACGACTTCCTCGTGATCCTCGACATCCAACATGTCCTGAGGGATGCGCGGAGAGCCCTTACAACGAACGTCGTTCACGGTATCGACGTCAAATTGGTGGGCAGGTGACTCTCGAACCATCCAACCCAAATTTGTGACCCTACGAACGTCGCCCGTCTAGCGACACAAATAACTATTCCGGAATTTACGCGTAATCTCGTGAAACGCTTATTCCCCGTTCCAATAAAAACGGTTCGAGTGGCAAATTGTAACGTTTGCTCCTAGGCAAGGTAACACGTGGTTGCGATCAGGTTAAGGGTCATTCACGGCGCAACACCTCGCGCGTTGCGAACGAAAATCGTATAATTTGATCCAGCCGGTGATCCGCGGAGACGGTATTAATTTTCGCGCAATCTTCGAATCGCCGATCGGCCGGCCGGAGGATCGCCGTTGCGGCTGTGAAGTCAATGCCACGGCCGGGGATCGATGCATTCGCGCATCCATAACTATGGTACGCGAAGTATGCAACAACTGTGCATTCCACATATGCTCGCCAGGCGTGTTCTCACGTGGTGACCACCGACACACCGACGTAGGAAAACACGGTGCGAACGTGGGCGTGCATTCCTGCCTTCGCATTATCTTCTCTTCACTCTCTTTCATTATTCCTCTCTCTCTCCGGATCGTTCGGGACCCGGTGTTCCCGTCCTCGTCTCGTCTTTCCCTCTCTTACCACCGGATCGCCTTCCTACGAGAGAAACCCTTCCACCTCCTTTTTATTCCACATCCTGGCCCGTTATCGTGGATACCACGGTCCAGAACGGCTGTTTCACACCTCCGCTCCCGCGAGAATTAGGAAATAAATTAGCGACCGGGCTAATTTCGTTATCTCGCCCGATGCGAGACCCTCCCGCTTGAGACGTCAAGGGACCGATGTCCAAGTCTTCGAACTGCTGCCCGGACACGATTTCAGCCGTGTCCCAACCCGCCAGGATCAATGGCTCCTCGCCTCGTTCCAACGGCTGTTCGTCGCCTTCCCTCCACGCTCTTCTTTTCGCTGAACGTATCTCCGGATCAGCGAATGGTACTTCGTTAGAAACGGTCCGGTTCTGATTGAGATGGCAGCAGATGGGCCCGTGGAATGGTCGCCTCGCGGGAACAACAAAAAAATACACCTCTCTGGCCCACGATTGCCCACCTGTACGCGCACTTTTCCCGTCGTTGCTTCAGCGAAAACCGCGGCTCATGCGACAGCTTTGCGATCGATTAAGCTCGTCGATCGCGATCCCGCTGGCTCGTTGTTCGGTGAGAAATTAGTTGAAGCGGCATACAGATCTTCTAGATATTTTTTATTGGCGAAACCTTGAGGTTGTCGTCTTGTTATTTAAATTTGTGTCTTGTTTCCTCGTGGCTGGAAAACTAATCGATATAGTTAAGTCTAAAACTTGAACTAATTTAAAGGCTAGGTTACTTTTTTTGGTATAGTTCGATCAGTTTGACAACATTATTTAACTGAATATCAAAACTGAAATGTATTAAAGTAAGTTTATATTGACTGCGAATATTCAAGTCAAGGTCCCAAGTCGCACCTGTATAAAATTCTAGAATCCAATAAGATAAAATTATTGCGACCTCTTGCCTATCGAAGGTAGGGTTCCTCTCCCACTATATTTTCGACAGACAAGTTATCGCGTAACTTTATCTTATTGGATTCTCGATTCGGATCCTTGATCCTGACCTGGATATTCGCAGTCATCGTAAATTTTCGTACGAAGTGATCCTAAGCTATGATCTTGTCGTTTCGTTTGTTATTCCTACCGTGTTCCTGCGAATCCGAGTCCAATTTTTCGAGTCCAATGATTAAAAGTAAATCATACGCGATCTGCGATTCCACATCCGGTTTTCGAAATAATTAAATTCCCATCAAGTTCTGTAAAAAAAAAAAAAATCTATAAATTCATACTAACGACGACTGACTCAGCGACGTTAATTACACTCCCGTGAAACCTATTAAAATTGCATTTAAAAACCAGGTTAATCGATGAACACGATTCGATCGTCGGCTTAGCAAACCAGAATTCAATTTGACAAACTCCGGCTTATCGTTACGCTCCTCCAGGACATCCATTAAAATTCCTGAAGGCGCTAACGACATTCCCGATTATTTTGTTCGACGCCCTTCGAATGCGAGTTTATAGCTGTCAGGATATACAGACATATACCTACTTACCAGCGGAGCCCACGGTATTGCGTCTGACACGGAAACTCGCTCGTAAATTCCCGCCGAACAAATTTCCAGCATGTGTCGCGGCTATCTTAGGCTCAGTGCTCCTCAACCCGTAAAACCTAATGATTTATTTAGGCTCGTTAAAACTCGGCTGACCGGTGACATCACTAAGCCGAACAATCTCGCGAAACCTGGACGATAACTATTCGCCCTCCGATTTCGTGACTCGTAGAGAGATGACATTTCGTACCACAAGTTAAGACCAACAGTGTTTTTCTTCTTGGAATCATAGTTTCCCATTAAGTATATGTTTTTTAATATTTCGTAAAAGTGTCGAACGAACCAATGTCCTCGCTCTTACTGTAACGAAACAACCCAACCTTATCAGAACTCGTTATTGCTTTATAGATTACGCCAATTTTAATATAATTTAACGCAAAATGTTTCAATGTTAATTCAACTTGAAAATGTACGACCAAATGGTGTGCACGGGTTAAATGTCGATGGTCAGCGTCGAGTTTGAGAGCCCCTGGAAAGTTGGGAGCGGCCGGGCAATCAGAATCTCGTACATAGTCACACATTTAAACAAAAACACACATCGAGGTGGTACCGAAGCACTACTATCTCAATCCGTACGCAAATGAGCTCCTCTGCCCTCTAAGAAGACGAGGCAAGAGCGATGCGCGTGTAGAAGTGGCCGAACGTTTGCGCGTGTACGCGCGCATCGGAGGAACGTGTGTTTTACGCGCATAAATTGAACACACGTGAGCACGATACGCACACAATACAGATGAACGCGATGTTGATCGCGCCCGTAGAGCCGTGGAGGAGCCGGGAGATTGGGCAGAAGGGAGGACAAATCAAAGCCACTCAAAGAAATAACCAGTGCTCATTAAGAGTAATAACCCTCTCTTCGGTCCGACCGATTGTTTCAAGGGTGTCACACGGATCGGGCAGCTGCGATACTGCGCTGTTACTTAACCGTCTTCCTTATTATATTATTTGATTCGGGGTTGCAATGGGGTCCAATGGCCTTGGCAAAGAGAAGGAGTCCGTTTAACCGACCGATCTTAACGTCCAGTGATTCTTACTTCCACGTGGTGCACTCAGGAAGTATCCACGAACAAGTAGATTAAATTTGACTTTGGTTTTGATTTGATCGGTCCTTGTTGGATATTTGTCCAATTGTCGTGGTTTATTTCAGTGGCGTGACCCAGAAAGTAATGTGTACCAGGCATAGATTTAATTAGAAAGTAGCGTGTCACTTTTGGTACGAACCGATGACATACATTTTTTAGTTGAACAAATATTTCCTTTCGATATAAAATATGCCCAAACCAATTGAAGATTCTATTTTGGGGTGAAGTAAAAGAACCATCCTCTATTAAAATTGATAACCTACTCGTTAATAGAATATTTATGGTGAATTTTATCAATCGAATTCTGTAAAAGGCGAGGTGTAGAGGTCAAAAACAAACTCATCGTAAATACTAGTTTTCGTCGAGACAGAGGATTCGACGCGTGTTACGCAAAGTCTCGTCGTTCTGCTCGAAAATCGTTTCCCGGAAGATCGTTTCGAGATGAAACGTTACAAGCGTGAGCGGAGCCGCAGATTGAAGTGCTTGTCGCGTGAGGTGAACGCGATCATTGCGTTCCACGAAACTATTGCGCTTAATTCGCAGAGGAGAAATGCTCGTCGACGACGGCTCGCCTTCGTCTTCCTGATTAACCAATTACTGCTCGTGTGTCTCCTTTGAATACGCGATAGAATATCAATTCTTTAATAACATCCATCCACGGATCATTAGTCAGACGATTATAGAAAGCAGAAAAACTGAATCGCCTTCGTATCTCTCGCGAACAAAGTCCAGGGTTTCCAGCGAGTTTCTAATCGCGGAGCGTTTTGCATACCCGTGACTGTGTTTGTAAATTACTCACACTTCTCCGGAGGGTATAGTCTCTAAAATGAAAAGATAAGTAAACTATATTAGATATTATTGTAGGAATAAGATAGGAACGATATCTGTACCTTTGAACCACCGCGAACAAAAATTCCTTATTTAAGATACCTTAAGAAAATTCCGAATCAAAGACCCATTTTACTTACTCGAGTGCATCTACCACCCTCGAACGATCGTACCACGCGACGAACCGCGTTTGTCGACTGAACCAACAGAAATTAGATTTAAAAACGCGTTTCTTCCTCGCCGTGGAGTACAACACGTTCATTGTGCAGATCTAAAGTATACACTTGGTCAAAATCAATAAGGATATCGATAAATGCGCTAATCGCGCCGCGCGCACTGGTTATCTTCCACCGAAGCGCGGACAGTGGCGTCACTGAGCCGTGGGAGAAATTAAAAATCTCCCTTTCGCTTATCGACTTCCCCCCGTACGTTCGCCACATTCTCGCGAAACGCCACGGGGCTGCGAGGATCGGAAGAGCCTAGCAGAACTATGCCGTGGCCAGTGTCGTTTCGCTAATCCCGCCGTTTATCCGTAACACTTTTCACCTTTCTTTACTACATAGCCTCACCTTCGCCTCGCGAAAAAAAAAAAAAGAAGGTGGCTTCGATGCCGAGACATAAAAACGCGGATTATTTGCTCTTACGATCGTGGCAGACCATAATCCAGGCGGCCGCCAGGTACCAGAAAGAAGTGTTAGTCAAACAGAGCATCCGTGCGTGCCAGGGGTTCTCATTACCGTGCACAGATTTATTTAGGCTCGTTAAACTCGTCTACTCGTTAGTACGTGTCACGATTCTTCGGCAAACACGATGGACGATAATTATTTTTTCGAAATCGCTACTTTTGTTACAAATGGCGAAACAGTCTCTTTATAATTGTACGTATAAATACATATTGTACATACGAATATTCTTCAAGAAATCAATTAGACAAAACCTTATACTTGTTAACACAATGTTGGCCGGTCACGAGTAAACTCGTATTTGCGCTTGCATTATTCTATGTACGAAACCCAGGGCGATATAGGATATTCTAAAGCTTTGGCCATCGTGTTTAGTTCAGTAGTTGAAAAATTACGAAATAACAGCCGATGACACGTAGTCGCTTCTGTGTAAAATTGCCGGTCACGCGACAGCACGTCGAGCAATCCCACGACACCAGGACACTCTGCTTGCTCGTCTTCGATTTTCCGATGAAAACTGCGCCAAAGATTGATCGCTGGTTTAATTAGAGTCTTCGGATCCGACAGCTATCAATTCCATTGTTGTCGTTGAATAGACGGATCGAGGTGGAGCGACGAAGATAATTTCCTGCCTGGTTTTCTGCTCTCGTCCAGGCTACCCGCGACCCACCGAGCTTGATAATTACAGGCGAGCGGCCAGCGAATGAGCAGGGGTATCATTAACACTTCCTGCCTCGTAACGACTCCTCGTCTGATACACGATACTCGATATAACCACGCGCGTCACTGCGTAAACCTGTGAACCCGTTTAATCGTCGTCGAATGACACGTCCTCTCTCCTTCTCGCGTCCACGGACGTCCTAAAAGAACCCGTAAAAATGTTTACTGCTCTCGCAATCGCCTACCAATCACGCCAATCGTAGCGGTCGTCCTAAACGATCGAACCCCGTTGACAATAATTGATATATCCCGATCTGTCCAGAAATTATATTCCGTCGATACTCGTCGTCCCACGACCGGGTTAGTAACGACTGATTTAGAGGCGAGGCGAATGGTTTTCTTCGTAAATTCCATCTGGTTACGTCGGTAACGGTATTATGACGACTACGTCGGCTCGAACTAATTAGCTCGGTCCGCTTATTATTGGTAAGCGACCACTAGATTCCGGGGACCATTTCGTAAAGATCATCTCTGAATTAATGTTAGGAATAATTGTAACGATGTGTATGCGGTGCGTTGCTGTACCTGGTAGTTGCACGTTTCGTTGTATAGACCTGTAGAGTAGTAGTTGTCTTGATTTACGCGTGTTGTATTTTCAACAATAATGTCCCTGAGTTTTATCAAATAATTTCCTAACAGCGTCGATCCGTCGTTTGGTTTCAGTAGCGGCTCCAGGTTTAAGCGGCGGCATGCACGGGAACGGTCTGATGTCCTTGCACGTGGAAGGTGGTACGCAGGTCCAGGTGCCGCGGTCTCTGATGCAGGCCTTCCTGCAACAGGACCCGAATCATCCTGGATTGGAGACGGTGCGTTTGCCGACGCCTCCTCACGCCAACGATGAGAACGGTCCGCCGCAGCACTGTCGCGAGGTGGAAACCGAATTGTGTCTTGTATGTCGCCGATGCGGCCGAGCTTATCCTCAAGAGTCGACGCTGCTCGCTCACCAGCGTTCCTGTTACCTGGGCAATCAACAGCGTCGCGGCGCGCTGCGTCTCGTGCAATCACGTTACGGATGTTCCTTGTGCGACGGAAACACCCCCGCTCGTACCTACGCGACCATCGGCGAATGGCGACGTCACGCCGAAACGTTGCAGCATCGGGCACGCCTAGAGGCCAGCCATCAACAACAGCAACAGCAACAGCCGCAACACCAGCAGCATCAACAGTTCGGCAATATTGGCGCAGACTCTGGGGCACAGTGCGGCGAGGAGGTGCATCCTCTCACGGACGAGATGGAGGACGTCGTCAATCAGATCACCTTGCTGGCTGCTCGTGCGGCCGCTGAGAGCACGACCGGCCAATCCCAGGGTAACGAGAGGGTGAACCCGGATAACAACAACGCTCCGGACGTGAAGAGACAGAAGCTGGTCCAGGAGGTGGCCGCTTTAACCGGGGCACGTTAAACGCGCGCGACGGCATGGAAACGAGGAGGACAAGGGTAGGAGCTTCTCGCTGAGGGATGGCGATAGGATGCGCGATTGAAACTTGTGGATACCACGTCCCGTCCCGAACGCGATCCCTTCGCGAAGCAGGCGGCGAAGAAAGAAGAAAATGGACCGAGAGTGTTCGATGGGTGCTCTTTGAGAGAGGTACTCGATAACGAAGAATAACAAAACCAAAAAAAAAAAAAAAAAAAGAAAAATTAACGTTCCTAACCGGCTAGACAACGGGCAGGGGGGTTCCAAACCTGGGAACCGTCGGCGGGGAGGAGGGGGCAGAGCGTCCTCTTCCCGATCCCAAGGTACTCGCGCGTGGACGGTGTGGACCAATCGCGACGAGAGCGCATAGCGAACCTCTCTTGTTTCCTTTCGGTTTAATCTTTATGTTCCGTTTTTTTGCGCACTGCCACTGTCGCGCAACACCCCCAAGTTCAACTGATTAGTTTTTATCGCGTCGACTGTAATAGCGCGCCAACGAGCGGCGCGCGCTCACCAAAGTTCCTTCGATTGAAAGAAATAATGAAGAGGATGAAAAACTCCGAGAGAGAAAACTCGAGTAAACGAATAGACGTTTGTTTTCGCACGGATCGGGGGGGGAGAGCTTTCTTCGGCGGAGCGCCGATAAACTGATGATGATATCCGAATCCATCGTCCGTGAAAGTATGGTTATTCGCTCCCGCGGTGTTTGGTGGAGGAGGAGGAGGAGGAGGGGGGAGGGGGGGTGAGGGTAAGAACGGACTCGATCGAACACGATCGAAAACCGTGTCGACGAGGAGGAATAAATCGGGGTTCGGGGATTAGGGTACGGGTGGGGTGGGGGGAGGGGAAGGGGGTAAGAGAACCTAAATCCCTTGACGACGCTGGATGACGCGTCGAGGTGGGCTGACTCAAACGTTCCTATGTAAAGTAATAATAAAAATTTAATGAAAGAAAAAAAGAGTTACTAAGAAAAAGAGCAGACATTAAGGCGCGCGTTTAAAGGCGATTTGTAGGGTAGACGGCGCGACGTACGCGCGACTAGAGGCGCCGCGATCATTACGAATAACGTACGTACATATTCATCTGAATCTTCACTCCTCTCTATCTCTCTCTTTCTTTTTTTACGTGCGTGTGTATGGGTGGTTTCAAACGCGTAATCGGTACGTTCGGAGGGACGCGACGAGCAACAAACCAACCGTGTCGGTCTTTGACGACGAGAAATAATGACCACGTGAGAAGAAAAAATAATTGAAAAAAAAGAAAAACGCCTTTGCTAAAAGCGCACTGGTTTCCGAAAGTGTACGCCACGGTTCGTTTCCGACTCGATGGCGACGTGAACGATCCGATGCGAACGATACGAGTGGCGGACCTGCAACCCTCGAAAGAAAGATCGGTGACAAGAGGAATCTTCGAGAGCCCACGCGCACATGTGCACACTAGCACTCGACATGTACACAAACCTGCGGAAATGGGCAAACGCTAGTCATACGGATGCAAATGTTGAATAACGAACCATTTAAACCGTTAAAGTTTGATTAAGGAACGCGATGATTATCGTTGCCTCGAACGAGTACTAGTTTCGGCGAACAAACGTTGAGAAAGAAAAATTCGTTGTCGTTCGTATGAAAGGGATCGTTGCCCGTCTCCGCACACGTGCATACACGCGTTCGCAAGCATAGTATACATATTATACGTGTGTGTACTGTTAAAGACACACAGGGCACGGTAACCCCGTAAGCTGGGTGGGGTTTAGGTACGATATCTCGCTAACGAGGCGCGAGTTTTAACGTATTCTCCTTTCTTTTTCCCCTTTCTCTGGGCGAAGGACGATCGCGATCGACGCTCGAGACGACGATGTGCTTTTGTTTTCTGTTTTTGTGTGTTTTTTTTTTCTTCTTTTTTTAAACAAGCAAAAAGAAACGATTCTTCGACGCGGAAACGATTTTCCGTCGACGGAATTGGAAACGCGAGCACGGTTCGCGTTCACGAACGAGCGAGACCCAGTAACATGGTTCCTATATTTAATAAATTATATTTAATAACGCTAGAAAAAAAAAAAAACGATTAATAATAACGTTAACGATAATAATAAACATAGTAATAATAATGATAGTAATAAAGAGAAGGAAAAACAATAGTTATAGCTGTCGATAGCTGTAATAATCATTTGCTAGTTGAACGGTCGACGATCGGGCGTTATCACAACGATCGAGGTCGGGTGCCGAGGTCGATAAGGGACGAGAAACATTTTTTTTTTCCCGTTCTTCCTCTTTCCTCTTCCCGTCGAACGGAGATCTCGCGCGATCGAGGCACGGCGATTGTAAAAGAGAAACGGACGCGAGATTCGACGAGGGGGAAAAAAAACAGCACTAGATACGGAAGCATTAGATGGGTAAGGGGGAGGGGGATGGTCGCCTCTTCGATCGACGGATAAAGGGTTTTGTAAAGGTCTGTTACGGGAACGACGAGGAATTCACTATTAGTTCGTAAGTTACGATTAATTACCAACTAAAAAAATGTAGCGTTTAAGGGATGGAGGTTTGGGGGCGGGGGGAAGCGTATGCATTGGTAACGACACACGGACATACACACATGCATAAGTATATATATATACATATAAATAAATGAGATAAAACGATCGAGTAAAGTAAATATATATATATATATTTAAGTAGATAAATATATATATGTATGATATATGTATATTGTACATGTATGTATATGTATCATATATATATATATATATATATATATCATATATATATGTGATGTTGTAACGTACTAAAATCCTCGCGGGTACTATACGGTGACGATAACGTGTATACACGCGTACGTACGTCGCGCATTCTCTACCGTTTTAAACGATATACCGCGAACCACGAAATTCATGGCAATCGTGCACGAAGTAATCGAACGATCGGGGGACGTGTAAATGGAGGATTGTGCGTGATTGGGCAAAGGTCACATACACATACAGAGAAAGAGAGAGAAAAACAAGCGCCACCGTATCAAGAATCGCGGCTCTGATATCACGAGGTTTATACACACACACAGAGACACAGACGTGTGGATACAAATACGGTCGGATAAAAAAAACGTTCCGGAAAACGTGGAAATGCGAACAACTGACGCGAGCAAAGGCGTAGAGACAGTGCAACGAGTGTAACGATCCGATACGGAAGGTAAATTAGGAAGAGAGAGGGTAAGGGTCGGGGGGAGGGGTTGTGGAGGCGACGAAGGGTGAAAAGCAGGTGCAAAAAAATGAAGAGAAAACGTAATGGTCGTCTGAAAGTCGAAACGAAACACGATGTAATAACTATTTCTAAGGTACTAAGCAACTCGAGGTTCCTGTCTGCAAAAGATGCTTTTTCTAATGTAACGTTGATAACGGTAATTATTAATATTATATTTGAATTATTATTATTATTATTATTATTATTATTATTATTATTATAGATTACGACATTATATTTACATATATGTGGTCATGTATTTATTATCATCTATGTAAAACGTTACAGCGTTGAACTAAACTAAAGAGAATACATACACACATACACGTACATACACAGACACGTATATTATACATAAGGACACGTACACAGCCACACGTGACATGCAAGTGAAATTCCGAACTTGTCGTCGTTGTTCCGCGACGATTCGTTTTACCTGTTCGTTTATTTGAAAATCGTGTTCGGAGCATCGAGTCGAACATTCGTAACCGATACCTCGCAAAATATGGACAATTGTTACTATCTGGTGATCACGGTCTAATCGAACTCTGTAGACTAATCGAATTAGAACGTAGCGTGACCCCCCCCGGAGAAGCTGTAGGTTTCAACTGTGTCTCGTCGATCTTGAGGGCTCTAATCGCTGTCAAGGACATAACTAATATCACTACTGTTATATATATACATATATATAGCACGAGACGCGAACTTTCGTAGAACGATGCGTTTCTTTCTAACGTACATTCTAAGAAGTAAAAAGAAGAAGAAGAAAAAAAAAAAGAACAATGAAATGGTATGGCACTTTGGCGCACAAAGAATCGATATCGTGTTCCTTTTAATTGTACACTATACATTGAACACACTCACACGAACAAATGTATATGTATACACACCCGAAACACTTAATTTTTGTAATTGACGCATCATGCGATCTGCGCGCTAAGATCTATGAGAAATCGACGGACCCGCGCGACTCGATTCTAACACGAAACAAACGGCTGCATACACTTACGTACAAACACAAAACACATACATACACGTACACGTATACACACAAACACACGCGCGGGATAGCCATATCGAACATCGAGAGACAATCTCGAGTCGATATGCGTATCGCATTAGCGCGTTTAATTCTCAAAACGCGGCAACGTACGTGCGCGTGTACGCAAAACTGGGTCGGTTTTGGCGTTTTGAGTTTCGAGTACGGGAGATTGCGTGATAGAGTAACCGAACCTCGCTACTAGCTGTTCCTAAAATCAACAATGAATGAGTGATAAGTGTGTGCGGATAATTTAAGGAGTGACTAAGAGACAGATGCAATTAATTATGCGAAATTATTGATTGTGTTTGCGAAGAATCAACGCGCCCACTGCGTTTCTCTCGTCGATCCAGGCCGAATCGTGTCGTCGTTCCCTTCCGGAGGCAATTCTTTATTCCTATTTATTTATTGTCGTTTCAGGCACTTAACCTTATTCGAGTTCTTCAAAAAATTCGTAACGGATCAAGTTTCAAGTAAAACAGGCTCGACCGATGCGTTATTTTATCAATGAAAATTGCAATTTGGATTGTGGCACATATCTTCAAAAATTAAAATCAGTCCAATGGACATTTACCTTTAGAGTATAATCTTTCCTACTTTTTATTTAATATTTTGACACTATACTTCAGGTTGAGCGTTAATTCGTGAACGTATGACAAACAATTCACGCAATAGAGGATCAAGAGATGGATCTTCGATCGTGTTTACTCATCGAAAATAATGAAACAAAGTGAATCTAGGAACCATTTCGACAAAACGGTTCACAGAATGCATAAAATAACGCGTAAAACGGGAAACAACGATGCCCCGATCAAAGGAGAATTTCGACACGATTTTTCCTCTCCCTCTAACGAAAATCAAAGGGGTCGGGGCGCGACGAGAGGAAGAGCGGCAGACGGCGTGGAAGTTTTTCAATTTTCTAATCTCGTTGAGTTTCTACGAAATGTGTTGATCGCGACTATTTATTATTGACCCGATTGGTTACTTCTGTTACTATTACAATAGATTGCTATTACGATCAATCATTATTATTATTATTAATTATTATTATTGTGACAAAAAGAAAACGACGGGTGTTTATTATTATTATTATTATTATTATTATCATCATCATTATTACATTATGAATATTATTATTATAATTATGAATATTATCATCATTATTGCGAATTGTAAATTTGTTCGAGCGACTTTTCATTGACTATTAATTAATAACAGAATAGTAATTGATAACGATAGCGACTAATTCTTGTGAGAGATTGCCATGTGTATATCTTATATGTACTCACTATGGGACCCGAGGCGATATCGTGGCGGTGATTGGACACCGCGATGGACCCCGGGTACCCAAAACGCCGGCTCAAGAACCCCGACGATGTTGGCGCCGTGCATTCACCCAATCGCACGCCGGAGATGCGGACAATTATTTGAGCGTCGTGTCGCTGGGCGCTCGATGAGACATCTTTTTTATCTCCTCGCGCCTCGCGCCTGGCCCTTTTTTTTGTAAAACGCGGAGGCGCGGGGAGTAACCGCGAGACGAGATACGAAACGATAACCGATCGCACCGTTAATTGAAACGCGCGAGAAAAACCGAGCAAAAGGAAAGGCGCCGCGAGCCAATTCTTTTTTTCGAATATGATCACACATCTGAGATGTAAGAAAGACGCGGCGCTCCGCGATTCAACTCATTATTTTCGCTAGTTTCTTCGTTCTCCTTGTTTCTATCGTTTCGTCGCCAGCCACGGGCAAAATGGTCGTCCGGATAAACGTATCCCTAACAACGAATGGAAAGAAATTCTTCGTCCGTTGTCCGTTCAACGAGAACGGTAACTTGCCACGATGGAATTACCGCTCGTCTCGAACGGGGATACGATTTTATCCGAACGACTAATCGTGCGAATCGAATCGATCGTACGAGCGAAATTTTTGCCCGTCTCTGTCGCGCTCCGCTTCGACAACGCTGACGCGTTCCTTTTGCGAAAACGTCTCGAGGCGAATCATCTGTCGCGTAGCTTGGTTATATCGAACGTGCGGCAGACAACGGAACCGTGAATGAAAATTATGCGATGGACGGAGAAATTAAACCAACGAGAGAGATAGAGACATCCTGCGTTCTTTCTTGATCATCTCGTGACCACCTACGCTCGCCCTTGTGTACAAAGTATATATTTATGGTGCCATATGTGTTATGCGCGCGCGAACACGGGGACAACCTCGTGCACTCGCGCGCGCATCTAGATTTTATAATAGAGAAAAAGAAAATCGATGGTTGACAAAAATGAAAAAAAAAAAAAAAGAAAGAAAGAAATAATAACGAGTAAACGAGAAAACGAAAAAGTAAATATGCAAGCGCGAGGAAAACGTATCGACATGTACACACACGGATTGACACACACGCTCACTGACAGTTACACACGCCTAACACGCTTACACGTAACACATCCACGTACATACACGTGCCATGGCAAGATGGCTGTACCTGTATACGTATATAAATATACGCGAGCATACAGTGATGCACATATTTACGTGCGTTATTCCTATAAAGAGTAGTGAAAAAAAAAGAGAGAGAGAAAATAGGAATTTAAGTGTGGCGATAGGGAGTTCTGCAACCGGGCACCAACATCGTGCGGCAAATGGGTGCGGTGCAATCATGTTCCTATTAGGTTTCATATCTAAGCGAGTAATTATACCACTAAATATAAATGATGAAGAAGGATATAATGATATTATATATATATTATTGGATATATATATATACACATATATATGTATATATATATATACATACATTACGATACGATTATATAGATCTAGTTCTATGAAACTAAAAGTAAAAAAAAAAAAAGATTCCCCTTACCCCCAGTTCCTTCCTTAAAGAGACAAAAAGTGCAACATATTTTCCCATATACATAAATCCCCCTTTTTCCTCTCGTGTAAACACGTTCTAACGGCGTCGTGCACGCGTATTGAAATTCGCGCGTGAATTTCCTCCGGCAGCGTCGCTGTCACGGGCCGGATACGCTGAATTGTATCGTACCAGCCCGCGACGAGTGCAACCAAGACTCCTCTTTGTCTAGAAATTAAGCAGGGCATCCGAGTTTTTTCACTAGCCGCGTTTAACAAAAATGAGCAAGCAAGTAAAACAAAACAAAAAATAGAAGAAGACGAAAGAAACGAAAATAAGCGTTAGACGAAAAATGAAAAAAAAGAAAGGTTCTCCCTATAGTTTTCTGGCGTTCCGCCAGAGTTGTCGATGTTGTAAAGCGGCCGTCCGCCGAAGCGAGCGTTTAATCTCACGTTGTGCCAGGAAATCGTTAAGATTGGTAAAGCAAAGGTTTAAAGAAAAAAGGAAAAATGGAAAACATAAAAAAGTGGGACGACGTGACAAGGCGACAGAGGGGAGAAGAAACGAAGAATGGGAGGGAAGGAAAAAAAGTAACAAGAAAACGAACGAACGAACGAACGAACGAACTAACGAACTAATTAACAAACGCTAACGTAAAAACGATAAAATTGAGAGAAACATTTGGTTCCTAACGCGTCGTCCATAGGACAATGCCTCCTAGGATAACACCGTGTTCACGTTACTCTAGAAGGCTTTGCCGTAAGAAAGCAAACAAAAGATAACGAAAAAAAACAAAGAATATCTTTCTTTGAAACACATCCGAGTACCTCGTTTTTGTCCTGTTCCCTCACCACCCACGCACACTCATCCACTCGCTGCTTATAATTTCTTCGAGGTTTCGGTAACACTGACTGCCTCGAGTACTATTCTCCAGCAATCGGTGAAATGCGCTTCGATTTAAACTAAACGCTTCGCGCTTTTTTCTTCTTTTTTTTTTTTTTTGTTCCCCCCAAGTCAATGAAAAAAGTCGTTCTGTCTGCGCCAACCGTTTCGTTCGATTTTCTTCTACTTTTAAGGCGACGGAGACTTTGATAAGGAATTTTTACGTAACACGGATGGAAAATGTCTTGAGAAAAATAAAAGTTTCCTTCGGTAAGAAATATAACATATCACTTATTATTCGACGATGGTCATTTACATCGGTTACCCGCTGGATTAAGATCACGCAGACCTCTGGACTATGGGAGTACTATTAAGAGAAAACATTAAAGAAACGTACAGCTACAGTAGTCGCTGATCATAATTTTACAGATATTTTTTACAGAGAATGAAATAAATCTCTTTCCTTTTGAGAAGATAGTCCGAGAGTGTGATAATATCAATGAAATTTGAAAAGCTGGCAGAAAACTGAACGTAATTTCCCGATCAAATTGAAAGTATCACAAGTAGCCAGAGGATCAGCCTTATTTCGGCCCTGGGGTACTCACCGCACTCGACTTGTCGCAAACTTTGTTTCTTTGTGGTGGAGGACGTTTTAGATCTTAATGAACAACCTGTAGCGAAGTTCGTCCAAACAGTCAACCATGTTTTGCTGTAAAGGAGACTACGCTTTGGAGGAGTAGCTCGCGAAGGTGCGTCAGTCTAATCTTGGGAGGTGAGCGACGCAACCGCGAGAAAGCCAGAAAGGGGGTGACCGAAGGAAGCAAACGCAACGAGGTCCGGGAGCTGAAAATTTTGGAAAATTCGATGGGCAATATATTATCGCGGTTGAACGAGTCGTCGGGAGCCGAGATATCCATTCTATTATGCCGCATTTCATTTTATTTCCGGTCCGCGGAGCGGATTCCATTTCCTAGTTCCAATATTAGCTCACCTGCCAATTTGCATAGAGACGCGAAACACGACCGCTTAGGCGACCAATGCCGCGTTATCACGCGACACGGGTAACGCCCCGTACCACGATGACGCTCGGTGCAATTTTTCAATGACGCCATTATGAATTTCCAACGGAATATCTCGAATTAATCGCGGTGACAGTCTCCAGTCGTGGTCGATACCGTCGGACCCATCGATCCCCCGCGACCATCGTGCCACGATATCGGGAATAAAACGCGTTCCTCGTGTCGTCCCTCACCTTCCACGATTCGTGAAAAAAAGAAAAAGAAAACAACAAGTTGCAATTATCGGAACCCTGTTTCCCTAGAAACAGTATCATTCACCTTCCTTCCTGTCCCTCACACCCTGTCCCGCTCCTTTCTACCCCTGCGTCCCGAATTGTTGATGCTCGTTTCGTTTTCTCAGTCTCAACAAGAAAAACTAAAGTGTAACTAAACTTCGACGTATTCTATTAAACGCTAGTTTATCAGAAAATCGATACTCATGTGTCTCTTCATTGATTTCCTTGGTAAAGACTCGTGCCACGACTTCCGTTACTCATTCGTTCCTCGAGCATTCTGTCGCGGCCGATCGTCGTTGTTCCGTCGTCGAAATCTCTGCGGATGGAGCCGTCTCGGGGACAGGATCGATGTAAGTATGAATTTTAAATATTTTCACTGGGAAAATTATATTTGAACGCTTTGACATAAATAAAAAGAAAGGATAGTAATCTTTTAAACGAGGAGAATAACAAGCTTATTGTCTCGATGGGTCGACGAAGACTCGGAACGAGATGACTGTTAAGGAGGAGTATGAGAAAAGGTCTCAAATGAAACGCAACTTCGTTTTAGGGGGGGGATCGAACCCCCTGACGTATCGAAATAAAGACGGCACGTTAAATATATGCGACCCACCCTAGTCGTTCGCAACCTTTGGCAAGATGGGAAAGTATCCTTCACCTCCTTCGCCTCCATCTCCATTTCCCTGCCGGAGAAACCCCCAAAGCGCCTTTACGACAACGCGTCGTCTCGAATGCTAACTTCTGCGAAATTGCCAGGCTCCGAAGGTGGCACTCTCTTGGATCTAAATACAATTTCGTTTTTAGAGCGACAGCGGAACGGACTATCAGCATACGACGCAATCGAACCTTTATGATCGCAATTCTGCAGATGAGATTTATCGAGTTAAAAATATTGTACGAGTTTCGATTAATTACCTAACCAAAATTTTCAGAGACTTGGTACAAATATATCTTTTACTTAATAAAATAATTTTTACTATACCAGATTTACCCGATTTTGATTTCATATTAAAAAGTATTGGTTCGAGTTAATTTTGGATTAGCTTTACCAATTTGTGACGTATTTATCATCATTTCTATCGCCATAGGAATAAAAAGAAAATAGTTATACGTAAGTATAGATCCTTAAGATATTCAGGTAAGCTCGGTGCTCGATCGATAACGGTGTGACCCTATATAAACCTAAGCATTCTTACAAAGTAAGACGTGTATTGTTTAAAACTTTAAACAGCTACAATGCATTCTTACTAAAACACAACCCTTTCATTATGAATAACATATTGCCTTATATTTTCTGTCCTCGTGTTCTCTTTCTCGCTACGGTGCACGGTAGAGCTTCGGCTATCTGCATATTTTATTGAAATCAATTGGTGATTAACTTCGTTTGGCTCGATGTATCTACATTGTCTGAATCGATAAAATATATTTACGATTACTAATTCATACAATTATAATTCATTAGGCAATTACATACGTCAGAATGTCGTTCGTTACACTCGAGGCTCTCGCTCGCGTTGGTCACATATCACAGAATAAACATGAAGTTAGATAAGAATAAGAGAAATAAAAATACCGACATATTCAAAAATAGAATTGCGATAGTTAGAGAAACGCAACTTACACGTAAAAGGAACGTTACGTAATAAGTACGTTAACGTAAAATCAAACAAAACTTAATGAAAATGATAATGAAAATATGTTACGTAAATCTGTAATTGATAGAGAAATAATTTTCTAAAACATGCATCAATCGATCGATGGAATTAATTTTCGATTGACCTCTCCAGTAGAACTTTTGCAGATTACGTCATGTATAATACTACGAGGTCTAAGCTCCACGTTGCACCGCGGTAGAATGGATATTACAAATACACTTAAAATGCATTCATCGAAAGACTGCGCGTGGTTACATTAGAGAACAGCCCGCGGAACCGAGGGAAACGGTGGAAAGCTTTACCGAAGATACCTTGGGACAGAAACGCATCCACCTACACAGTTTTCCTCTTATCCTTTCAATTTCCACTCAATCGTATCGAGTACTTCTTTGCCATTACGTACCTCTGTATCTAGTTACTAGGACAGCGGACTCTCACGTTTGAGACAATTTCCGCCGAGACGTATACTCGCCTCCGCTCTCCTTTTTTTCGTTTCACGTTCCCGTAATAAGATCGAAATTAAACTGGAAACTCGTTTAAGAGTACATTGGATAGCCCTCGAATTACATAACGTTTTCGAAGCAACGGAAGATTTCGTAGACACTGATGAACGATAACGAGTGCACGGAATTAAGTTTGCACTCGAGTAAGATCCTGCTGAGCAACGTGACACTGACGTCTGACTTGGTCGACTGAATCTACTGAAATCATCGTTAAAGACGTCTTGTCCAGCGTTGCTAAACAGGAGTATTGAAATCTTCCTCATCATATTTCGCATCAATGAACATTGCAGAAATTGTAGGAAATTGTCTGAGGGAAATGATGATGCGTCCAGTTTGCTCCACGCAAGTTGAAAGCAGAAAAGTGTAATAAATATTGACAACGTCAGAGGTACTTCCCGTAACGTTATTAAAGAGAAACATGTACCGAAGTATATATTTTCGTTGTTTGTAAGGTAAGGAACGATTAATAAAGATTTCGCGCCTACACATTTAACCAGTCAATTGATTTATAAACAAAGACACGGAACGAGAAGAACAGGTTTCGTATTGTCCTAAATAACACGGAGGACCGTCATTTGCAGAAAGAGAAGAAACACAGCTGATTCCCTCGCCTTAGCAACATTCTCGGAACGAGCAGCAAGTGTACAGGGTGATTCTAGGAACTGGGCCAGGCTATAGCTTTGGTGTAACTAAAAATAACAAGAAATCGTAGAAATACGTGTCGCACAGGTGAACGACCTGTATCGCTCTATGATCTCTAAGTGTATCGGTGCATTTTCAAGGTGGAACAGTCTATTCTTTTAATTGAAATCATCTGATTTCCTTGCAAATCACTACCTCTTCTTTATTTCGTTAGAGGTCGAATAAAATGAATTTTTTACAGGTGTCCAATTCCAAAGCGTATCGGATCACATAAAATTTTCCTTGGGAATTACGTTTAAATTTCGCCAAACGCGAAGCTGTGACACGACCCATTCTCTAGAATCACCCTGTACAAGAAACGTACGTCTTCAGGTGTTGTGGCATATAAGACTGTTATACCTATACATATATACGTTTACCAGCAGGTCGTATCTTCTCGTTAGCCGTGCGATGAAGCTACCCGCGCGGTAGAGTCACGTTTTTAATTTCTACCAGGCTGGCCTTAGTTCATTTTCACACCCCCTCGGTGGGCGCCGCGTTCGCCAGGCGTCTAATAAGTAAATAATAACTCGTTCCGCCACATAACTCCTATCGCTGGCCTCCCCTTCGCAGGCCAGCTACACACCGCACGCTCTTCACACGCAATTAATACAAATTCCACAGCGACATGTCGCGACGAAACGATGTTTATTCGCGATTGCCCGTCTGCCTGAAAATCCGATAACTAACAAATCTCGGGACTTACGCAAGGCTCGCGAGCAATTTCCAAACGTGTGGTAAAGCGTGCGCGAATCAGGCCTATGCACACTTGAAATACTGTAACATGTTATTCTATTACATAATTATTATTGATTGAATACAATATAAAAGAAGAAGAAGAAAAAGCTGGGATACGATTTCCTATAGATTCCTCATTTTGTAAATACAATATCCTTTATCTGAAAGATTAAAAAATACCTATATATTATATTATTAAGGAAGTGTAGTACCACCGCAAGTGGAAGCAACATCGTTTCGTTTCGACGTAATATTGAAATTTTCTGGCCTCCGGAGAACAATTCTCCATCATCGAACGTAGCCATACGCGCACGTTAGATAGCCCGATACTGTGTGTGTGTGTGTGTGTGTGTGTGCGTGTGTAGAAGAAAGCGCGACAGGATGGGGATTGGCAAAAGTACCTCCTGGCTCGCATGAAAACGTAGATGTATGTCGCAGGGACCAAAAAACGAAGTAAAGAAGGAGGATGCTGGCGGGGTAGGAGGACGAGGGGGAGGAAGCCCAACCTCCTTAGAATGCATGTGTTTGCCTTTAATACATTTTTCGACGATGTTGACCGAAGCGTATCTTCAACCTGTGTACGTGTGCACGCATATATATGTGAGAACCAACAACGTACAGGGTGCCGCTAAAATATTCACCTTGTCAGAGCCGGGCCGCAAAATGTAGACGGCAATTTCCGCGATACCGAATCCAAAGGGGCGGACGCGGAAGACTGAGAAAGAAAAACCGAGTCTCGTAGAAAAATGTGCTTTATCCGATTCCCACGGAGGGGTAGAGACGCCTTCGACTCTCCTCCAGCAGCGATAATTGCATTCTTTCGAAGAAGAGTAGTTAAAGAATTTACGTAAATCGACTTCGAATGGATTTCCACGGGCATTAAATTGAACCGTTTCAGGGGTGGGAGACTTTCTTATATCGATAAACATTTCGAATATCGAATAAAAGACCAAATGTTCGATTTCAATAAACGTGTTAAACCCTTTTAATAGTTATTTTACGCGATCGCTCGCGTGTTTATTGCGCGGGAGTGTATTTAAAGGGGAAAAAGCCACTCATCGGTTATGCAATCTATTATGAATTATTTCTTCGGAGACACGTGTACCTTGGCGTAATCGATAGTACATCGATCATCGTTATCGATACACCAACGACCCGGACGGCATACAGAAATAACGCGTTATTATCAAAACACACGTGTAAAGCAAACGCTTTTCATCGAATCATTAAGACAAACTGCATTAACATAATCATTGTACGCAAACACAGATAGCAATTTCGGAAATAGCTTCCCTCATGAGTGTTTAGGTTCTGGGCAAAGGCCAACCAGCCTCAAAGCGATTTCACGTGAAATTACTCCGGGCTTGAGCTCCTCCTATAACTGATTTTATCGTGTTACCGTTATTATTAGTATGCGGGGTGCCCCACTCGAAAGAAACCACCTCGTCTCTTCCATTCTAAATATACTACTGCGAATATTACAGTGGCGTTGGTTAATCGTTTAAAGAAACATACGTCAAAACGAATTTACAAGAAATACGAATACTTATGCATAAAAATTGCCATGTATCAACGGTGATTCTACATTTACTTTCGTGACCTAATGTCGAACGAGAAGTGTCATTGTCCTTAAATTAAAAGTCAAATTCAACGATGAATCCAGAAAAAGAATAGTTTCCTTATATTATGTGTCTTCCTAAAACGCGACATTGGAAATACGCATCCCGTCCTTCCGAAATTCCTCTACCCTTTGGACGAAAGCAATTTGGAAAATAGCATTTCCAGCGTTCACCTCGACCGCAGCCTATCTTTGAGACGATTTCACGTGGTGTTGCCCTCGACCGTGCTTTCGTCACTGGCCGGAGATCCAAAGGGGTGGTTCAAAGACCCCACGGCGCTATTTCCCGCTAAAATCATTCGCGAGGGATCTCCTCGTCTTACTATGCACGGGAAAAAGAAAGGAGTAGACAGAAATTGACAATTCCTCTGGCCTCCGCGGTGACTTCCCGTGAAAGGTTGCGAGCAACGCAAAGGATGGGACGAGGATGGCTCGCGACAAATCTTTTTCCCTGTCGCGCGGGGAACGACGAAAGATGGATGTAGATGGGCGGCGGGGAGGCGAGTGAGGAGGAGAAGGAGGAAGAAGCAGGAACAGTACTCGCGAAAGCTATGTCAGGACGAATGCTGGAGGAACGACGCCTCGCGGAAAGGTAAGAAACGAAGAGAGAAAGGAAACGCGACTCGCGCAGTGTTTGTCCAGAAGGATTCGCAGAAGTAGTGGAGTGTGTTCGTGGGAGGCCAGGCAGAGGGTGAAAGGGTGGCCATCCCTCTCACGGCTACCCACATAGGTGGTGGCTGTTGCAGGAGAGGTCGGAGGGGAGGGTGGGTTGGGGTGGCTCCGAGGCAGTCCTCTCTTAGAGCATTTCAATATATGGCAAGGGCCTTTGAGGTTGCGGGGGTTGGGTGCTCGAGGGCAAGAGGAGGCACCCACCTTCGTGGAAGCGAGGGGGGGTGCGACGATGGTGTGGGGTGAGAGGCGCTATTGATTCTTCTTTTAATCTCGTCGCGACCCATCCCTCCGGTCGACGTGAGGTTGGGGTAGAAAACGGGGGTGGGCGAAGAAAACGAAAGAAGAAGGACCTTACGGCCGAGGGGTGGCAACGCAAGGTCCCAGGGTTGGGTGACACGAAGAGCGGGGGCCTCGAGGGGCGAAAGGATGGTCTTACTTATTTGAATGTGTCGCCGCTGCGAGACAAAAACGACGCCCGTGAATCCATGGAATCGATGCGCCGCGGCATCGCCACCCCCGAGGCCACCTCTAGCGTCGTCACTTAACGGAATCGTGGATAGTTCGACCAGGGCTACGTCCACGCACGTCAACATCCCGCGAGATGATATTTATGTACCTATTGATTGACTACCGCAGCACCCGCCGCCGGCTACACCGGGCAATTTCGTTTCATGTGAAATCGACCTTGACGGGAGGTCTGTTTTCCGTGGTATGTTGCTCGGCCAACTGTATCTTCGAATCGGTATGGCACGAATGGTACAAAAGAATCTCCAAACGAACGTGTTCAGGCCGTGGACGAAAGCGAAGATCATATTTCTTTTTTATTATTTGATGGTGAATCATTTTGTTTGGAAACATTTTATACGCAATTCCTAATTTAAAATCCATTTAAGCTCGTCAAGCGTGGAAGAACACCCTGTCCACCCTCTCGCGTAAGCCAAAGTTAGTCGACCTCCTCCGACAAAAGCGTACTCGATATATTTTTCAGGGCAATTGAAAGACAAGAACGTAAGTATACCGATCCGGGCGCACCGTTTTGCTCTTTAAAGTAGCTCCACATCTCTATTCGCGATAGATATCGAAGTTGCGAGATCGTGGCACGTGCCAGCCAGGTATTAAAAGTCCATAAGTATGGGCCGCATGCGGCGTATAAAAATTCAGGAAACGCAATAAGCGCAACGAAATAAAGTCGTGCAGTTTCTTCCGTTATCCGCCGCGCCGCCATCCCCCTTACACCACTTCCGAACTCTATATCTGCGTACACTCGGTGCCTCCTGTTCCTCGTCTCTTTTTCTCCTCTGCTGTCCCTCTCTGTTCATCCTTGCCACGATCCGACAGAAGCCCACCCCGATGCGAAACAGATAAAGGGAGACGGAGGCACGGCGAGGGCGAAAAAATCTGCTCCGCGGCCGAAACAACCAGGGAGCAACGACTGAAAGACGCGGGGATGGATTGTGGGATGAGAATCGGTAGTGGAAATGACGAGAAGACGGGGGAGTCACCCTATTTTTTTCTGCCCTCGCCCGGGCTAGGGTAAGATATTGATTTTTTTTATTTTATAATTAGGGGCTCGCACCCCTTGGCTGCCAGAAAAACATGTCACCCCGCGAGAGCCTCGACGCTTCGCCAGCCCCATAAACCCGTATTGTCGAACACGATATCGGCCGACTAAAACCAACCCTGTCGCGCGAAATTATTCCTTTCGGCAGCTGTCCCTCGGTCAATTTCGACCTGTGCTCTTTTCCGGTACAATTAAAACAACGCTGCGTTGCTCTTCTTGCCTTTGTTGTACGAATGAATCTACGTTTCAACTAAATACAATGAATAAGATTCATACGTAGTTTCACATACGTTAGCAGTATCGCGATGCTTAAAAATTGCCGATATATACATTTTTGTTCGGAATCATGCATTCTCGTATAAAATTGTCATGGAATTTCTCGGACATGTATGAAAATGTCCTCTGCCACTCGAAGAGTGAATCAACACGTTATCCTCGTTCCAACGCTTAGAAAATATCTGATAAATATCGATCCACATCGAACTTCTGGTCTTTGATTCGTTTAATTTTTTTTTACGCTATACCAAGGACCCCTAAACATCGATCTCCTACATCCCCGAGAGGCCTTGTCTATAATTATTCGCACCAGCGTACCTCGGTGGGACACGGCGTCATCGATCCCGTGGTGCCGGCGAGGACACCCCGCGTCCTTTAAATTGAAATCATGTCCGCGAACGTCGGCTCCGAAACCCCCATCCTCCTCGTTCGGCCCCCCACGTAACCGTCACTTCCGATTCCTTTCGAAAAATCAAAGCCACCCCCGGGGAATCTTGCCGCGGTTCCCGGCAGGAAGGAGAACGGTAAAAATCACAGCGCGTCGGGTTTCTGTCGCTCTCGTTTCTCCATATAAGATACCAAGATTCGTAGAATTTCCAGCTTTAGGGGGGTTGGATGTGAGGGGGTGGCCAAGGGGGTGGAAGATTCTCCAGGATGGGGTGAGTTCACTCGCGAGGTGGAGGCAGCCGTGGGGTATGGGAGATTGCAGCAACCCTGCAAAGTACAAAGAACCGGCATAGCCGCGCACCCCCATCCCTCCGCCGCCGCCCCCATCGCGTTTCTCCTCTTCCTTCCTCTGCACCCTACGTTTTCCCTCTCATTTCGACCATCTCTCTCGCTCTCTCCGCTTCCTACCCTGGCTCCAGTCCCGTCGGAGGTGACAATTCCTCATCTGCCTCTGCTCACACCTCCGCCCGATTCCTTTGCAACCCCTCCACGATCGCAGACGAACGAACCTACACATAGAAACGCGTGGTTTCCCGTTCGCTTAAACGCACCGACGCGGACGAACACGCACGCACTTACTCGACACGGGAGTCTGGTATACCTTCGCACACACACATAGGCATATATATATATACATATATATACACATACACACACATCTGCAAGGAGCATACATAACGAGTCGGCTTGTCACACACAGAGTATAATATGCAAAGACCCGCCCCCCTGGTTGCTATGGAGACTCAGGAGCTATCGTGAGAGGTGCCCGGTGCAGGGTGGAGGTCGGGTGGAGGGCTAAGGAAAAGAAGATTCTGGCGGAACGAGGGAAACGAAGAGAGGAGACAGGCACCCTTGGAAATTTGTATAACTACCCCCCCAAGAGCGACGAGAGCAGCAGGAGAAAGAGGAGACCGCGTGACTCTCCGCGGAAGGCGGGGGCACACACATCGATCCGGGGAACCACCCCGCGCCCAAGGCTCCTTCGTCATCTCTCAGAGCTACCACCAGAGCTGCCATCCATCCACCCCCTAACCCACCACCCTTACGCCCTCCTTCAAGCTACACCCGTGCAGGGAACTGCTGCATGCCTGCAATGCCCGCTAGTCTGAATGTTTGCGCCTACATTAAAACCGCTCTTTCTTTTCTCCAGCTTCCGTTGCCACCCACAACTATCTCTCGCGGAACGGTGGACCAGCCGCCGAATCTGACCGACCAAAAATCAATTTTGTTAAAAGAAAAGAAAAGAACACGTGTTGTTTTGGTACGTTACGATTGAAATGCTGCAATGTAATTTATTGGATATTTGGGAACTATGGATTTGAAAATTAAACATTTGAAGACAAAGCGACGTTTTTTTAAAACAATTCTTTTCATTCTTTTGAAGTATCATAAATACCCTAGAGTACCTTCTAGGTCTCTCAAATACCCTACAGTGAAAATCAACCAATATTTTTTACGAATTTATCCCATAAAACCCTTTGACCCTAAACTCGCGTACGTGGAGAGGAGAACGGAGCATCGCGGATTAGAACAAAACGCGTGAATCGAAGAAAGCCATCGGCATCAGAGAGTCCGATAAAGCGAAGCACGACCTCGAGGTAGGAGATTAGACGAGCGAGGCCCTCATAATCCGAACGTAAAACAGTTCTGTGATGGAGAGTCGCTCACGGCGAATCCTGACCACGGATATACACGAGGGCGATTCTAATCGAATTAACTGAACTTTCACCCGGTTCCATAGTCACCTAACGACCAGTCCGCTGCAATTACCAGGCCCTCGTGTTCCGATTCGCGTTACTTTTCTATCGCCGCAAGCTTTCTTTTCGCGGTTGCACGTTTGTCGGGCCGCGTGTCTGCTTTTCCCGCGTCCGTGGCATCGTCGCCTTTCTCTTCCTTTTGCTCTCTTTCACGGAGCACGTGCACGCTTCGAATTGATACACGTTGCAACTCGAGGGAAATTAGGGATAGTTCGAGTCATCGCTTCGCTGTTTTCGAAATTGTTTCAAAGAATTTGTGTAAATTAAATTATAGATTTGATCTTACCAATTAAATGTTTCATTATAAACACGAGTAAACTTTACACATGTATCTATTTATAATGAAATATTTATTTGAAAACATAAAACCTGTCGTCTAATTTCGATAAATTTCTTCTATCGACATAAAGGGCGCGAATCCTTATGAGACTGACTGTATGTAAAATAGTATTCGAAATCATTCTTCCCTGAACTCTACTCGGCTCGAACTATGCTCCTTGCGTTAACGCTAGCAACGAGTTCCTGGAAAAGTTGGAGCAACGGCTACTCCGAGGCCGTAATAACTTTTCTTCATCCGTGAAGACAGCAAGAAAGATACTCCGCGGAGGGAAACGCCACGCGACGATACTCCAGCGAATTCCATTGGTTCCAGCGAAGCGCCGTCATAATCATCATAACGATAATTATGTAGGTAAATGCATGTACGACAAGGAGAGGGGGAGCAGGAGACGAGGTTGGGTCGTGATTCCTCCGCTGGCCAGCTGCCTCATTCGATCCTTCGCTAATTATCCTCGTAAGCATCGAGTTAATTGCTACACTGGCTCACGGTTCGATCAGTTCTGCATTTTCATCCCCCTTCTCAGCCACGATCTTCCTCTGGCTCCGTTTGCTGTGGCCTCTATCTTATTCGACTCTCCGCGGACCTCTCACCAAGTAGGAAGTAGCAAAACTGTAACGTGGGATCTCGCCGTTCGAACAGGGAGACTTTCTTCGCAACCGACGATGCTGATTTTTCGATACGCTGCAACGACGATCGCTGCGGCTCCCGATTCCTTTCATTCGTCGTTAAGCGGAAAAAAAAGGACAGATAATTCGATCGATCAGGGGCGAGAAAAGGACGAGATAAATTGCATGAATATTCGAATCAATAAAACATACTCACGATGATTAAATGTCCACGTGTATTTCGGACAGTCATTAATGTATTAACCTCGCTGGCTGTTTTCAATGCGTCACCAGCGGTAACAAGACAAGCATTCATTCAAGAATTCGACTCCGGCAAGGATGATTCGGCGGATTCGTAATCAAGATCGCTGAGATGCGACTTCGAGCGTGTTAAAAAGATTGGTTCTTGTGCGTTACGAAAGCGCGCAACTCGAAATCAAAAGCTGCTGCTGGGAGCTCATATTTGATAGACAAATTTATTATTTTGAATGTCGTTTTTGCAATTTTAAACACTTGTTTATCAGCTCATCGATTTTTATCGATCTGACATTGAAAATTTGCACGCTATATAGCAAAAAGATGTAATCAATTAAAAATTTATTTGAATTCGATATAAAATAAAGGACATTGCCATCCAGTGAACCTGCTGAAAACTGGCCTGTTAAAAAAAAACGAATGAATACGTTTCTCTACAGATTCAAATGTAAATCTGTCGCCCTACGATTTCGTAACGACGTTATCAAGATAACCATATACATTTCAACTCGTATTCAACTGATACCCCAACGTGAAATTGCCCAGCGCCGTTAATACGACGAGGCTTCCCATTAGAAAATCGAATCGAGACGAAGGGCTGCGCTAACCACGCTCGAACCTCGAATCTCGCAGTCCTAGATAGCTGAACCTCGAAGAAATGATGCGGCACCTTCGTGATCCCTAATACTAGTTCGCAGGGGCGCGAATTCAAATGAGCCGAAACGACCACGGCACGGTTACAGCGCAAAAATGCACGGTACGTGGATGATTACAATGTTACCGCACGGTAGAACGTAGAATTGCAGAATTGAAGGACGGAAAAGGAGGGACAGCCGTCCAGAGGAGCAGCGCCGGGCAAGGGCGGGAAGGAGACGGCGCGCGTGGAATTCCTAAGCGAGAGAAGGACGGGAGACCTAGATGCGCCGAGCGGTGTGTGCGTGGCGTGGGTGGAGACTGCCCCACGAAGCCCTACGGGCAGAATTATCATACCCACACACAGACGCGAGGCCTGATCTAATCACACTCCCATATACATAAAATAACTGCTCTACGGGGCCCTATGGGGCACACCGTGTACGATCCAGGGGGAGAGAGATCCGCGAAGGAACGAGGGAGATCAAGCGAGAAAGGTGGATTGTTTTCAGCTGGGACTCAAGTATAAATTGGCCAATTATTCGGAAATAAGGTAATTATATAAGAAGGGAGTGATCTCCGATCGCGCGGACTCGAGTAGAAGGAAATGAAGGGCGAGGTCCGGCCGGGCTCGAGCAGGGTGGAGGAGGGGGTAGCACGAATCGAAGAGAGAAATCAAAGGCGATTATCTGCCTATGAGGTAGGAATCGTCGGCTGGCGTCGGACCGTTCTCTCTAAGAATTATTCGCCGTGGGCCCCGTCGTTGCTCGCGGTGCAAAAGGGCTCGTTCGAAAGCGGCAGATGTTTTTTCTAAATGGAGACGAATTAGTCGATAAATAACGATCGACCCGGTGCCCCGCGACATTTTATGACGTCTGGGTGATGCCTCCTGCAATAATAACGTAATTTTTTGACGTCGGAGAATAACATTGCATCCATCGAGGCCAAAAATCTACAAGGAGAAAATAAAACTAAAAATAATAGAGGAAAATTGGGTAGTTCGACACCTCCAGAATCATTGATTCTTTCACCCTAAGTGGACCTCTCATAGAACATCGCATAAAACTTAGCGAAAGAAACTCACATCATTACGATACTATTTCACGCAATCACTGTCACTCCTGGCTCCCGTTGAGGATCAATTCCAAGGATCCAAAGCGAGTGACGTCTAATACGCTTCCCGAAGGTCCAAGAGCGCGGCGATGCGCTCGGCATGAAGCGCGTATAACCCCCGAAGGTAATCGAAGACGGCCACTTAAACTCCCTCACTTAAATACGATAAAAAGCCCCCGAATACCTGGAAAATAAGTAATAGGAGAGTCAACGCATTATCCCAATTACACGTACGGGCGCTAATCGTCGACATGAGTTCGTAAGGGCGCCTCTACCAGGACATTAACATTCCGAAAAACCGGTGATTCTCGCCGACGGTACCATCGACTCCGAAGACCTCTATAACTACGAGATATACACTCTTCGTCCCTGTCTGTATATACGAGCGCTAGTTGCCGGCATAAGAGCTGCTCAGCTGGCTATTAAGGGCTGCGTGGTGGCCCGAGGCCGGAATTAGCATACCCTCGAACCGAACTCCACCTCCGCACCGATATCTCGGCTGCACGAGGAGGAATATAACTTAAGTTCAAGCGGATATTATGCCACCATTCTTCCCTCCGTCCGTGATCCGCCCTCCCCCGGTCCTCCCTTAACCATATAGGTGGGTGCATCGACTGGACCGTAAGAGGCGATAGAAAGGGAGGATGCCGAGGCCGCGGAGGAAGGTGGACGGAGGTCCTCTTCCTTATCGACACCGATCTCTTTTAATTGTAATTATATGCGGCGTCGTACCAGATAAGAATCGAACGAGAGGAGTCGAGGCCTCGATAAGTTCTGGGACCCAGTCCCACCCAAGCGCGTGCCGTTAACGCCCAGGAATCGAAAGGGTTAGACCCTGGCTTGCGATCGTGTACGAGGTTACTTTCGTCCATCTATTCGACACGCTCGACAATTTCATCACTGTCGGTGTTTATCAACCTTTTGGAATAAATTAACCGGTCACTCGGTCGGACCGCGTCGAAACGCGCTGCGAGAGAGAGTGGAGTACATACCGAGGATGCTGGTAGAGATGTACGTGACGTCATCTATCCACTTGGAGGGAAAATTTATACGCTTCTAATGCTTACAATATCGACAACACGAGGAACACGTTAAGTGAACGCTGGATCTAATAGAATCGGTTCTATACTTCGTTATCCCACAGCCACTTATTCCTAGCCGTTTCCTACGCGTCTATAGTTTCGCTAAAATTGAAACAAAACGTATATTTTGCGAACAAAGTGTTCCAACGCTGGTTGCTAGCGTTGAAAAGTTTAAGGAACGTACAATCATATCCCAAGCCCGGGGCGACGAATTTCCGTAACGCCAGGATTCGGGAATATTAAATCATGGCTGCTTAAAGAGGTATCGCATCGTCCCCTTTATTTAATTTTCATAACTCCGATTCCGCCACGCTGCTCGAAACTCTGTTTTCGTTGTAATCATCGTGCTAAGCGGGTTATTATTGCGGGGCAGCGATCGCGTAGCAGACGTTGTAATAAAGCACGACCCACGTAGAGTATTTAAAAGCGTTTCCCGCTGTTGGTATTTCGTCTGCCAGGCAGTGGCATATTATCTCCTCATGGAACATAATGGCTCTATCTTTATAAACAAATGAACACGAATTTCTTAAATTAACGTTACGCACGAAGGAGCATTATTATGGAAAACTTTGTTTCCTAAATTCCGACCCCACGTAAGGCTCTGTATTTTTTATTTAAAATAATTTGATCAAGATAACAAAATAACACTGATTCCGAGAACGCTACAAGCACCAATACGAAAAAAAAAAGAAAAATAATAAACGCGTTGCAACGCAAACATTTGATCACCCGAGCGTCTCTTTCTACGGCGAAAAATTCGACGTGGCTTTTTCCGTTAGATAGAAAACCGGACACGATTAATCGAAGCCCAGCGGGCTTCGATGATATTATGGCTGATAATTGGTCGTTCAGGTATCTCGGACATACAAGGGGAAGAAAGAGGAAGAAAGATGGCCACGGCGGGGAGGTAACCAGCGAGATAACACGGCGCAACTCGCGCCGGCCAACCCATAACTAAGGTGCGCCTTATTTAAGGCATTATAAGGGCCCTAATTAATACAATGTGGGGGTAGGCGAGATTTTTTTACGAGGCCGCAAGGTTTTATCGCCAATTAAGTGGTGCGCCGCAGAGCAACACGAGAGAGGAGCTCAACGAGGATAAGAGGGATCGGTGGAATAAGAATGAAGAAGAGGAAAAATTAAGAAGGGAGAAGGGAGGACGGAACATCGCGCCACCTTGGAATTTCTACCTCCGACACCTCGAAACATTTAAAAGACGTAATGCAGACTTATTCCTCTTTGAACGCGCTTATATCTCCGGCCTCGTTATGCTTCCATGAAAAGAAAGTGTAAGAAAAATTTATTTATTTTATTCCACGCAATTTCTTACATTACGTTCGTGCCAGTTTCTTGAAAGTATTCGCGAGAAGATCATTCGATGGAGTCGTTCACTACGCTATCGATTAGTTACTCAGATATCTTCTTTGAGTCGCGACGTGGAACAATGTACGTAACGTTCAAACAAATTCACCGGGACACTTGCAAATTTAACAAAATCTTCTATATACACGTACAAATAAACGTACCGAATTTCAGAAGTTTACATCGATTACTTCAACTGCAAAAAGATCGCGAGAATTTCCTCGAAACTGACAGAATTAACGGAGTACCTCAAGGAGATTCCTTAAATTGCACGATAATTCGACACAGTGGCGATAGCTTCATCTGGAAGGAGACCACGTCGAATGGATACTACCGTAAAAGGAAACATCCGCTAGAATTTAATCCACTTCCCGTTGCATTTCTCGTTTCAGCTTCGGTTCTAATCGAAGCCCCGCCGATTCCATCGTGGAATTGATTTCCGTCTCATCTGAATATAATTTTCTTTGGACGATCACGGCCGGCGCAGATATTATGACGGAGTTGTGCCGTAACACCTCGGAGGCATTCTTTGTATACATGTACGCCGCGCGTGCATTGTACGATGCAAACAAGCAAGGAATATTCAAGCGTGCCGTAGACCAGCGCCGCGCGCTGACGTTCTGAAACAATAAATTGACTATCATGCTTGACTGACTGGCCGAGGCAGAATTCAAAAATTGATAGACACGACTGCAACGAATCGTAAAACGTGCCGGATTTCAAACTGAAACGGACACACCGTAAAACTTGTAATGGTTACGCTGACTGCTGTGCGTCGCCAGGAGTAATTGAATTGTTTTTTTTTTTTTCTGTATTCATGACTGTATTCATCGCTTCTGACTCGAGTCTATGTCTCGACAAATTGACGTTGTTGATCGTGAACCCCTTTCTTCGTCATAATGGGTTCAGAAGTTTCGAAGAATATTGCAATTTGTAAATGAAATTTTAATAAAAAGAATGGTGGCACCTTCGGGAAGTATAACAATAAAAATCAATCTTTCGACTGGTCAGTCCTCTCGTCTTCAAATTGGCACGAAACAAGCGCAATCTTCGAACAGCGTTTTCTTAGCATATCGCGAATTCTTTCCTTGCGCAACAAACTGCCCCTCCGAGATTTACTGCCCCCTAAAATATATTTCATTACGGCTGACCCTCATTGTCGGGCATGCGACATATTTCCGACGGTTGTAAACAACCGCCTCGAACCGCACAATTCGTTCAGAGCTCGTAACTAATTTCTGAACGCTCGGTGCTAGCCAAGTGCATAAATAACCGGGCAATCGTGGGTGACGAGTTTTCGCGTCGCATACGACGATCTTAAATCTCTTCTTGGACCGAAGTGACGCCTCGTAATGCGGGGTTGCTCGGAGAGTCCCAGCCCGCGGACGGGGCGAGGAACGAGAGGAACGATGAGCATCGACGTTACGGTCCCGCATTGGCAGGCGTTTGAAATACACTCGGCTGAATTATGAACCGTAAAAACACCAAGTATAGCGGCCAGGACGAAACTCGTGGGGCTTTAACCTGACGGTAACCGTATTCACCCTCGCGGAGGGTTATTACCGTGCGTGACTCGGTGTGGTCTGCGGTCCGCACACCTCACCACCGCCAGGATGCTTGTCCAACCACGCACAATGGGCCAAAAGTCCCAAAAGCTGGTCAAGCCAAAAGTAAAAAGCTGGATCATAAAGAGGAAACATTCTGGGGTAAGATATAGCGATCGAGAGCCTTCATATCGAGTATTATTGCGATTAGACGCGTGTAAAGTCCCTCGAAAGCTGTGAGATTTGTTTACTGTAACGAAGAATTTTTCCCGAATGATCCCGAAAATTATTTTGCACCGAACAACCATTGAATTTGTTCACGTTTCTATCGTATAATTTCGTGCAAGTTCACAGGTTCCGTCGTGGCACCAAAAATACCCGCGACCGAAGATAGCGCGCACTCGTTAAAAATCTCGCGATGCGTGGCTCGAAGTGGCTCAGAATGGAACACAATGGAAACAGGAATGACCAGCTGGTAACGAGAGAGAGAGAGGAAGGGAGGGAGAAAAAAATATAAAGAGACCCGAAGGTTAAGTACCAATCAGAATGGCCTTACACGTCGTTCGAGGAAGGCTGGGACCAAGCAAGGGCATCGACTGTTCAAGGATCGAAACACAAACTGTGTCAAGTATCCTTCGGCGAAGGTGTGGCGAGCCAGAAGAAACGAAAAGGTATCGGGGGCTGAAGATGAAGAAGAAGGAAAAGAAAGATGGACATTAACGTAATGACGTCCAAAGTGAGGTGTAATGACACCAGGGTCATCGGGCGATACTGCAGCGGATCATACGCCGAGGTCGTGATGGCGAGGTCGTTCCCTCCGTCCGAACCACCTCCAACGCCACAATCGCCACCTCTCCTTCTCACTCTTTCTCTATCTTTCTTTTTCTCTTTCTTCCTTCCTCCACCTCCGGTTTCTCCACCTCCGCCTACTTCTACCTGACTCCTACAGCTCCTCTTTTCCTCCTTGTATTCGCAAATGCGCCCGCGGAATGAGCCAACTCGGACTGACTTGCCCGCCAATAATAACTCTTACCAGATTCAATTTGAATAATGCCGCGTGCGGTTTCCATCGGCATGCCCGAGCACGCCTTATTATCTCACGTACCAACTCGCCTACTCGATATCCATCGATGATCTATCCCCCTCTATGCCCGGCCACCATTATATTTTTTTCTCCCCCACCGATACCGTGGATCCCCATCGTCCTCCCTTTCGTTCTTTCTTTACCTCGTGCGCCTCTAGTTCGCGCCGACCAGATGCTTAAAATTCTAGGATTTATCTCTCCTTTATCCTTTCATTCATGTCTTCCGATTAATGTCGTCGCGCTTTCTTTTCTTACGGCCGCGTCGTCGGCCTGGTTCGTTTCATATAATAAAACCGAGGTGAAAAGACGGTCCTCCGTGAAACGGGCACGAATCGGTGCCATCCGCGCCCGGAGGTGGGCGACGTTTTATTCGATTTGTGGATAACGAATGAAAACAGCGGTGGCGATACACTCCTCTCGATTTTTAAAATTTAGTATTTTTGTAGCGACTGGATATCGCGTAATTATTCCGTGTTTCTATAAACGGCTGTGGAAAGGTGAAAATAATATTTTAGATTAATAGACGAATTAATTCCTTGGGCGAATAAAGTTTGTATCGAAGAAGAAATCCTTTGTTGAACGGATATTTGTTTCTGGCTGGGAACGTTGCCCATTTCTGGCACCAAAGAACGAAATCGCCGCGGCTGCCCTGGAATGCAACGGAGGAATCAATTTCCATGCGATTCTCGGTCTTGACCCACGCCAGGATCAATATTTATGCTCGGAGATTAACGCGTTATTACGCCGGAATCCGACGCCAGGGTTCGTCATGTGAAATTACAGCTTTAGAGATCTCCCTCTAGAAATTAACCCATACTTTACCATTAAGTTTTTTCTTCGGTTTCTGCTACTGCCCGTTCTCCCTCGTTTTATCAAAATTACTCACTCATCACTCGCGCCTCTTCAAACCTCGGAAAGCTCCGCCCCTCCCCGCTCTTTTCTCTTCTGTTGTTCACCCTCCTTTTCGACCCGCCACTTTCTTCCGTATCCATCTTCTTCTTTTCGGCTACTTTATCTCTTGCGAGAGCCAGCAGGCGTCGTTATTCCCCGCAATACTCGACGCTGCTATGAAAATTCTCAAGACACTCGTCGTACCTTCCACGTATGCGGCATATCGAGGAAGGTATGCGCGTAGTCATGGTTCGATCGGTACTCTTTTTCTCTCTTTTTCGGACGCTTCTTCTGCCACGTTAAGAAAACGATGTACCCACCAGCTGACGACAGATCTACTCCGCGAGGCGCGACCCAGTCATTTCGATTGGCGCTTACAAAAGGACGGTGCAGAACTCGGATCGTCATGCGTCTTCTTACTCGGATTTACATCAAGCGCGATCAACCATTCCTTTTACGCTCTACGACATTTTTACCACTGTTGACGACCCAATGCGAATGAATTTTAGCGGCTTTGCTGGATTTACTTTGACGTCTATATTCGAGAAATACGTGATTCCTCGTATTTTGATTTTCGCGTCGATCAAGTTTTCAAGAGAGAATCTTTGATTCTTCTTTGAGTTTTGCCATTAACTCGTCGTTGTTTTATGGTAGACCAGCTAAAGACCAACGACGCAATATTTTTGGCACCGCAGTTAGTTTCGCGCTACTAACTTTGTAGACCTTCGTCCCTTTCCATGGTCGTCGACATAATCCCCCCTTTTAAAACCCCTAAGCAGTAATAGTTACAGCGCGATAGGGAGCTCTCCAGCCCCGTCGAGTTCGACATTTCAGTCGGAGAAAGAACTCTACGTGACTGCCATTAGGAAAGAGCCATCTTCATCAAAACATCTTAAATTTATTTTAAGAGTCGTCGTTTCGCGCCCGAGGTTTCAGCGTTAAGCTCTATGTTAAATTCTCGTGGCGAATCAATCATCGTTCGACGCCCTTAACAATATTTCAAGAATGTTATAAATTGTACGAAATAAAACAGTGTCTTTCTCTCCCAAATACAAAATATATGCTACTGTACTAGATTATTGTACAAATAACTTTAGATTATATTAAATTGGAGTTCTAGTTCGGAGGAAATATATTTACTAAAAGTCTAAGTATTTTCACGAAGGACCGAATAAACGACGCAAAACAGTTACAATTAATCACTTATTTATTCTAACAGAAAAAGAACTAGACGAAATTAATAAGCTGTGAGACACATACAAAAGATACAACCCAACTATACACTATTAAACTTAGCTCTTAATTAATATAAAATTCACAACTCTCGTTCGATATTTCTACGCTCTTAATCGCTCTGTGTTGATACATCGACTTTGACTCTAACGACTGACTGCTGCGGTTTTATCAAGGTTCTTTGACCAATCGGTAATCGGGACGCGTTAATCTTAAAACACTGGGCATTTATTATTACATTTATTAATCCAATTAACTGCTTACATTTTTTAATGCGATTGGCTGCTACGATATGTGTAATATGTATACACCAGCGCCACGCAAATCGCGCGAATTTCGAACAGTTACCGTGTATAAATAAAAAAATTGTAGCTTTATGCAAACACCGCGAGCAGCAACTATAGGTGTTAATAAACCGTATTTGCTATTAAACAGGATTGTGTACCGAGTCGATGCGCGCCAATCGCCCAGTTATCGATTACCTGTCGCTGGAATCAAACAGGAGATTGAACGGACTTGTGGTTTGAAAGAAAAACCACTGTAGCATATGTGTCCCGCAGGGGTTCTTTTTATCGGAGCCATTATAAAGGTTTTCGGAAAGTTTTCGATGGCCTACCCCCGACTACATCCACTGCCTGGGAAACGCATTAAATGTAGGGTGCTACGACGAAACACTCTCGATGAAATTTACGAATGAAATACGAATACTTATCGATATTCAAGTAGTATTATAATTCTAATACTACGATGATCGAACTTGATGGAAATTCCCTAAAATGGTGGAGGCTAAATAAAAATATTAGGTAGACTGGAAAGTAATGTCGTTTCTTTTACGTTAAATTCAAACCAATCTTTAGAGAAACCGTACGATCACGCGTATTCATATTCGACCAGAATTTCCTAAATAATAATAATTCAAGTCAGTATATTAGCAACTAGTCGTACCCCCTCAATCTTCCTCGAGAATTACAATTTTACGGTTAATAAACTACTACATCCTTCTAGAAGATAACCCGATCGCGAGGGTCGAAGACATTTAGATTCTACCTCTCGGACGATGCTATCCTCCCGAGTGAAAGGCTTGTTTTCATCGTAGAAGCCAATCTCCCGTGTGACTTTACGTCGGGACCTTCTTTTGGCGGGTGTTTGAGATTCAATACGACAGAAACATCGGGACTGAAAGTCGTCGTCGAATAAAAAGAGGAAACGAGCCGACATCGCCCCGCAGGAGGATCACCGCGAGGTAAATCGAGAAGCTGCGACGGTGGAAGTCAGCCGAGCGGGTGCGGACGACCAAGAGGACTCATGATTCAGTTAAGAGTTTGAGGTTTGAGGTCTGGTCGTCATTATGTCGCCTACCGCCGTAGCCTGGCGGCCTGTCTGACGAAGAACGACGAGGTGGCTAAGAAAGGGAGGACGCGGGGAGGACGAAAGGAGGTGGAGAAGATGGTGGTGGCGGATCGAGGAGGTGAAGAACGAAGGACAAGGAGGGCACAGCCGCGGAGGGAGAAGGACAAAAACGAGGCATTAGCGCTGCCCATGCTACCGTGTGTTCCATGGTCTGGCTGACCGCCCGCTGATGCCCATTTCTACTTACCAAATTAGCATTATTACCCGGTACGGACGTAAAAATGCAATCAATGTGTATATCCGTCGGTACGTATGTAGAATCGAAAAAAGAAAGTACAGACCCCCCCCGTCGGACGTCGATGTACCCGTCGCGAACCAGTGTTAACGACCCTGATCTCTCCGTCCCCCGAAGACGAACGAGTACCAGCGTCTGGCGTCGGTTAGCGCCTCGATGCTTTATACACGCCACGATTCCCAAAACTTTTTCATACAGCCACCGACTGCGCGCCCAGAAAAACATGATTATTTTGTTGCAACCGCGCTTGGCAAAAGCTTTGCGTCTTACTTCGCGTCGACCTACAAATTTAATGAAAAAGGACGCACGAGCGTTCGCGGTTGCTCGAGCAATAACGTCCACGATGACGAAGGAACAAACCCCGCCGATTTTAATACGATTTCACGACGCGTGCAATTTTATCGAGCAACGATGTTCCTCTCTAGTTTCGTTTTGCTTACCAACCCCACCTCCTCGGTTGAGGGATCTATTAGAAACGATTACGACGTATCTATGCACCGTCTTAAATCAGAAACGACGCTAATACGCCTCTCAGTTTCTCTTTCTCTCGGTTTCGCATCGCCCCTCCTACCTAGCAGCCAGGTCCGGCTGTCTGATTACAGGGGAACGCTGAAAGAAGATCCACGCACCGATCCCCGCTGTTTCTCTCTTCCGGCTCGTTCTTCTTATCCCTCGTAACAATAATTACCAACACATTCGCGGCGAGCAGCGAGGAACGATGACGGGGAACGAGGTATCTAAAAGGTGAGGTCGCTGGTGGTGGTGAGGGTTCACACGTGGAGTGATGTATGCCCCGTGTGCGGCAGGATGCGTAAGACAGGGAGCCTGTATACGTCTTGCGTACCCCGAGGCATCCAAAGTCGAGCCCTCGCTGCCTCCTCCTGTCATATATGCATCCACGTGGCCTGGTCGATGGCCGTGCCTCTGCGTGCCTCTCAGACTGAATTATTGGGTCGACTCGCGAATGACGTCCGTTTATTTTCATCAATTTTATTTGCCCGCAAAAACTACGAGCACCGCGGGTCCCAAGGAAATGACCGACACAGACTTCACCGACACAGATTCGAGCCGTTCGCTGCACAAAACGATTAACTCCACCTTTTGAAAAAATCGTAAATTTAAGTGTCAAAGCACTCGGTATAGTCGTCACTTTTTATGTTTATAATAACTTTCCTGAATAATAAAGGTTCACGCCATCGAAAGAGAAAATTTGTTTGGCCAACCATCTTAGGACATAGTTGCTATATTCTCGCGCCAATGAATCCTAACGTTTTCCGTTCCTTTCGATTCGATAAACCAAACAATCCGTCGCCTTACCGTGTCGTATATTTTCATAGGATCGAACGGTTCTGCAAGTCGGAAGGCAAAGTTTTGTGGTTACATAAACTCGAGGATAATTGCGATGACCGACCGACGATTTACACGCGATGCCAACTTTTCATTCGCGGATAATTGAAACTCGCCAACACCGGCAACAACTTTTACGCGCGAAATAAGAAAGTGGACAGCGTACGAATACGTACCGCGGCGCGGCTTAACGTCGAATTATCGTTCCAGCAATTATCGTTACCCGGGTGTAATTAAATTATTTCTCGGAGGCCTGCGCGTGGAATTTAACCCGTTTCACCGCTTTTAGAATTTTGCTCGATGGTACGATTGTACACACACAAACCACGGGTTTCAGCTACGTAATTACGGGCGCGATAATTCATCGTCGTGCGCGTGTGCGTGTACGTTTGTGCGCGCGCGTGCATGCGCCAACGGTCGAGTTTCGTTAATAACGGTTTGCACCTCTGTCGGGGGCTAATTAATGTTTCCCACTGTGGCACCGTTGATTGCCGTGTTCCTTGGAAAAAAATGACCTCATTATTTTAAACACCAGCTTTCGATAATATCTGGATCCACGTATACATTGTATAGATGCAAGTATAAGCTGATCCGAGATCGTGTAAATTATTTGTAGCGACCGAACGACCCATAACGAAGATTGGCAATTGCGCCAAGTGTGAAAAATGAACACAAGAAATATTCTTTGTCGCTCCGAGTCTTCGTCGCTTAGCGCTACCGTTTCTCCAGCGTTTTATTCGACTTTTCTCGTCATTTTTTCGAATTAAAATCTGGATTTGTCGGTGACGAAACTCAGGCGTTTGCTCGTTACGTTCCCCGTGGCTGGGCGCGCGATAAATTTTCAGAAGGAGAACTTCGGATGGCTGAGGGGCACATTTTGCGCTGCTTCGTCCTTTCGACTCCTCTCCAGCCTCCCTCAACCACTTTCCTTTCTACTTCTCTTCTCCGTCCAGTGCCTTCGCTCTTTCGTCTTCTCGCTTCGGCCTCCCTGCTCCTCCTCTACAAATTTACAATGCCCTCGCTTGTAATAAGCGGTTGCGCGCTTTGTTCACGATTATGAGCTCACTTCAGGTACCGAGGGGACTTATCGAGTTAAGGTTCCTCCGAAAACGGAACACCGAAATGTCCTCTCTTTGAAACGATACCGTCTCGTGGGAAAAAAAAGATTTTCGTTCGTTTGAACCATTTAAAATTTATTCCATTCGCAAGGATAGTAGCGAATGAGATTTATACGTTAGAAGGAAAACGATTACCCAAAGTTGAAAGGGCGTGACACTAATTGAAAATCGGAGAAAAATTGTTGGAATATAAATGAATTTGTGATATATACGTATAAGCACAAGTGGAAGATGCGTGTACGTATGTTAAGCGATGACACCGACACCACGAGCGGGGATGTGTGTATATGTAAGACGCCGGCGCTCGGCATGTGTTACATGGACAGTATTGTTTTGGTCAGTCGCGCTGAGGTAAACAATAGCGAGACACATGGCCGTATATGCGCATTTGTATCTCAACTATTTCATTAGTCTATGTAAATAAAGTATAGTTATAGAGTAAAACTGCTCCCGACTGATTAGTCTGTAAAGTTAAAGACATCACAGAATTCACAAGATAAAGATTTAATTCTACTTTAGAAGAGCCACGAAAAAATTTCCTTTATCTAGGAGCTTCCTGGAGAGATGACGTTAGAGGAATACTGAGCTAGAGTAGCTGAAATACAAATGTGTGTCTAGACTCGCTCAGTCAGTTTCCTAGTTTCATAACATTTCTCGATCTATGATCCATCGCAAGAACTAAGGTATTTTAATTACAGTGGAACGCTGCGGTTACAATCTACGACACGATCGCTATCGAATGCCTCCGCCTCTTTCGATAAAAACGATAATAAATGCGAAGAGAAAAGTGCAGAAATGATTTCATCGCGCCAATGGCCAGCATCTCGAGTTCGAGTACGCGGAGCTTCTGTATACCCCGAAGGAAGGATTAGGGATTCGAATCAGTGGAATGTACCACGAGGCAGTGGCACGCCATGCTTTGTAAGGGGGACACGTGCACCACATGTTTAAGCTTTAAGTGACAGGCAGAGTCCAAACATGTCGTGGACAAGTTAGAACTCACACAACTCGCCACGGTCACATTCTTCTTCCACCTTTCAGGATTCAAAATACGTACCTCGAAGTTGGAGCACCAAGGATTAATTAAAAGGGGGGCGGTCGCCATTGTGAGCCACTATAAATTTGGGGTCGCCATTTGGCGAAGTAAAAGCGAACAGTAGAAATAGAAATTGAGTAGATGCAAGGTTCCTTATAAGGACAGGGCAAATATATTTTTGATCGAAAAACGCGTATTATAATTTCTAATAAAATATTTCGAATATTTTGTACAACTATTCTTCTTTTGTTAATTGTTCGTAATAGCATCAACCACTCAAAATGGCTGGTTAGCGACTCGATAAAAGCTAATAATTATGTGTAACAACTTTCGGAAAACATTCATGTATTTCCAACAGCAATCACGTTTCTTTGCGGTGTTCCAGAGTACAAAACGGTTAAACAAAAAAAAAATTCCACGCATCGTATTACGCGAAATACATTTTTCTGCGCAGCGCAGTTGCAGAACGAACGGAATTGCGCGGGGAAGGAGGGAGGGTGTCACAGTGTCAGCGGCGGTGAAAAATTTGCCAATTAAAAAAAATCTCATTTCTCCCGGTAACGAGGGGCGGCGTGCAATTAACGTCAGAGGCGAAAATGATTTATGGGGTGAGGAGAGGAGGGTGTGGGTCGTAGGCGAGAGGCTAGCTTATCATAAATTAATGAATTATCAGTCCTCGCCGTGGGGAGCGCAAGGGAGGAAGTAGCGTGCCGCATCAATATGCTATTTAAAATATTCATCGGTACGTTCCCGTGTAACGAAAATTTTCCGTAACTCATATTTATTTCACGGAAACACTTTTACGCGCGTACGTAACTTCTTATAGGGTGAAACAGCGACGAAGAGACTCGCGAAGGTGTACGAATTGATTTACCACCATTAAGGGCAGATACTTGGTTGAAACGTTGAGAATTACGAGATATTACAGAATTTTTGTAAAGAAAACGAGCAAGAGGATGGAAATGGGAAACTTTCTGAATCGCCTATCACTTACAGTGGGTGTAGAATGTATTCGTACACCGATTAATTTCCCAAAAAATTTGGGGAGAATTGTAGTTTCTTAATTTCTTTTTTTATAATCAATTATATTTTATATATTCTCGGAAACCTCTAAGATAGATATAGTCCAAACAACATTTACTAGTTAATATAATTTTTTATAAAAAATTAAAAAAATAAATATAAGAAATTAACAAAAATAAATTTTATGCAAATTTATGCAAAATAAAATCTTGGCAAACGTGCCTACAAAAATTGAACCCAAATAGGAATTTATTTTATTCTCCAAATGTTGTAACATGAACTTTACTTTCAATCTTTTTTATATTCTTGTACATTGTTTGCATTTTGTAGGTTCTTGCATATTCAAATTTCCTATAAATGCATAAAGATCCGCAATCTACTTATGACGAACCATTTACAGTAGAGTTTGTAACGTAAACACATTAGTTTATTGCTCCGTACGAATTAGAAAACATCAAATTGCGAGGAAAGTACTTTTAAAAATAGCTCTAATAGAGGAATTGAAGAAGATCCCACTTCGAATAACTAATAATTTAGTTAATTTAACGTTTAGAAGAGTTGCAATAATTATAAAATCAAAAGGAAATCCCACGAAGGAATTATTAAATACTTGTAAATTAATGTAAATTTCCTTTCTTTTAATGAAGTTTTAAAAATTAAACAGTTGTGCGAATACTTATTGTTTCAATATTTCTATCCACTAATTGTTTTTTTTTTTTTTTTTTTTTTTGTCAATTTCGTAACTTACATAAATAGCTATTTTTTGTTGTACTCTATCTATTCTAGAGATTTACGAGAATATGTAGAATGTCATTGTTTATCAAAAATAAATTAATACGTTACAATTTTACATAGTTCTTTTTGGAAATTGATCGATATTGTACGAATACTTTCTACACCCACTGTATGTAAATCATATCTGGTTGTGAAATACTCAATTAATAGTAACGCTTTCGATCAAATAATATTTATATTCATCTCCAACGATAAAGACCAGTCTATAAAACAAAAATTAAATTATACATTAACGTACACGATATAATCGATATGTCCCCTAATAGTAAAAGAATTATAATCTTCGAATCGACATCATCTTTGAATGAATACCTCATAAAAGTGCAATTCTAGAAAGGACGTTACGTACTTGAAAAATAAATACGAAAAACAATTCATACCGTCCCCAAAGATCCCTGAAACGATGCAGTTTCTTCCTGCATGATCGACTGTTACTCGAACGAATCGTGGTTCGTCAATGGGCCGCCAGCCGTCGCCACTGTTGCCAACATGGCCACGTGCTAGACGTGTTTACGCGAACTGCGTCACCTTTCGTATTTTTCTTATTTATATTACGAAGTGTTTACCGTGAGATTACGGCGCCCAGTTTCATGAGAAACACGCGCGATAAGTGATAGTCGTTAAACGTGCTTCACGGCGGACATGGCGGGCCTGGATACGCCTATTCCAAGGTGCACCTGCGACGTAAGGAATGTGGTTACCTGTTCCGCTGTCAATCGGGATGCGCCCATGGGTAGAAGCGTGAGAAGTTACCGTCCCCATGGAAGCCTCGCCAGGGTCCTGTACGACAAGCAAAAGGCGGACGAGCAGCTCGAGACGTACGACAAAACTCAGGTAAGTAAAATCATAACTAGGTTACGTTCCAGTCGTACATCTTTGCACGTAAACCGCGCGTATCCGTTCCATGTATCGCCGCTTGAGGTCACGTCGGTGGCCTCAGGACCGTAAACATGGTAGGCAAAGGTTAGCAGAATTTTAAACGAATTGGAGCAAGATACAGTGTGACTCCCAGAAATATTCGGACACTAGTGTATGGTTAGCTTTATGACTTAATATCGTAGTTATTAAAAAAGCAATTGTCTTCGTTACTTTTTCCAATAATAAGTCATTTATTAATGTTATTAAAGAGGTATACATTAATCCAAAAATGGACAATTCAGTAATGTAACATGAAACATAAAATATTGTGCATGTATTACTTATTAATCAAGCGAAAGTAACTTTTGAGACAACCTAATATTAACGTATTCGTGATATTTATTCGGTTAATTCGGGTCTTAGTCGCCGTGTAATATTTTGCTTCGAGATTCGAAATCAAAGCTTTTCGGCGGGTAACGGATACGCAGATGTTTATTAATTGTAGAAACTAATTCCGTGCATTTATTAGTAGAAATGTTATTTGTTATTTGATATTTTTATTTAGTTGAGAATGTATCCTGTTTGTAAGTACTTCAAGAAATTACAGTTGTATTTTCTTTAAGTCTTTCTGTAAGTCCTATAATAGCAACTGATAAGAAACCACTTACGCGATAAAGCTGTTTTCGATGAATCGATTTGTTCTCTAGCAATAGTATCGCCAACCTCTTTTGGAAATTTAAAAGTACACAAAATTGGAGTGGAGAAATAATTGCACGAGCTTTAAGAATTACTGTTATTCTTGATTACTTTCCTTCGGAATTTCGACCCCCCCCGCCCTCACAAAAAAAAAAAGAAAATTAATATCTCTCCAGAAGAACCTCCTCGTAAATTTAAACAAACGAGACTCGAACATTTCTAGATAACCAACTGGCTTTTAATTGCAAGTACGCACTTTGCGCTGCCATATTGAAAATTGAATTTTCTAACAGTGAGTCACGCGATAAAATTCAACGATCGGTGGACGTGTTGTTTTCGTGTTTCGCACAGTGTCAATTTCGCGTGGTATTTAATTACGATGCTCGGCAAAAATTTCTTTCCGAGAAATAAGCCTTCGAAATCTGGTCTCCGCGAACTCCAAGTGCCAGCACGGGCCACCGGGGTAATTGGGTTGCTCGCTGAGGAGCCAGGGGGGAAGGGACGGTAATAATTAGTACAATTACCGCACAAGGCCAACCACCGACTAAAACCTCTTTCCTCGAACGATGCTACTCAAGAGTCAAGACCGTGGTCGGTAATTACGGGACAATTACGTCCTCGATATTCCTGAAACATCTTCGGAGCCGCTTCGAGTACTGTCCACGTCTTCAGTCCCCATACGTTAAACCGCGAGTTCGCCCCTATTTATAATTACATTCCGCCCTTTTGCTCTTTATTCGACTTTTACAAGTCACGGTCGAACGTCCAGAGACGACCGTGATCGTGTACCTAGCGATTAAGAAAGAACGCCCGCGAACTCGTACGAGGAGCACGTTCCACGATTTTATACGACTGTTTTTATTAACCCCTCGCCCTCCACGACATTTTCGACAAATATGCAAATATTTCATTTTCGAGTTTTACGTGTCCTCGAGTCTTAAGAAACGGAGGCTTTTAATATTACACATCTAAAAAGAAACCGAACTTTTGCTATAAAAAAGAAAAAGTACAAGTTTTTACACACACGTTTATTTACTCAAAGTAATCTCCCTCTGCGTCAATACAGCGTTTAGACCGCGTAATTAACATTTCGAAGGACCTTTGCAGCTCCTGTTTTGGTAGCCCGTTTAGTACGGCGGTTACAGCGGCTTGAATCTCCGAAATATTGCTATAATGTGTCCCTTTCATTGGAATTGGCATTGTTACCTTGGATCATTCACCCTACTCGCCTGATCTGTCTCCCTGCGATTATTTTCTTTTCCCAAAATTGAAAATTCCAATAGGAGCTACCTATAGGAGCTTGCGCACAAGTTTGAACATTTGTCTAGCGAAAACGACTATTGAGAGGTCTCAAATTTGAATTGTCGAGACAAAAATAGGACAATACGCAGCCCTTGTAGTTCCATGTACGTATACAGGGTGTCCCAAAAGTCGGGGAGGAGCCGGAAATGGGGAGTAGCTGAGACGATTCTGAACAACAATTTCCTTTGCAAAAATGTCGGATGGGGCTTCGTTAAGGAGATATTAAGAGAAAACCTCGACCAATCAGAGCGCGCGTAGACCGTTGGAGCGGCCGCGGTAGCGAAGGCTACGGCGCTAGGCGGCAGCGTCAATGTCCTTCGATGCACGTCGAGTCACTTGTTCGCGTACAAGCGCAGCCGCCAGCGCGTAGCCTTCGCTACCGCGGCCGCTCCAACGGTCTACGCGCGCTCTGATTGGTCGGGGTTTTCGCTTAATATCTCCTTAACGAAGCCCCATCCGACATTTTTGCAAAGGAAATTGTTGTTCAGAATCGTCTCAGCTACCCCCCATTTCCGGCTCCTCCCCGACTTTTGGGACACCCTGTATAGTGATGTGGAGCTGTGCGAGTGCGTGCGAGCTCATACAAGGCACGGGAGTCCACTCCCTTAATAGCAAAAGTTCGGTTTCTTTTTAGACAGACCGTGTACCTTCTGTTTTTTTTTTTTTTTTTGTATACAAGCGTTCTGTATACAAGCGTTCACTCGATACTCGATACTTCTACTCGTCCATTCGACAACAAAGTTAGCTTTCATCGGTCTTTCTCCTCCGATCGTAATTTCCCCATCGCTAAATGGTTAATGTCACGTTCCATGTATGGACCTCATGGAAATCGTTACCCCGCGCGATGGAGGGGGCCCAGCATCCACCCGTGGACAGGGCCGACTCAAGAAAGAAGCTTTTATCGGTGCTTGCAAGAACCTCTCGCCGCGACAGAGAGCAAATCGATTCGAAAGGCTGAGCCGCGGCACTCGAGCAGGTGCCCGCAGGAAAAAGAGAAGAATCCCATTCGGTCGCGTGAAACGAGAAATTTGAAATTCGTGCGGTAGGGACACCCCCTCGCGCGACCGAAATCGACGCTAGACGTCACTCCTGCGACCGCAACCCCCTTTTGCAAGCCAGTGGCGCGGTATGTTTCCGGAGCTGCCAGCGTCTAATATCCCTGAGCAGTCTGAAAACTTTACTCTCAGACGGAGTGGCGTGGATGCGTCGGCCTGGTGGTGTTTCAAGGTTTTTAAAAGGCTAGTGTACCGTCAATATCTCCGCGATGGAGCCGTGGCAACGAAGGGAGGAAGGTACGAGGAAGAGGGAGTCGCGAAAGGCGCTGCTTTAAAATATTAAGTGACTGATGGATGAGGCTCCTGAGGGGTGGAAAGAGACGGTGTTACGGCGACGAAGATATCCACCCACCGAGACGTTTGCATCTTCTTCTTACGTCCCCTAGCTTTTACGCCACCGCGTGTCCCGTTTCTTAGGAATCTTAACTCACCGACTGCGTTGTCGCCGGCATTGTCGTCGATCCTCTCGCGTCCAGAACTCTGGCGAGAGTCAGTCGCGAGCGGAGTTAGCTGTCTTACTGGCAAAGAGACATCTAGAACTTCTGTGCTTCTAATCTATAGATGCTTAGAGTTCTAAAACCTATTTTGACCGAGTATTACCGTCACCAAATTAAAACTTTTAGAGTAATCCTACGCAATGCTTCGATATCGCACTGTACAGTCAACGCGTATACTTTTAAAGGACGTTACAAGCTACTCGAAAACACGGCAAACGCATAATGGGCCACTATGTACGAGTAGAGTTTGCTAAATGGGTCCAGCGACGCGTATCTCGCCCAGGCTCGTAATAATAATAGCAATACTCGTGATAGTAATGTTTATTACCTTGAAGAAGGGGGGAACGACGTCCTGATTGCAGTTGACTTCAACGATTAATGATGATTCGCTCTCGCCGTATCAAATAGCATTTTTCTCTCTCGTTGACGAAGGGAACAAAGCAGAATCACGATTTTCAAGTGTAATAATACGCCTTGCTCTTCGTGTTTCTCCTATCACACTGTGTAAATGGTGGTCGAGTCGCGTTCGAAATTTAAGGACATTGGAAAATAGTGCACGAATATAAAAATAAAGATGAGTATAAGTAAATATTGACTTCCCTCAAACACGCATTCTTTGTTTAAAATATGAACTAACCACGCAAAGTTACAACTAGACACGAAGCTTCGAAGATCCGCAATCGTAAATATTTACAAAACGTCGTGTTACATAATACGAAAAAAAAAAGTGAATAATACAAATATATTGTCGGTTGGCGATTTATAAACTTTGAAACCTGCCTCGAGATAAATCTCGCGCACCGTAAACATACACTGCGAGTACCCAGTGGCGAACAACGTCTCGTGACACGCATGGTTGCGACTAAATGACAATGTAAATAATATCGAGCCACGGACTGCCCATTATGCGAATATAAAACGATCCAACGGATAGACCGTTATCGCACGCGCGATGGAAAGAAAAGGTGGATGATACGGCTCGCGTTCGTTTATGGCCCAGGAACGAAATCTAGAATCTTTCACGGCGCTTCCCCTCGGCCTGGAATCACGGAGGAAGATCTTGTCGGATCCACGATAAATCCAGATGGCCCGCGGATCTACGTTTTATCAATTCGTACGATCGCGCGTGGCGTATGCGCGCGGACAATGCGCAGTGGCGCGGCTCGCCGTAACGAAAAAACTGATTTCTGGATTCTCTGCATCCGCTCGATCCCGCGTGCACTCGTATTTATGTCTTTATCCGTACGCAGAATACCGGTTCCGGAGGACACGATCGCGGACGGATTCTTCTGGCCGCGCACGATACGCTTTGTCGCCGGCGTTCTTTACGTATGCGACGCGAGTGTCGATGCGAGCAGGCCAGACGGATGATTCCGAAGCCCGCGCTGGCCAAAAAAGCTTCAAAGACGGAGTCGGTGAAACGAAAGATTTCATTACCTCGGTATCCCGCATTTTTGCCAATTAAACGGCAAAATTCTCCCTCGGACAAGAACACGTGTTCCTTGTACATTCTTTTGGCTCCCTTGGGCTAGAGACCGCAACGTCAATTTTTCATTTTTCACCGCGTTTTGAATATATTGGTTGATCTAGTATCGGCGGAATGTTAAAGCATTCGTTACGGGATGAAGAAGCTTCGTTATTTGCCTATCCAAGATAAAGAGAAAATTACTTCATAACCGGGAAAAGTGATTTCAATTCGTAATTTAAAAAAAAAAAAACAAAAAATAGTTTAAGTATCTGACGTCCTCTACTCAAGAATAAACCGTAGAATAAGTGAATAAAAAGCACCTCTCGAGTGACAAAGAAGATTGCCCCGCGAAAGGCGTTGCCCTCCTACGTCCACAAATAAATTAACAAGGCTGCTGACAATTTTCAAGCCACTACCCTGCACTTATCGTCACCGTGAACAAAGCATCGCGATATCGCGACCGTTTCAAAAAGTATTAACAACTCGTGGCTCTCGAGAAAAATATTATCGTTGGGGTAAGACGATAATCCTCGCCGAACGGCGATCGACGAGGGGAGGAGACCTGTCGTAAGACTCTGGAAAACTCTGGAAATCTCGTCGAAAAAAACGGCCGGAGAGGGGCAGATGAGACGGTCGGAGCCGCACACATCGTAATTTGCAAGTTATTTTGCACGGCTATACGGATCGGATAACGAAACCGCGGGACGGACACAGATCGTTATCGGCTCGTTCTCGAAACATTCCTCGGGCGCACGACGTAAATCCAGGGACGCGCGTAACAAGAGAGTGCTCTTCCAGGCGTTTCACGCATGATCGATCGTACCCGTACATCAGGGAAAAGGGAGTCGAAAAGATTATATCGGTTTTGCGTAGGTTCACGTGTGTCCGCGTCTTTGGGGTTCTGGTAACGATCCGATTCGCTCCGGGTCACCGATTCTCCTCGGGGTCGAGTAACTCCTTTAAACAATGACCAATGGAATACTGATTGCCCTTTTGAAATTTTTTAAGGATTTCCTAAAAAATTTAGAATTTTTCTTTACATTCTAAAAAATGGTTAAGTGAGAGTGAATTATAAGAATGGGTAAATAAAGGATCATCTTATCGCGTTGGGTTATTGTTTCGCAATAAACTCGCGATATATTCTTCCAACATCCTGTAGGAAAACACGTACATCGACGTCGCCGTCACGGGTCATCGGCGCATTCGCGTCGGAGGATTCACGAAAATCGAAAGGTCTCTCTTTTTCGCCTAAACGAACTGATATTCTAGACGCGGCCAGCTTCGTTAGCCGCTCGTCGATGAAAACTCTTCACGGGTAGTTACACCGTTGCTTTCCCAATCAAAGGGAGGTACGCCAGAAGGAGTACGCCACCCTTATCTACACTTGTAACCTCTTCTTACTCTTTACCGTCGTGCCCAGCCTTTTTAGTTTTTCTTGTCAGCGAGATGCTTCGTTGCAAGTTTCAAAGGAAAATGGATCGATTAGGTGCTGCAGGAAATTTGCGTAAAATTTCTACCGCTCTTTTTAATTCTAAGGGGTGTGTAGTATTTAAACGAAACGTTAAAAATAGGAGCGATACGTTCGGTTTGGTGAAATTAATCACGGCGTGGCGTTTCGCGTACAGTTGTTAGCGAAATCACATGGTAAGTCCAGAAACGTGGAAAGATGCCGTCGATTCTCTCCCACGGCGCCAATATAACGCCCGTTGGCTCGCGCCCGCCACCGCCGCCGCCTGCAGCAATAACATAATGGCACAGGAAGAGAATGCGTTTGACTCGCGATCCAACACGCCCGAGGAATCCGAAGAGCTCCACGTACGAGCGGCCAAACATCCCTAGTATTCCTCGCTGAAAGCATAAACTGCTCGACGGCGTTGTTTATTGTTCAGAGTTTACGGCAGGTTTACGCGTGCTTCGGGGCCCCCTCTCGATCCCTGAATACGAGAGATTTCCAGAAAAAGGAACCCGACAAGGGAGAAAGAAATGAACCGACCGGAGAGGAGAAATCCGAGATCCCGCGATTCGATCTACGCTTGGCAAAACTCCATTTTATTCTGCGAATTCGAGATATCGAAGAGAAGGGTTGGAGGGAAACAATCCTCCAGTGTGATGTAATTGCTGCTCGAGGAAGACGGTGCGTATCGGTATCGTTAGCGGCGGTACGTTCAATGGATGGCAACGTTCTTTTATCCAGGTTTCCTTAACCTACTCGATTCGAGTACGAAACAATATCTCTCGTATATTATGATTTATTTGGAAATCTTTCTTTCAAAATAAAAGCACGTTTTAATAAAAGATAAATCTTTAATACATTTCGAAATTATTTTTTATAAGTTCATAGTACTTCCAACGATATCTGTAAGACTCGAACGGACGATCTCGAAGGGCGAAGACAATCGAAAATATCGTAGTCTCGAAACGCATCTTTCGACGATGCCGTGGTTATACGACTGTGTTTACGGTTCGCAAGTTTTCCTATACACGGCAGAGTACCGCTTTTAAGGGGGCGCATAACCGTTTCAGACGAATTGTACCGAACACGAGTCTCGCGCAATGGTCAACTAAACCTCCATAAGCTACGTATTATGACTTCTGGCTACCTTTTCAGCGCAAACAATCGATTATCACGCGCGTTTATCGCCATAAACATATTTTTCTTCGGACGATAGCTGTATTTCTCGAACATTCGATAAATTTACTTATCGCCGATCACCGAGAGCGTGCAACTAGCTAATTAGCGCTTATCGATTTTGCATCGTTCGAGATGCAAAATCCTCCATGTCCTCGAAACACAGATAAATGAACATTGTACTAACTCGTTCAGAAATAAGATTATCGTAATCGCGAACTGATTTACGTTTTACAGCCAACGATACATAGGTTTAGCTATCGACTTCGATATACTAATATTTTTAGCATTTGCGCCACTTTGGAGAGAAGTAAGAAAGAAATAAGAGAAAGAAACAAGTGAAAAAGAAGGGGAAGTCCATTTGTAGAAAGATCGAGTCTTTCCGTTGTTTGTCGGTGCGTTGCGAGACGTTGATTTAGATGACTGTGATTTCCGAGTTGGCTACTTGTTATCCGAGTCAGAAGGCGATTGGTGCGTGCTGCGGACTACACGGAAGGTGTGCGAATCTGATTCTCTTCTCTTCCCCTTTACCTGATTCATTCCGTCTCCCTCTGGCGCTGCGCAGCGCCACAGAAAGTCGCCACTAATGACGCAAAGAGGAATGCTGTCCGGCAGCGCACGACCACGTCGGTAGCCATTTGTAATTCGTTAAGAAAAAGTTGAGAAAAAGTCGAATCAAAGTGTGATGACGGAGGGGGGAAGCCCGGCTACCTGCAATTAGTGATGCATGCTGGCAGCCATAATTAAAATTGTATGGGCCCCTTTCCCCCTCCCCTTGCCCCCTGCCTCTCCTCGGCAACCACGGCTTTCTGATTTTCATATCCCCTCGGTTCCCTCTTCTTTGTCACTGTACCAATTCAGTTGGCTGCGAAAGCTCGTCAAAAGTTCGTTACTATAATAATCGAGCTTCGTGATTCGCTACGTCGCCAGCTGCGGCCACAATTATTTTCACGCGTCTTTACACTTTTCGAGAAACGTAATTCAACGAAACGACTACTAATAAACAGCTAATCCGAAAAATGCCACGATACAAACTGTATCGTAGTCGCGAACTAACGACGAAGTTGTCCAGAAAAAAAAAAAAAAAAGAAAAACATTCTATCCTTACCAAATTCGTGCTCTTCGCCAAAGTTTGAAATTTGTCGGTGCAAGGATCCGAGAAAGGCTGGTCGATCGGGGGATTTCGTGGGGAAACCGCGTCTAAATTCCAGTCCCGAGAGGGCGAGCACAATACGCAACGCGGCGTAAAGTTAATGAAGTACGAGAACAAAGAAACACCTCTGGGTAATTACGTTTTTATTGCGGTCCATTCGGCGGCACCGGCTGGTGGTACATTGTATCGGTTCCGCAGCGATTTAAAAAATCGCGGCTGCTCGGGCGCCCCGTCCGACGATGACAGAGTCGACAGAATATTACAGAGGTTCGCCAGAGTTAATTCCCCCGGGGGCCCGAGGAGGGACTGTTTTAATTAGAGAATCTAATTGATGGCCGCGTACGGTGTGGCTGCCGAGCAATCCATAAACGACTTCTTAGGGCCGCGCACCTGGGCAACACGGCGTTAATTACTCACCTTCTGTGGCCTGGTCCTTCCATCTCTCGACTCACCCTTTTTTTTTTTTCTTTCTTCTTTTTTTTTTGTACCCCCTCCTCGTTCCTTCGTCATCCTCGGAGGTTTTTTTCTCCTATCTTTCCCTTTGGCGAGCCTCGAGAGAGAGACGCGGGGTTGGAGAATAAAAGGGGCTGCGGGGGGGGGAGGTGGGGAAGGAGGAAAAACGCAGGATCGACTGTCGAGCGAAAAGGAACAGGAATAAAGTGACGTAGGGAGCTAGGGGAGGTGAGAGACGAAGGGGAGGGAGTGAGAGCAACAAGTGTCTCCCGTCGCGAGGCGCAAAAGCATTCCTAATTACACCCCTGCCCTTGGAGCGAAACGAGACAAAAAGCGCGTTGATTACATTTTCGTATAATTTCATCGGTCGGGCTCCTTCGCCATTAAGAGCCACCACCAGAGCGCGCAAATTAGATCGATTCTTTAATGCCCCGGGCAGGCGTAATTGGTTCTCATTCTCGGAAGCTGACGATGAAATCGGATATCTGTCGTGTACCTGGCCGCGACCAGCGGGGACCGGTCAACGTAATTGCTTCTCCGACTGTTTTGCGGTTCCTGGACCGAAAAACCACCCCACGGGCCTCGTGGAATATCGTTAATGTCGCGACACGAGGTCCCCCACCCCCTTGTTCCCACTGTTAATGAAGCGAGAAACACCATTTGCCACCCAGCCACCTCGCGAGATTTTAATGAATCGTAACGCCGCGGCTGTTATTTTAACGCATTAACCCGCGTCGCGAAATTCGCAGAGCTCGGGCCGTTATGCATGTCGTGATTGCCTGCGAAATTGAAAATATTCGCAGCCGTTCGGGGCTCGCCGGGCTCACGTGACGACGCGAGCATTTATTTCGCCGCCTGTGATTGCAGACACGCGAAGGATGTCTTATCCTAGCGTAATGTCAACAATCATTTGTACACTCGCGACTCTTCGAATTCCACCGGGTCTCGCAGGCGTGGGTTAAGTATGGTTAAAATAAAAGTCTCCATTTCTCGCGTTACCTATCATTTTCTGTTTATTCTCCCTGTTCCAATTTGAACCGAATGAATTATCGCCGTGAACTTTAAATTTCGTAATTTGAATTTTTTATTTTTAAATTTCGTGTCCGCTGTTGCGGACGTCAGGTCTGAAAGGGGCAACGATCTTCTCTTTAACAAGTTACTTCTCGTACGACGTAAAAGACAATGTCCAACAAAAACGTGTAGTCCTTCGAATGTCTCCCAGACGAATGAAATCGTTATGTAATCGAAAATGGTGGCCACGTATCGCGGAGATATTTTTAATACCCTCTCTTCTTGTTACAGTGGTACAGAGTAAACAGTACCAAAGTTCGAGAGGATTTGGTCCGTTTATGGATTCCCCTAGGGACAGGTCCGCAGCGTGACCAACCTGACAAAACTGCCGAAATCTTCCTAACGAAATCCGCTGAGAAATCGGACTCTATACCGCTGCAAGCGTGGCATTCTTTGGCGAGATCTGCCTTGTCCTGGTTCATCAGCCGCACGTCCATAAATGGGTGAGTACCGGCCTGCTCGTAAAAATCGCGGAATGTACACGTTATTAATTCCCCCCATTCTTTTTCCCTCCTCGTTCAACGATACATTAAATGTTCCATTCAGTTTCGTAGACGCATGCGGGTTTCATTCTTATGAAGAATGATTCTTTGTAATGAACAATCTATATATATGCCTTGATCGAATGAAGTTAGTTGGTTTATTACCAAGTAGCGGTAGCGTACGTTGGATTATTATAGAACAGCGGAATTTTGATCGACGTTGCGCTGCGTTAGCATCGTTATTGCTACATGGTCGCGGAATGCCTGAAATTTATTTCTTATGTGGCATGATGTAACACATCGTAGAATTGTTTCGACTTTAAAATCGAAGCTTCGCAAACGATTGTTTAGCTCGCGTATTAATATAAAAAAAAAAAACAATTTTTTGAAATATACATATATAATTCAACGGTCTCCTTAAATGCACAAGTTTCTCTACGATAAATGGACAGGAACATGAAACGGGATCGGATATCTCGATGAGACAATGCTAATGCACCGATCGAACTTTTTTTTATTATTACTCACATTTTTCTGATTAAAATGAGACCAAACACGACGTAATTCGGAACGTATTTACTACGTATTGTCTCACCGAAATAATCCCGGCGTTGGTCGACATTTATCGCATGTCGCTCCGTCCTCTTCTTCATTCGCTGTCCTTCTCCACGCTCGAAGTTTGTTGGGAACACATTCGAGGATACAGTACGACTGAAGGAGCCATGCAAAATCGGAGACCCAAAACATTGCACTCGAGTGTTTTTATGTGTTTACACTTGACACGAGTCGAGCGTCGAACGTAGAAAAGGACAGATAGTGAAAGAGAAAGAGGTCCGAGACAAAAAGAAAACACTCGACGGAAGCGTATCAATCGGTGAGGATCATATTACACCGGTGGTCGGGGTTACTCGGGCGAAACTACGGGCAAAAGAAATAAGAATGTGATGGCAGCGGTGGGGTTGATATCTGAGAGACATACAGAGTGTCCCAGCCTAAGTTATACGGAGCTCTAACCCAAACCTATCGGCCGAATACAAAATTTCAAATATGGAAATTGCATGGTAAAATGGGCCTCATGTTTCAGCGCGAAGGAATTTTTGTTACCTTTGTTATTTAACGAGATATGATGGTCAAGTTTCGTTTTTCAAATGGAACTATATATATATATATATATATATATTTTTTTTTTATACCATGCGATAGTACTTTTCAAAAAGAATTCATTAAGCTTTAATGTATTTACCCGATTTTTATTAGTTTTCAAGCTATCAAAGTTTGCAAATTTTCAAGGAGCAAACTCGGTTTGACCCCTGGCGGTCCCCTTGATGCAGTAAGCACCATGCGGTTCTTGAAAACGATACGGAGGGTCTCGTTTGGGATTCTAGGCCCAACGAAGGAAAATGGAAAGAATTCCAATATTCGGGGGCTATATTTATATATGTGGGAGACGGATAACCACTGTGCGAGGACTAGAACAAAAACGTGTCCTCGCACAGCTGATAAGACGCGCACGCGAGCTGTTGGCTAATGTCAACGGCACCAAACGTCAACAAGACGTTTAAGCGTACGACAGGTGAGTGACCGGCGAGTGCGAAAGTGAGAGAGAGAAAGAAGAGTAAAGAGCAATAACTACGAAACCGTGTATGTAAACCGCGAAGGAACAAGAGAGAGACGCATTTTGTAAAACTGCGAGCAGCGTAAGAATAGCGAGAATTGTGAGTTGTGAATCAGCGAGAATTATTTAGTTTACCCATTTTTGTTACAATAAAAATTACTGCACACCCAGAAACACGTGGGATAATTGTCCTAACCGACATACTTAATTAGGTTGTCCCGAAAGTTTCTTTCGCGAGTCGCACTCAATTATTTGATGTGGTCGCGGTTCTATAAATAGACAATCTAATTTCATAGATATTCATGTTGTAACAGTAATGGAGCAAAATGAATCGTGCACAATTCAGTAATGTAACATAAAACATAAACTATCGTGCATGTATTACTTATTAATAAAGCGAAAGAAACTTTTGGGACAACCTAATAAATAAAATCCTTACATATATATCATATTTGAAATTTTGCATGCGGCCGATAGCTTTGGTGTTATAGCTCTGTATCACTTATACTGGAACATCCTGTATACATGTCGAATTGAGTAACCTCCACCTTGTCGACATCGATTAACAAGAAATCATAGGAGATCGAAGGAAGCAAAGTTTCTTCGATTTCCAAAGGCTTAATTACTTGGTTCGATACCACGAAATTCTGGGGTCCCTGGTGGCTCAATCCTTCGTCGACAAAGTCGCCACAGGTGTCGGAAACCTCGAGTTAGTCGTCGGATACCGTGTGCCTATCAAGTTGAACCATACCCTATCGAAATCAACACGCGCGACAGTTTTCCCCGCGGGGACGAGTTGGCAAGAATCGGGAAACGAGCGTTGCCGAGTTTGTCCGCGATTGGGAAGGCCGTGACCGAGGCCAACCAAAGGCAGATCGTTCGCGAAGTGATGAAAGGAGGCTTTCCCTTCTCGCCGGTTAATTAATAACCACGAAGATACGATCTCCGCCTATCTCGCTGTCCGATGAAGCTCGACAAGCTGGTGGCAAAGGCCCTGGCATGGCCGTGGCGTTGCCTGCTCTCGGGGCTCGTGAGGTGGGCCCCAACGGAACAGAAAGAGGGGGCAACGAGCAAGAGCGAGAGGGAGGGAGAGAGGAATGGTTATTGATGACCAGCTTTGTTTGCCCCCCCGAACCGTTTATTAAAATCCAACGCGGGTGATTAACCTCTCCCCGACTGCGTCGTCCTGACAGCTACCAGGCGGAACACCTCCGCAGCTCGGGGTGTGTATATAGGATTGACCGGGGAACCGTTTATTAAAATCCAGCACGGCTATCCGTGCTACTAGGCGGAACAGCTCCGCCGGGCCGCTTCATGAATTAGAATGATGTAGAAGTTTCTTCGTTGGCTTCCCGTCAGCCACGGATTGAGCAATTAACGCATTACGAACGCGGGGACGTCTCGGTTCCCGCGGCCGCGATGATAAATTCCCGTTAAAATATGGATTCTCTCGAAACCGTTTTATCGATCGTAAACCAGACGGGGGAACGAGACGTATCGGTACGAAGTGCAACCTCCGTAAAAGTCAATCCGTCGAGACAGTTAATATTGTTCGCCGTGCCGTAAACACAAGTAAAATATACGCGTAACCGCGGCGTGGCGTGGTTGGCGTGAAAAGTATTAACGGTTCCAAACGTGCGTGAATACGATGGAACTTGTTATTAATGGATTGGTAGCGTGGCGTGATGAGAAACAGTGGATACGCGATGGTTTAATTGCGTGTGTAATAAACCTTACGGTGCCCCGGGTCTTCAGGTAATACGATTGAGATAATTTTTGTAAATAAAGAATAAGAACGGGAATGCGTGATTGTCCTTGCCGGATAATTTTAGGAGCACTCATAGTTGCAGGAAAAGAAAATATGGGAGCGCGTCGGAGTGCCCGCGTGGTTGTAAAATGGCGAGAGTCGAATTTACCGTCCGTGGACTTTATTCTAGCCTCGCGAACTCGTAAAAAGATGTATCTCGATATTTATGCGCCATGTAGTTTAATTGGTGCTCGAACTAAATAAGTGATCCGAACAGTTACGATATTCCTGTGAGAAAACATCGCGAGTGGAGCTGGTACAATTCTCTCGGTGAACTACGCAGAGATTTTTGTTTTATTGTACACGTATATTGTAGAATCGATTCACGAGGTACCGAGCAAGTACATCCTAATATTAACACTTGCAAGATTAATTTCGCCAATGATCTAAAGCTGAGGTGGTAACAATTCGAAACTTGATTTAAGTAAAACAGTTTCACATTATTTTTCCCATTATCTGTATGTACGTCACTCGCGATAATTCTTGAAGGAAACCGAAAAGGTAGCAACGAGATATTACAGAACGATATAAATTGTCGGTGGCTCGACCGTAATAGAAAGTTCAGTAACGATCGAAACGGTGAGAACTGGACATTAACAATCTTTATCACTCGGCAATCTTCTCGCTACCTTTCCTTTTGGTTTCCTCGATGAATTGCACCTTCCGTTAGTTAGCGAACTTTTTGCTTCTTCAATTGATTCTGCTGATGCGAGTTCACTTGCTACTCCTCTTCTTGTCTCTGATGGTGGTTGGTCGGCGTGCTGTCGGGTAGAGAGAGATTTTCCTCGTCGGTACTCCGCGTACTCTGAACAGCATATCGAGAGACGCTAACTTTGATAAATTCACTCCAAGTGGATGAATGAAGGGATGGAAGAGTACTTTGTGATGAGCTTTGAAGATCTTTACCTCACGGTGGACATTGCACTAGCAATTGACGATTAAAAGAAAAAATTCATCTTATCGTAATTGAAGACAGAAATAGGAGCATCGTACGAAAAAGTAAGCAAGGGTATAAATATAATGCTCTGCGTTCCAAATTGCACCGTCTTATCGGTTGGCCGTGTGCCGTGAAATATTAAGATAATCTTCGTTTATGTTTCCAACCAGTAATCCGACGATATCAGATAATTTTGATCTTGCTTAATCTTTTAACTTTTGTGATCCCACATTTAAGTCCGTTTTTTTTTTTTTTTTTTTTTTTAACATTCCAATAAGCGTAAATAACTCGCATAAATTTTGCAAGTATTGATAATAAACACAGAGTGTGGACGATTACCGGCTATTTATCTTCGTCATCGCGTGTGTCCTTACGAGACACGCGTGATTAAACCACTTCTCCGTTCAATGATAAACTGTTTCCTGCATCGAACGATATCGATCGCTGCTACGTTCTATAACGTACGGGTTGCCTAATTCGATAATATCGCGTGTACGCGTGTTTTGACACGACCAATCATCGACAACGTATATCTTCATCATTTCGGACAGGGAAAAAATATGCTCCGATGGAATTACTCGCTATAATTTTCAACTTCGTGGATACTATACATCCTCCGAAAAGCAAGTCGACAGTACGCGTACCGTAAAGTAAAAATTGTTTATCCAACGGGATCAAATAAATGGTAAATATAATTGCAAAGTCGGCTGACCGTGACGATGACTCGCCACGAGTTAAACAGCAATCAGGAGGTTTATTATGCGCATCTCGTGGGGAATTTCGCGTGGAAAGTAATGGTATAAACTAGGATGAGAAGAACAACGAAGAAGTCACCTGGATGACGTTCACGTGACGTTACGACACACTCCCGCTGAGAATATTCATTACATTCCCTTATGGACGATCCCCAGCATCTTGGTAGCTCCTTGCTTCGAGGCCCGTTCGCTCATCTCACAAATTAATCATAATTAGCGGCGAGAAGATGTCCTCCGTCGGTTCCATCCCGAGGGAAAGAGACGGGTGGACGGTAAAAAAAAAACGAATGAAAGGAAGAGAGAGAGAGAGAGAGAGAGAGAGAGAGAGAGAGAGAGAGAGAGAGAGAGAGAGAGAGAGAGAAGGAGAGGAGACCGAAAGAAAATCAGCCGCTCGAAGCGTGCATCCGCTCCTCGACTCTCGACGAGGGTCTCGACGTGGCCTTTTCGAATCTCCACGCTATCCTGATTTTATTTTCGGGGGCAAATTGCGCGCAATTTTCGACAAATGGGCAGGTGTCCGCGTACGAATCCTTTCGCAGCTCCTGACGTCAATTAACAATGATTGGTCGCCGTCGAATGGTTATTACTTCTAATTGTCGGCCGGAAATGTTCTCCTCTAACCACAAGTTTCTGTTATTTCCACGGTTTCTTTGATACTATCTCGATGCAAATTCGGTTGTTAGTGGCTGTTTGCTTCGCGAAACACGCGGTGATTATACCCCGTCTGTCACTGCTCCCTGCTCTAATCCTATTATTCCCTTGGAGCGTTCGAATATGCGACGCCGCTTTCGATCTCGCCGAGGAACGAATCGAAAGCGATAATTCAGATGAAAGGTGATGTTACGTATCTCTGCGTATTTCGTAATTAAAAAGTAACATCGAATTCTACCGGAATCTTCTTCCTCGGAAAAAGAAGTAATCTGTAAAATGAAACTATAAATGATGTGAAAATATATGACATGTATCTTGCTCTAAAAAAAAAAAAAAAGAAATGGTTGGATGGAAAGTATTAGAAATAAACCAGAAACGGAGGTGAAAATTGTCGCGTCGGTGGTAACAAAGTCAAACAAGAAGATGGAGATCTATCTGGCTCGAAAGTTAGACGGAATCCAGTAGCCAGTTTTTATGCTCGGGCCCTACCATGTACGGAACTTTAAAACGACCGTGAGTACCTGCTAGAGGATGACGACCGTGGGAGGGGGCTGTTTAGTTCCGTGTACCACCTGTTATCTTCTTGCCTCCTCTTCGAACTCCCCTTTGTTCACATATACCTGACTCACGGAGGGTGACCAAACGCCCAACTCTTGTTCCTCGCGCGGTGTCCAGCCTGGGCGATGGCTTTCAGATCAGTTTTTCAATTTGTAACGGGAGGAAGACTCAACGATAGAAAAAAAAATAATTATTACGAGAACGTGAATTAGAGTTCCATATTTTGTGGTAAACGATTTTATATTTGTGTAAAACAGCGGGAATTTACGTGAATCCAAAGTCTTCTTAGTTAAAAGCGAAGACGAAAGCTCGACGAGCTCCGAGTTTGCGCAAGGGGAAAGGGTTAATGAGCAATTAGCAAGGCGCAAACTCGGAGGAGGGTGGTTTCAGCGAGGGCTGGGTGGCGTTCGTTAAACCCTCGGGTACCGCCCCTCGGTTATAATTAGTGGTCATAGCTGGGATATAGAGACGAAGCCAGAAATCGTTTTCAAGGGGCCGACGAGGCGGCGCCCACGCGCTTTTCCATTAGACGCGAGAATTCGCGCCTGCGCCCCTGGATTAATTACGGAGAGGGTTGCCAATCGGAAGGAAAGCCAGAGCGCGCGGTCCGGGCGCGCAAACTCGCTAATGATAATTATTGACCAATCGCAGGATGCTGCGGAGAAAGAAACAAAAAGAAAGTGCCACGGAGAGGAAGAGTTCAGGTGGCTCCGGGGGTTGGACCGTGGAAAATGAACTTTTGCGCAGAGAGAACGGCTACAAGGGTAATCGGAAAACGTCATCGATACTTCCTCACGAATTAAGAAATTTTTCTCGAGATATTTGTCTATATCGAAATTTATACATATAGACGCATTATACAGCGAATAATGAAGTACCTCGGGAGAACGAAAAGCGAAAAACTTTGTGAATTGTTTTAGGATGGAAAATATTCTTAAAGCCAACATTTTCACTTATTGATTCTGTGTTTCTGCTTCTAGTTAATGAGTTTCCAAAAAGCAAAACGTTTTCCTTAAACAGGCAAACACCCTCGTGCTCACCCCAAAAGGCCATCTAAATACAAATACGTAAGCTTCCACTAAGGCCTCGTGCATTTTAAAATTTACAAAATAGAATTTCAATCTGAAAAGTTACAAACTGTGCCTGAATACATAAGTACAAGTGTTAACTACGGTTTCTTGGTCAAGTATTAAAAGAGAAAACTAAATAACCGTAACACCTGGCGCATAGTGAGTATCAGCGATGCCAGTTGCATACCGGAAGCACGAGCGCGGAGTGGGGGGCAACGCAGAACGACACGACGTTTCACAACGTAATAATTACTTGAAAGTTAAAGTAGGTAGTTGTCGAGGGTAGAATTATTACGTAACCGTCGATTAAGGATACACCTTTTAAAATTTAATGGAGAAATTGTCGGTCAGTGAATATTAAAGAAGCCAATTTAAAAGAGAACATTTAGGATAGGAAACAATCAGTCTGCTCGAGTTTATACTGATTGCTATTCGATGAAAATGAGTTTGAAATTATCGTTCCTCGCATCGTTAGCTCTGCATACATAAGCTCGTCGAAACTAAAACTGCCGGAACAGAGGAAAAGATTTATAGAGCAATCTGAAGTGATATAGTAAATTTACGTACTAATATCCTACTTATCAGTAGCGATTCTACCGAGAAAATATAAGGTTGATTTATCTGTAAGAACATTAAATACACTTGGAGTGGAACTCTTGCAACGAATTATCTCCACATTGCAAGTTCAAGTGAGAACGGATAAATGAAAGATATCTTTATCGTCGATAACAAATTCTTCGATTTACTTCCATTAATGTAAAACACAAACAAATACTTTTTGGAATGAAATATAACAGTTAACTGGTTTTTCACCCCCGACTAAGACTCATTGCTAAACAGATCTCATACGTAATCTTTTAACCACAAAAGTGTTTTAATTAAACCAAACGAACTAACGATTAAACTGTTATTGGTTTTTCTAGATATTTGTACCATTTTTATAAAGGATGAATAATGTTTGTCCGTAGGAAGATGCACCAGCAGCATTCCGTCACTAGACGTAACGTAATTGCAAATATGGGCGTTTCTGGAGATCGAAGCTACCCCCGATTGGTACAGCCGCGCGTTTGCGCTGTGCTAATTACTCATTAATCCTTTCGTACGAAGCGCATGCTCGATGAGGAAACCGAAACGTCCCCGAACCGAGGGGGTGTGTCCCATTCATCTTGCGCAGTTTTCGAGGATCTGTCTCGTTCCTTAATTTTCAAATTGGACCCAGATCGAAAGATACAAGTCTCTCAGACTTTAATCATCGCCGATATACCCCGAGGAGAGCAAAATCGGCAACGGACACTTCCATAAGCATCCCCTGTAGGTGTAAGTGGTGATTTAACGTTGAAAGGATTGGCCCGATTATTATAGAAAAGATTTGGAACTTTGTTTTACTTGTTTGCTCTAGTTACGCTTAATAATGTGTTATGTGTGTTTTCGTGTGCAAATTTTCGACGATTCGACAGACCTAGACTAGACAGACTTAATCGTAGTATGTTAAATTAACACCACGAATTATTTGTGAAATTCTCCAAAAATTCTGCTTTCTATGTCCATTTCTGTCACAGGGCATTAATGAGCCTTGTTACTCTCCTACCACCTATGTCCCACGAGAAACTGGTTTGTCAGACTGACAAAATATGAGAATCAATTGAGCCACGATTAGGGTAAGGGTTTTTAAAACGCACCCTTAGGGATACACGCGATACATACAACCAATGTACGAAGCCGAGTTGTGTAATGCACTTACCGGCGACCTAACTCGCAATTTTCTATTTAAATTATAACTCGATGCCGATAATAGCCGTGGAAAGTACATATTTAATATCCGTGGAACTCCGGTCTTTATAAAAATACATAAAGCCGCGGCAAATTTTCCTCGAATACGGGAAATGGTATTAGGGTGACCGAAAGGTAATCAAAATTGTATCAACATTTATTTACTAAAGAAATCTTAAACACTAATCAACAAAATAATTTCCATCATTGTCCAACAGTTTTTGCCAGCGTAAAACTTTTCCAAGTCGAAGACATTCTGATTACTTTTCGATCCCCCTAATATTTAATAGACTCGGGACCAGGATACGCGTGACTCGCTCGGTCACGCTTTATTCTGAAAACAAACCAATGAAAGGAAATTACAATTTCCGTGATCGAACCAAAAGCGTACCTTCGCGATAGCGTGTCCGTATCGGTCGCGCAGCTTGTCTTCCCCGCATACATCACTTCAAACCGGTATTTCCGCGGGGGATCATAACAACGGTCCAGGCGTAAGAACGACCGTGTCACGGTTGCAACCCTTCGAATTACATATGCACGGTTGTCGAAGTCGTTGGTAAGAGTCGCGAGGTCTTGGATCGCGTCACATAAATCGAACGATATGAGCCTGCTCACCAATTAGGGTGGCCTTTAGTGCCGGAATAAAAACCGAGCACGCTTGGTGGCGATCCCCTCGCTACCATGCAGATTCGCCTAACGAACGCCGATTCCACGTACCTCGATACCAACGAGTTACACGGAACCGAGCGCAACCGAACGGACCAACCTCTGTCTCTTGCTCTATACTCGCTTACGTGCACATAATGCATACGGTGCATCCGAGCTGCGACGCAACGGACACCTCCGCCTATCGCGGCCGATCGAGAGATTCACAAGCGTGGCGAACGAAAGGTGGCGCGCTTATTACCAACCCGGTGGTATATCTCATCTCGCGAAGGTTAAACGTTCCTGTTGCGACCAGACTGAATTGCGAATGACAAGTAAACCACAATCCGAGCTTACACGCTTAAATATCACGATATTGATTTTATATAAGGTATGCGTTTTCGGAGAACACCTTGTTTCAAACAAGCAGTTTGAGCAGAATGCGGTTTAACCGGTAAAGATTACCCGTGTCCCGCTAAAGGTGATATTTCACCCGATATTTTATCTTTAGATTAACGACTCCGTGCGCTCGGTGCATAATACATTCAGCTGCATTCGCGTTGCAGCGCCACTGATATCTACGTATCGCATTCGATCGCGAGAGTTATACCAAGGAAAGGTGTGTTACGTTCATTGTGTACATTGAACACGTTCAGGAAGAACTTGCATTTGGAAAAGGATGTGTAACTTATTATATACGTTACAGTCGATAAAATGAAAGGTTCCGGCGGTGGAAGATACATTGACCTTAGACGTGGCGATCGAAGGAAACTAAAGTTGAAGAAAAGATACCCTCGAACATTAATACCCGTGATTCGATATTTAGAACGACTTTCCACGAGGACTATAACACTCACATTTTTTATTTGTTATCGTTACTCAAAGATTTGCGTTTCAATTAACACCAGAATATTAATATGTGCTGATACGCTTCTTTTATGTGCGTATGATTTTAGGTACACGTTTGTTACATAATCGCTTGTATCTGTTAAATGCCAATATGTTTGCAACTTCGTTTAACAGTTAAAATTTCGTTGACTTATTCGTGGAAGCCATCAGTTTCATGTTTAATTCGTTTGCTATCTAGACGAGAACTTTTCCTACCTTTGCAGCACTCTATTGGCAAAAAACACTCTACCTTACATTTAAATATTTCATCGGACGAGGACTACGTGCTAAATCGCGATATTTAAGACGTCTGAAATTCAGAACCGTCTCGAAGGAAAAGAGAGACTTATCGTAGACGACGTCGAGGAGAAAGGAGTTATAAAAGTGTGTATTTCCCTCGCGAATAGTCCACTTTGTGCTGTCATACGCTCCCATAACCTTCCGTGACAAGCTCGTTGAATATCCGACGAAGTTTCTAAAGTTCTCCTGAAATTAGAGACCGATATCTTACATCGTAACTACACGTTTCAATACTAACACTACGAATCCACGATCAAACCAAGAAAAAAAACGACAAGTACACGCAGTAAGTTCGAAAATTGCCATCTTTCCGACCAGCAAATCAAAGATTCGACAGAGAGAGAAAAAATACCGTCGCCTCTGTAATTTTCGAGGAACCGTTTTCAAAATGGCATCTTATCGCTACGATAAACAGACTTTCCCGAGTTTTCTCACAAACCTCCAGCGGTGCCGATACTTTTATTCGTCACTGTGTATCGACCCCTTCAAAAATTGACGCGTGGAAACAACAGGAAAGGAAAAGCATCGCGAATTTCTTCGGTCGCACCCTTCAGGACCCGCGCGGCCAGGGGGTGGCGGTGAGGTTGAATTGGTTCGAACGGATACGCGAAGCGTGATCCACGAGCGCTTCGGACACACTCACGTGCAATACACGCGACACTCGTCGTGTCGTAACGTACTGCACACCAACGCGATAAGAGAGAAGAAGAAAGAGAGACATTTTCTTGGGAGAAGCGGGGGAGTTTCGAGTCTGATAAAGGAGGGGGATGAAAGGAGACGAAATGGGTGGAGAACAAGGAAATCGAAGGGGATGAGAGAGAGCCGGGAGAAGGAAAAGAGAGTATGCGAAAGACTCGCATAACGATCCCGTTTAAGAATCCCTCCTCAACCCTCCCGCGACCAGGGGCGTTCCTAAAGTACTTGCCGCTCGGGTGCCATTTCAAATTTGCTGCTCTCCCCCTCTTGCCAAAAATTATTCCATTCGATTATACTTATTTATTTGAATATGTGTCTTTGGCAAACGAGTATGTAAGATAATGAAAGGTGTAAAATATGTAACTTGAATGCTAGTAATAATAACAAGGGGTAGCGTAACTCTAGACGAAAAAATGAAAAATTTAACTAAGGCTACGATGAAATACTGTGCATTTAAATATTGCGCTAATTAAACTTAAATTGCACGATGCTAAAATCCCTGGAATCGTCAGATCCTCGGTGATATTACTAAATTATAGACAAATATTTCCGAAATTGATACAATTCAAATATTATTCGTTCCTTTCATTAATTCGCAAACGTGGCTGGAGCTTAAATGCACAGTATACATATCGCCACGGCACGAGTTAGATCGAACTTGGAATAAGACTATCTTCTTAAAGTTTTCCAATAATTCTTTTAATTTATTAAACAACATTAATAAACGCTTTCTGCCTCTGCCACCCTCCGGATAGCGTCTGTCCGCGAAGAACCTTTAACCCTCCCCTCTTCCCGCTTAACTCGTAGCGAAGCCGGGCGAAATAACAGGCACTCGTGCTGTACTCGCCATCCACCCCCGCCACACCTCCGCCTCTACCACCTCCACGCTCGGAGGACAGCATTTGCAAAACTCCGACGTGTATAATAATAATTACTGGCCGCGGATACTCCTATCCACCCTTTCTCCCCGTGACCCTCTCTCGCCGCCACCGCTTGGACAGATGGCGTGGCCTCCCCTCCAGGAATCGTGGACAGGGTGGTCCGTGGTCCACGCCTACCCAGCATCCCCAGCTCCGAGCGACGTCTGCCTTCCCCTCTTCTCGTTTTCTCGTCCCTCTCTTGCATCCCCCTCGGAACTTCTCCAATCTCTCACACTCGCGCTCTCGATACACCCAGAGCCGAGGGAACGCTCCGCAGGAGAGAAAAGCCGGCTAACGAGAAGCCTGGGCACGGGCAGGGGGGAATGCTAAATAGACGTTATGCTCCTCTCTGTCTCCTCCATTTTCGCTCCCCCTCGTTTTCCTTTCCTTCGAGACACCGTCCTCCCCTCTTTCCCCTTCTTTCCTCGCTTCTCTCTCTTTCCCTCCGTCGTCGATTCCGCCCCACCACCGCGACCATCCCCCACCGCGAGACGCGATTTCTCGTGAAATAAGCTCGCGAATCCCCCCACCAGCCGGTGTATAAACACACGAGGGTCGACGGAAAGGACCGAACCAGTCCGAGAATTCTTTACATTGTCGCTACGAACGCACACCTTATAGCTGCGCGTCGCGTCGTTACCCTCTTCGTTTGTGTACCATTGTACGTACGTGTTTCCTTCTCTTCCTCGTGCTCTCGTACGCGGACCCAAAGCGTCGATTGTATAATCGCGGCAAGAGAAAGAAAAGGAAAGGGAACCCGCCGAGGGAGGATGAGGAGCGATGATATCGAAACGAAAGACCTCCTCCGCTTCCTCGACCGCTTTCTTTCGCATAGTCCTGAGACTTTTTAGACAATTCTTCTTTTTCGTACTCCCTGATGACGACGGGGTCGGGAAAAACCGCGGCTCTAGACGCGGAGCATATAACGCTTGTCAAAATTTTGCACTTTGTTAATATACGGGGGTCGCAATTATATTTACCACGGTGGAAATATTTCAACCCCTTGGTTACACTGACGTCACCATCGCCGCATATGTAACATGCTCCACAGCTTGGAATTTTATCTATATGGTAACGCAAACCGAGATGATGGAATAAATGAGATTTAAATTATGCTTATAAATGTTTGCGCGAGGGTTCAAGTACCAGATAGAAAAGTGTCCAATAACACTTGAGTATTAACGATTTATATTGCAGTCAACTTTTGTGAAAGTTGATTTAGGAAGTATCGCGTGAACAATTTGCAATACAAAAATATCTAGAAAATCAACGAGGGTAACTCGTCGCATTACAAATGTTTACAACGAGCAATCGACATACACGTGCTCCAAAATGAAAAGTTTCGCAGTCGATTAGAATTTTTAAGCGTGCCGGGGAGCCCCTCCGTGAAAGTTTGCGTATCACCCGTAAAATTGTTCAAACTTTCGCGATCCCCTTGCTCCTTACCAATTCAAAATACATTTTTCAGGGTGGCAGACATTGATTGAGTACAGCCAAGGAAAGTAATATCTCTAGAATTCACCGAGTCGAACTCGAAGATTTTAAACGTAACGTTGGATGCCACGATAATAGTTCACTGTTCTCCCATACTTTGGTCGTTTTCGTGATTAGATAACGAGTAACAATCGAAGTGCATTTCGTGAGTATGTTAAAGATAAAACAGCTTATCGTAATCGTAGTCAGAGTTTGTAGCGAACTTGTAGTAAACACGTAATGCTAGTCAAAGTAATCCACTCTTACGATAGAGACGTAAAGTGAATAATTATCCCAATTTTTATTAATTTCCGCCATTAATTCGTTAGTACCTCGCTTTATATGACACGCAACGCTATTAGGTTATTCCATTTACGACGTAAACGATACGTTTTAGCGAGTTTCACGCGTAGAAGCGACAAAACATATTCATTTGCTAGAAACATGAGTGCTAGAAAAGTGTAGTATTGCTTGTTTAAAAAATTTCAAATGAAAACGATGAAAGAGTGTATTCGACATGGTAGGTATGCTACACGAAGTGAACTGTGTTTACTATAAACACATCAAACATTAATGTAAATTCGAAACACCCATGGAATTGGCCGAAGACATTTTATAAACTAACCGAAGCAAACCTGTAGCGCAATCGTTAAATAACTGCCACGAAAAACTTAACCCGACTCGTTCTGCTATCCATTGTCATTTGAGAAATACTGAAAAGACTGTGAATATGCTCGATGAGCACCGCACGAACTGTCAGCAGTCAGCCATCAGCGAAAGATGTATGTTCGCTCGGTTCTCTTCAGTTTAAAAAATGAACTGTTTCTGAACCGAATTGATACCAGGAATGAAAAATAAGTATTATACAGAGAACTTCTCTACGAAGATCCATTGAGAAGTTTCATCCCATGTCGACCTTATTACAAACAGAAAGGTAAATAAGTGATTAGAGAACAAAAATTTGGTTCTACGTGAGATCTTGCTCCAAGTCACACCTCGATAGTCTGCAAAGAAAAGATGAGAAATGAATATAATAAGAGAAAATGACCGATACCGTACATAGCAATATTAAATTGCAAAAAGAGACGTGAAAAAAAAAAGATTTGCACAAGAATAAGCAATACGAGTAATCCGTTTATCATTTTGAAGAAGTTCGAAAAATCGATCTCGAACAGCCGAAGATGTCGAACGTGTCCCGAGAAGGGGAAAGAAAGATGACGTTGGAAAAAAGGAAGAGAAAGGTCAGGACATCGCGTTGCTCGTTCAGAACGGCAAACGAAGGTAAAGATGACTGGATAGATTCCTTAAGCGTTGCTCCAATCAGATCCCATGTCACTCGGTTCATTAATCCATTCAGGGTGGACTCTGAAAAGTCCCACGTTGTATTACAGAGTTACACTCGTCCGAATGTAACGACGTGAATATATGTATAATGGCGTTCGGAACACGAAGAATCTCGAGCGTGACGAGATTCAATCAAATTATAATTGTACCGCGTCGATGTACCTTTTAAAACGGTTCGCGTTGAATCAAAGTTTGCATCTATAAATACACGCTTGTTACTTTCTCGACGTAACTGTATTAACACGTCGAAAGCCGGATACACGCATTGCTCGCATAGCTCGTAGACTGACTCATAGATTTTGTCCACATGTTCCTAGATGTTGACTCGTAACACGTTATCTCTTTACATTTAATTCTTTTTATTAAACTTTCTCGTTTCTGTTGGATAAACCTTTTTAAAATCGGACTTCGCGTTAATGTGTACGTAATATTAGATACAAATTTTGTTTATCTCTGCATGGGATGTCCTAATAGTTGCAGCTTTTCGAATGCAAGTATCTGATGCGACCTAGAAAACAATCCTGTAGGTAGCGATTCGTAAATTATTTGGCTAATTATATTTCCATTAGGTTGTCCCGAAAGTTTCTTTCGCGAGTTGCACTCAATTATTTTATGTGATCGTGTTTCTATAAATAGACAATCTAATTTCATAGATATTCATGTTGTAACAGTAATGGAGCAAAATGAATCGTGCAGAATTCAGTAATGTAACATAAAACATAAACTATCGCGCATGTATTACTTATTAATAAAGCGAAAGAAACTTTTGGGACAACCTAATACAAGACAATTAACCAAATATTTAAATTAATTCTTAAAATAATTACATTCAAAGTGTTGCATTAGAAAATACTATTTTAAATGCTTGTTACTACAGTAGTTCATTATGGCACCGCTAGATAGTACTATAAAGTGTCACGGTTAATTGGCCGGTAATTTAGCAGCTGTAAGTTGGTGAAACAAGTAGAATATACATTTTACCGGTAAAATCGAATCGCTACCTATAGGCAGACGCGTATCGTGTCGATGTCATTAGGTGTGTTTTTTGTAATGGCCAAGCGTACCTTCAATTATTTGCGCGACCGCTATCAGAGGGGAGAGAGAGAGGACAAATCAAAGGAAGAATGGGGAAAGAGAAAAAGAAGAGGATAGGTGTATCGAGAGCTCGCGCGGTAATCCAGCAGAAAGCAGCACGGTTGAAACGGAAGATTTGCAAACAATAGGTCCGAAGCGGGGTGGATTCTTTAGATGGCGGCTTGATACGCATCGCATTTACATATTATTGCTATTATTAGGTAAACGGTCCTTCGAGCGCCTCTTTAACACTACGCGCTCGCCCTTCTAGATATTTTACGAGCGACCGCGAGAGGCCCCCACCGATAAAAGCCGAGGTTGCAACAGCGCCGTCTATCGGTAGACAAAAATTGAACCACCACCCGGACCGAGTAGGTGGCTGGAATTGTAAATAATCCCTCGAATCGCTGGAAAAAGATACTTATCGGGTTTACGCTCGGTAACATTCTATCCCCGTCGACTGCCTCTTCGCTTTTTGCACCGCGCGGTCCGCTCGTCAAACGCCAAAAATACCTTCAATCGCCCACTCGGTATTTTAACACTTTACCGACCGGTAGCCTATTAATAGGCTCTTTGTTGCCGACGCTTACCGACCGACACTTGTGAATCGGTTTTTATGGTAATCGATGCTTTGTTAAAATGACATTACATTCAATTACGAATATAAGAATTAAGTAAAGTGTTAAGAAAACAATATCCGTTGACTTCGGTATATGACCGAATTTCGGTATATCAAAGTAAAGTTTATCACGATCACGCGATACCTATTCGTTTTGTCTATTTCTAGCCTTCCTATTTTACAAATATCTGTCCTTCGTTTTAAAAATCGAACAAATCTCCGTTTCGATTTAAAAATCTGTTGGCGGCGGTTAGATCGCGTAAGATCGACTTTTTAAAGCTGGCAACGCTGGATACGCGGGGCATCAGAGCTCTCTAGACCGCGTGACGCCGGGGTCGAAATTAAAGATGCGGCTTCGGAAGGTACGGGGCCCCCGACGAAGTCGAGGAAGGCAAAAAGAAGGAAGGCGAAGAAGGGATCGGAATCGCTCGATAAAACAGGGCGACGTTGGAACCACCGATGGGCCCGGAACGATTCGAAGGGGAGAAACATTGGGCCCGGGGTGGAAGGGGGAGGAACCGAGTACGTACACACAATGGGGTCCAAGAAGAGAAGCCGAGAGCAAAAGCGGTGAATTAATTGTCGCTCGCGCCGCCGACGAAGCCGCTACGATCCGCAAGCCTGATTTGTGAGCCGCACGCGTGTATATCGTATGTGTATCTCCCCCCTGTTCGAACTCCTCCCCCTTTCTCCTTCCCCTTCTCTTTCGTTTTCTCCTTAGCTCTCTCCCACTCTTCCCTTATCCCTATTTCTTTCGTTCCCCTCTCGCTCTGCCGTCTTCGACGGCAACAAGGAGACCCGTGTAGAAGACCGCGACGATGGTGATGGAGACTGACAATGGAAACAAGCACAAAGAACGACAGAGTAAACAACCACACCACCACCACCCCACCCCCCACCTCCCACCACCCGCCGGAGAAAGAGTGATACAGGGTGGGGGGGTGGGGGGGGGGGGGGTAAACAGGAAACAAAAGTGCGGATGGCGAGCAGAAAAACGAGGAAAAAGTATATAAATCGTGGAAGAGAAAGAATCGTCAGCATCCATCGAAGGGAGAAAGAGCGAAGTACCAGAAACTGAAAGATGCTACGAAAAATGCACCGACCGCGAGTCCCCCCCCCCCCCCATATCCCTCCCTAAAACCTCTACCCCTCTCCCCG
>NW_026535198.1:0-127266 GCF_026225885.1 Hylaeus anthracinus
CTCTCTCTCTCTCTCTCTCTCTCTCTCTCTCTCTCTCTCTCTCTCTCCCCAGATCTCTGGTCTCTCCCTCCGTTCCCTTTCCTCCGCGCTGGGTCCATTCGGTCTTCTTTTCTGTCGCGCTGTGTCAGGGTCCTTCTGCAACGTGTGCAACGGGCCGCCCACTCCCGGTACACCCCGCTGGGTGTCCAACACCTACCTACATGGCCGCGGCACAACTGTATCCGTCCCTAGCTTTGCTGACCCGGTCCACACACCGCGATCGCCGCTAGCACCCACCGCCACCGCCGCCCGCCACGGGGACCGCACTAAATTTATCCTCTCGAACGACTTTATTACATTACCTCGAACGTTTAATTCGAAATTATTACTTAGACCGGACACCGACCGCCGAACAGGATAGACGGAGAAGGGAGAACGGTCTGCGGAGGCGGCTGGGAGGATGGTAGCTTTGATTTACACGTCAGTAAAAACTGCCCATCCGAGGCTCGAGGATCCCTCGACGGCCCGTCGTTGCTCCCTCCGCTCACGACGATTGCATCGGAACGGTAGGGGAGGCCCTAGTGTACGGCAGACACTGACTTTCGTCGAATCGATGTAGGATAGTAGGTCCGATCCTAAAAGAATCGCGAAACTTTCGAAAATTCTGCTAGGTTGGTACATCCATCCAGGATCTCGACTGGCACGAGGACTCCGATCAGGATGATACGCGTGTCAGGGGTTGGAAATCACGGCGGAAGTCTACCTATGCGAGACGAGGTCGATAATGGTCGAAAAGTCTCGCGGTCACGGTTCCCGTAGGGAGTCGTGACTTGCGCTCGGGTGTCGGCCACGAACGAGAGAGATATTTTTACGAGTCTGGCTGAGGTTAGTCTCAGGGTTCGACTCCTCGCGGTGGAATTATAATTTACAACCCTTTACCTCGGCCCTGTCTGTCCCTCTCTCGCCTCCTCTCTGCCCTTTCTCTCTTTTCACACGTACTCTCGAGGAAGATTGTTCCGACGCGCTCGCCAGCGCTAGCGTTAACCCGGTACCAGCCTTAATAGTGTCTGTGCGTCTGTCCGTCCGTCTGACCGATCCCCACTCGGCTCCTTTCGCGCTGAAGAGTACGTGTGGGTTGTTAGTTGGGCAGTTTATACTCGGCTTGCCCGCATGCCCTTCCTACCGCGTTTGCTTCTCTCGGTTTGCAAACTCTTTCCCGCCGGCTGTCCCCGCGATCAACACGTGAAAGCAGGACGACGGGACTCCCACCACAGCGGTCAGTTTAAATTGACCTTGACTCTATCAACGTCGGTCCCTGCCTGTCCGATCGGATTGCCTCGTCCATCGAAACGCGTTTTCGGTGTTATTTTGGAATACGAGGGGGGGGTGGTTGGGAATAGACTGTTGGATCTCTAGGCCCTAAATCATAGAGATACCAGAGCTAAAGGTTCTTCCAAAGTGGCACGCTAGCAATAAACGCTAATTTTATAGCGATACTGTGCAATATACCGTCTTCTGTTCGCTGAAACAAAAGGGAGAGCCAAAGGCCAACGAGTCCCGCGCGAATGCATATACATATCACCCGTCGAGTCAAACATTTAAAGTGGATTGTGGTCGGCTGGTGAAAATAAAGAGTCAATTATGATAATACCAATAAATATGACGAACGACATAATGACCTGGTACAGCGTCAGATTTTGCGCAACCGCTGTACCGACGTCACGCTCCTCGTCAATTATAGTCTAAACGGCTCGCTGCGGAACGTTTTCTGCTCACCACCGTATCCACAAATGACTGTATAGATCTGTATAGATCTTCTGACAGAGCTCAATGAAATATAAATGACGAGGAGGATGATAAATATATATATATTAAAATAGATAGATTACTTACACATAACATTTATCTACAATTAAATCGATCAAGGATTAAGAATTCAAGAAAACAAAACAAACGACGAATAAACTGGGATAGGGATCCCAGAAGTCCTCGTAGGGTTAACCGCGCGTCTCGTCTTTACCCCCACCTTGTCTTCATTATATTAAACCAGCCGCGTCCACGAATAGCATATGATACACTAAGATGGATCCGATAGCAAAGCGAGAGGCGCGTCCACGTGCCGTCGGAGTTTTCAGATAGCCGCAGATTCCCCGGTTGGGGGATAAGAAACACGATAGACCCGCTGCATCGGGGTAGAGAGGGGAATTATGTCTTCGAGAAGGTAGATCGTCGATTCGCAGTCGTACTCAACCACCCGCAGTATCAGCCTAGCGTTGCTTCTTACACCAACTGTTTTCTAGGTGTTCATGGATGTTTTCGTATCTTAGGCTAAATAAAGCTGAAGATCTCATTTGCCTCTCAATGATCCTATGAAAGAAGAATACATCTATGGTCTAGCAGACAGTCTAGGTTGCCACCTAGGAATCGTGCCGAGAACGCTATGTCTCCAAGAAAATTAAATTTCCTCCAAGGTTGAATCATCTCATCCGCCCATCTTCTTTCTCTATCAATGACCCTTAGGACCGAAGGTAACTGCTACCAGCCACCCGAGGTCTGTCACACCCAGTGGAGAACAAGAAAAATTTAATTATCTCCTAGGAGTGGCGGACAGAACACTACACCCTGGTTAGCGTATACGCGCGGTCGGAATGAGCGATGAAGCTGACCGATGATCCGTTACTAGCGGACCGCGGCACATTGTTACGGGGGACGGTGTATAGTGTTACCGGGATACACCGGGACGCGTTGCTGCGCACGAGGTGTTGTTACGTAGGTGTACGGGAGCAAGAGCGAGAAAGGCTGACCAGAGATGCAACGCTGAAGAGGAGGGAGCGAAAAGAGCGGAGTCTCCGTGGTAGCGTCGGTAACTCTGCCAGGCGACGCGTCGTAAACTTTCGCCTCCATCGGCGAGCGCCTTCGCGCCTTCCTTGGTCCACCTTCCTCTTTCTTCTGCGCGCGGGGCCCTTTTTTTCTTCTCATTCCGTTTCTTCCTCCGCTTCTTCGCTTTGGATCCTCACCGGAGCGACCGGGGAACATTCCCCCACGCACAAACACCTCTCCCCGGTCGCCTTCCTATTCTTCTCGCGCGTATGATTCAGCCTCGCTTCGGTTAAACGCTTATGCAGATTGCCGATAGTAAACGACCGGCTCGACAGAAATAGAGGGCAGAGCTGCCGAGGACAGGGACAGGGCAGACACACCGGACACGGACGGGAAACGGCCGCGACGGCCGACTCTTGTCGCCGCGGTTCTTTTACGCTCTCTGACGGAAACGCGGCGGGAACTTTGATCCGGAGGATTCGCCGCGCTGCGTGGACCAACGGGCTACGATACGCGAAAACCAATACAGGGTACGTTAACCCTTTAAACAGGATGAATGTATACGTTGACCTTGGACTAGTGCATCTACTGTACTGGTAGCCGAATGATTTGAATTTCTAGTGAAAGCACACTTGGAAACTGTTCGAGAGAAAAAGCAAAACGTATTAGTTACGACGGCGAATTTGAGTATAGCCATCACGTGGTGTTCATCAGGCGTCAGTCTACCGCGCACCTAGCTTACGCACCACGCGGTGCTTCTTCTCAAGTGCCAGTACCTATTGTCTACCTCACGCGAGTCTATATAATGAAACTGGCCTTTTCGTTTATAAGGATAGTGGCAGTTTCTATCGAAGAATCTTTTAGAAACACCAAGTTGAGATTATCGAGGGGGCCAGCCCGGTGTTTTGGGTCGAAAATTGACGGCCATTATAATATTTGAGGGCAGAATTGCCGCGAACTGTGTCTCCGCGGTTCTTTTAGCGTGTCTGGCGAAAACGCGGCGGACTTTGATCGCTTCGCGCTGGGATTCAGATTGATTACGGCCGGAACGCGTTGCAGAGACTTCTGGAAAGTACTTTGTTGCCGTTCCGAGATTTCCAGGGAATCCCAATTCGTTTTTACCTGCCACTGATGGGCGCGAAGTGGAAGGAAATATTTTTATTGGCTTATAATATTCTTTATTTTATCGGGGTGTCTCAGAAAATATCGCACACCTTCTTCATCTGTGCTTCCTGTCATTTTTAAACTGTCTATCGTCGTAAAAATAATATGACGATTGAAAAATAATAATATTCAGATGAATTCAACACTCTGTTCAAGTAGGTGTAACGGAATTAAAGACTTGTTACAGTACTCGTGAAACATAATGTTTACAATTATTACAATAATATTTGCTGTTAGATACAAGAATACCGTTACCGTTACCTCCAACCGAAGAAAATATTCCACTACCAAATTAACTGCTGACGATAAGTGGCACACCGATGCACGTAAACATTCCTTCAAAATGTCAGAAACCTCCAAGTATAGTTGCTCGAAGCATTCTTAGCCTTCTGAGTAATCCTCGACAAAGTGCCAAGGGATTCCTCCGTCGAATTCGGTTAAAAATCCTATCACGATCATTTCCTTCCTAAAAAAGACTTAATTATCTCACGTTCATCGTAAGATCATCGCGCTCACAAATAAGGATTTTAACCCAGCCATCATTCGAATCACGTACCACGCCGTACCCTACACTTAAGCAGAACCTTGAATACGTATCGTGAAACCGATTCTTTCACTCACGAGGAATATATGTGTGCTTTCCGTTCGGAAATCGTAACGTTTCTACTCCTTTGTATTTCGTTTTCTGCCACGGTTAATTGTTATCGACTCTACGCGCCGTGAACGCACAAAATTTCCATTATTTTGGACACCAGAAACGTTCCAGTATAAATGAATAAATTCGGGATTGGTTTGGCGTATCTCCAGAACAAGATTTCTATTTCTATTTAATTCCGTCGTTGCGATGCTTTAATAACAAATTCCGAAAACGAGCGTCCACTTTTTAAGTTGAGATATCGCGCGTCAACCGTTCGCCGAGAGCCACTTGGCGGATCTAACTAGCAAATTCATTAGGATGCTAAGCTTAATGGGCAGCACATGCTCGCGACGGATTTTCTGCACACGTGCCCGATGAATATTTATCCAGCGTTTAGGCAGCGAGAATCGCACCGACGACTTTGTCCCCTCTCGACTTCCTCTCGTGCTCGACCGGACCCACCGAAGTAATTTGTCGCCGTTCGCCGAGGTACGAGCAGTAATTAATAAAGCAGCCATCGGAATTACCGGGACGCGTGAAACGCAACGGCAAACACTTTAACCCTCGTTCGCGGCTCGTACTAATTGAGACGCTCCCTTGAAAGACAGTCGTTGCCAGCTCGCTAACGTACGGTGTCAACAAACGTCGGAGCTTAATTATGCACGCCTCTAATTACCACGGTCGGACGTTTGCCCAGGGGTGCACAACTTTGCGTTGGATCCAGCGATGGTTAACCATTATTGAAAGGGTGATAGATTAACAAACAATCTCTGCAGACGTCACTGAGGGAATACGACAGAATTTGTGCATAATGCTTTTTAATGAAGACACCTAACAGCCTGAGAGTTTCAGTCATTGATCCTATAGTTAGAATATTTTACAACATAAACCCTCGAATGTTCATTGAAGAGTCGAATGCGCAAATAACCAAACAATAATTTCTGTTATTCGAAATAAAATTCACCCGATGGAAGGATAAATTATTCGGTTGTGCATCCCTGCGTCAGCGAGAAACACGGGGCGACGAAGGGGTCAAGCGAAGTCGTTGGTTGTAAATCGTTGGTATCTGTTTTCGTGCCTGGTCTGTTACCCACTTAACGTTTCTTGCGTCATCGGGTCGCTTAATTTGTTTAACTAATCAGGACAGTGCGTTAATCGTTTAATTACACATAGGTGGTGACCTCCGACTAATCACGTACGTTCGTTCGGCTGAGCAAACGCATCGTGACCGTATCGTGCTAATTGTCACGACGCAACCGATCCTAATTGACCGCGAAAGAGGAAAAGAGCAGGCAGACAGAGATAAACGGCTAAAGACGTCCAGTTTTCTTTTTTCTTTTCTTTTTATTTCTTTAACCAGGAACGTAGCTTCGATTAAGGGGCCCACCTACAAACTGGTTGTATTATATTCTGATTAACGTCTCGACGCTCGCGAGGTGGTCCCGCTTCGACGCGCACTCCCCGCGTCTTTTTACCATCTTCTTCCTTTTCGTCTTTCGTTTTTTCTCGCGTTTCTTTCGGCTATGATTATATTCGGCGAACGGAACGCGATCTCGACGCGCATTATCGCGGGATCGGTGCCCCTTGGAGATAAGAGAGGAGTAATTGCAAGCTGCTACAGGGAAAAATGATGCAGCCCGCGTTAACAAGACGTCGAGAGGTATAGGGTTTCGGATTTGAGTAATAAAGTGTCGGGGGATTATTAGGTAAGAGTTCGTTCGTACGTTCGAGGGAAATTAAATTGAAATTTAACGAGTCGTTATTATGCCTTGTACCCGCTAGTAACAGATACGAATATTTATAGAAGGCGTTAGAAGTAAAATTAGAGGGACGATTTGTTAACACATTCGAGACCGAGACAAAACGTATTTTGTAATTTTATCAACAACCCGAGAGCAACGAAGCATCGAGTGCCTTCGTGTCTAGAACCATTTGCATTCCTAATTCTATTCTCGGGTCTGTCCACGTGACATCGAACAGTTTTATCAGTTATTCCGCGCTATTCCCAGCCGTGCGATTCGACGCATATATAAGCTTCGCGACTACGTGATATTTTGTGAATTTTATCAGGGGGTGTTCGCTACTCTGCGAATGGGAATTGAAATATTAAAGAGGAGCAAACGAGCAGTGTCTACGGTGTTTAATTGCGCTGTTCTAGAGTTGTACCCTAGAGTTGACTTCTTCGTGAAGATGTACCTAGCAGAAAATTCTGAACTACCCCAAGGCTCCATGGATTCCATTAGGTTGTCAAGAAAGTTTGTGCCAATTTTTATAAAACATTCATTTTCATTTTCAACCATTCCGATATATTCAGATCTGTGCCACCTACCAAAAATCGACGTGGACTTTCCAGACACCCAATAATATTTCAACCCTCAAACACAACACGGAACGATTTTAGCAAATACGCGCGTGGTTCTCGCTCGGTCATCCCCGTGTCACGCTCGGAGTTCGCTAAAATACAATATGGAGCCTCGATAAAGGATTTAGGTAATCTATCCGCGATAAGTTGAGCCCAGAGCTCCGTCTCCAGGCTGATCGCGGCTCGAGTGTGTACGTATTCCGAATAAGAGCCTCGTCATTCTCGTGAGCGTACCGTACGTACCGGGTCACGTACGATATCGGATACAAAAGGAGGCAAGAAAGTTAGATTAAAGCTAAGGGACCTCCTCTGCTTCGCTTCTGACGAGACAATCAAGTAATGCCTGCTCGGTATGCCTGCCGTCGGACAAGCCGCGCCTCTGGGGTGCCGTAAGCCACAGGACCGAAAGGAAAAACCGCGTACCACAGCATCGTCGCGCCACCTTCAACTTTGCTCTTACCTTTCTCCGTCCGCGGGCTTCTGAATTCTTCATGGGCCCCAGGACTTTTTTAACGGCTCGCGTTGGTCTTAGTTTAAATCGACAATCTGCGAGGGTGGAACCGCGCGGGGACGCTGGACAGCTGCACACCCCCAGGATGACGATTTGTCTTGTCCTCGGTCCGCTGGGAGTGCGTATCGATAACTTGATATCTTTATTTCTTAAAATTCATTTTACGTCGGGAAGAAGATATATTTGTGTCTCGAACGTAGACTCTTCGCGTTTGCACACCTACACTGCCAACACGTGAACTTCGCAGTTTAATTACGACACATCCCAAACAATTTCCATCCGCAAATTCTGGGTCGGTGCAACGATCTGGATATATCACCAGACGCAATTAGAAACGTAATTATGTTTTTGCCGGGGAGTCGAACACGGTCCAAGGCGGCGAAGGCATTGTATTCGCTTTTGCGCAGCGCAGGCGTGGAAAATCGTCGCGCAAAAAGCCAATGAGCCGGGCAACCGAGTCGCGCATTAAACGACAAGTAAATGGCTGAATTATGAAGGGTGATATAAAAATCTCCCCCCTCGCTACCGAGGCGGTAAACGCTTGCTAATGCGTTTACAGGAATGCCTAACCGCGGTACGACTGGAAATCACTGCGCGTTATTTTCTCCCGCAAATGATATTACCCGAGAAAATGAGACGAGAAAGTAAGGTCGATGATTCGCGAAAGCGCGATGCTAATTACTTCCTGTTCGCACGTTCGCGTCGCGTCGTGTTGCTTATCGGAATTATTTATCCTTCTTTGCAAACACGAAACGCATTAACTTCGCCGCGATTTAACCGCGCTCGGACGAGGAATTAAACGGACATTTACGCGAGGAATTGAGACGAGTGCGAGCGTACGCGCGCTATCAAAATGAACGAAGGAATTATTATATTTTGTGAATAACGAGTTCCTATGCTCCTCGAGGTACTTTTAACGTCCACGATCCTGTCTACCGTTCAATCTGTCGTTCTCTTCGAAAACAATATACTTTTCGTTTACGTTTAACGTAATGTTTTTCGAGAATAAAGCAGTGAGGAAAAACAGAAACTCGAGTTTGATATATTTAAACTCAGGTTTGCGAACCAAAGTCGCCGCACTCCATCATCCTTAACGAATGTTTACCTTGTGCGTGCGTCCCGTGATAGAGACGTTAAATAAACTAAATAAGGTAAAAAGAATCGAAACGTCACGAATAAATCGCCTGTACGTTGGTTTTATTCGTCAATCCATTACTCGAATAAAATGCTGCCCCGTCCGTTTAATTCCACCTCCGGCGCGTTTACTCCGATTGTTAACGCTCACGTTCGCCATGCCACGAGTTAAGCCGCCACTCTATCTCGGCGATGTCAATAAATTATGATAAATGGCGTCGGAGTTTCCCCCGACGAGACCCGAAGAATGCAAAGGAGAGGAGCACACGGTTTGTATACGGAATACGAAACCGTCGAGTTAATGTTCCGCGTTGGCTGATGAAGGGTGACTATCGAACGGGGCACCGATGACTCAGACCTTTTTTTTTTTTTTAGTATCGTCGATGATAATTCACGTCAGGGGTGCGCGACGCGATCGGCAATCAATACTCCGAACGACACCCTCCCCCTTGGCGCTTTCGGCGACGATAATGATTCCACGTGCTAACGTCGTTCGCGTCACGGCGAAACGATCGGGCAGCTTGCTGGCTACGTGATTTAAAATTCGGTGTACTGTTACATGGAAACGAATGGAAATCATTCCGACCGATCGCGGGAACCGTAACTCGTTGGAACGTGGAATTTCATTCTTGCCGCGCTAAAATCGGCGAGCTCGACGCGTTTCATCTTGGAGGATACTTCTAAGCAGCTGTTAGTAGCAATAAGTAGAATCAGATATGTATACAAGTTAAAGCGCGTTAACAAGTTGTTGACACTGTACGAATATTTATGGGACTGACTGTATGTTCGTAAGCATATTTAAACAAAACACGTGTCACGAACGAAACACAGTAATAGAGCAATTTGTTAACAGCAGCATTCGGAGAAGTAAATTTCAATTCGACGCGTAGGGTGTTACGTTCGATGGTAAATTCCAGGCTACGCCATTGAACGGCCTATCAACTTTTCTCCTCCAATGTATCATTTCGCACTTTTTGCTAACTTATTTGTCTATACCCCGGCTCAATCTTCAATTGAGATGATTAATAAAATGAGCAACGGAAAAGAATAAAAGAAGGATGAAATGGAGAATGACGATCATTTCAAGATCCCCCTCGGCCACCTGTATGTGTGATCCTGCACACTTCCACCAGGTGTATCATCGAACTATCCGTGTCGGTGTGTATACCTGGGATCGATACACCCTCTGTACTTACGCGCACGAATTATCCGCAAAGCGTTTCCCATTATGATTATGTTACTCTACGATCCAGATGTTCGTGGCACGTTCGATTGAGCTCAGCTTTGTACGTGATCGGTAAGGGAGTAACTCGCTTCCCTTTCGATACTCTTATTTTCCTTATCCCTTGATGGGATGCTGCGGCGTTACCGATCGATTACCAAGATTTAATATTTTTACCGCGTGGAATTCTACGAAATGTGTTCCTAGCCTCTTTTTTCATCACAATTCCAATCCAAAACGTTAGAAATTTTTAAAGCGCTACCAGAATATAAGATATAATCAATTTATTATTAAAATAAGCTTACAAAATGTGTCTTGTTTAAGCGCTGAATGGGCCAGTCAATTATTCAGTAACTCGTTTTTATAATGAATAAATTAATTATCGTGTACCCAATATATTATGGTTCGGAAAATGACCCACAAAAAAAATCGCTGGTACCTCTATAATAATCGTTCAACTTGAAATAAATTTAAAACGACTAAATTAAGAAGCCCATTGTTGTACTCCGAGTTGTCATAATAATTGATGATGCTGACACCAGTGACAGCAGAAAGAAAAGTAATACGTATTCCACGCAGGGTGATGACAAAATTTAACTCTCCGTCTATGCTTTGCATACTGATTCCTAGTGCATCTCGTATGCACGCGCATTATCCGTGAAATTCTTCCCATTATGATTATCCATCCGTTGCTGCACGATCTAAGCGCGGTACGTTCGATCAAGCTGATCGTTGTACGTGATCAGTAAGAAGTATACTAGCCTTCTTTTTGGTATTCCAGCTTTGTACTTGACCGCGTAAACTGATGTCAGTGATCTATGTAGGCATTAAATTTCCTTCTATTTCCTACTCCAGTCGTTTCTGTCTTGTTCGAACGCTTGGTGCTCTTATTTCGAGAGAAGTTCAACGTGCTTTGAAACAACGGAGAAAGGACGTAATTCGAAATTAGAACGAGAATTCGGATTTTGATTACTTTCGTCTATCTTTTAGAATCTTGATTTTCGATTCGATATATGATAGTCCACCACATTTCCGAGATTCCTCAAAAGATCCTGATCGATGGACGAGCATCGAGTGCCTGCTGGTGAGAAAAATGACGAGGGATGTTGCTTCGCAGGGCGAAGAGGAGGAGGCCGGGGGTTCACGTACGCATTTACGTGATCAGCATTGACCCTCATCACTCTTCGTTCCTCTTAGTCTAAAAAAGGGAACATTTTAAATTTCCTCGACTATTTCGAGGGTGGGGTCCTTTGATCGGGCGAATGCCATTAGGGCTTCCACTCTTACGAGCCACAGTCGAGGAGCTGCAGATCGAATTCGAATTTCTTTCAGCAAATTCGCGACAGAACTGTATCTACCTTCCCCATCTAGAGCTTGCAACGTTCTCTGTCCACCAATCGAAGAGAATCGCCTCGTTCCTATCGAGCGAAGGGTAGTTTTAATAATCAAAATCAATTGTAATTGCCCATTTGTAATTCACCTAACATATCCTACACGTTTAAGATCTATTTACACATATCCGTAACATGTCAGTTCCGTATCCGTATCGTATCAGTAACATCCGTAACGTTTCAATGACGATCGTTTCTACATATCCGTAACGTGTCGGTGCCGTGTCCGTACCGTATCGGTAACATTCGTGACGTTTGATCAGTTTAACCTTTACTGTGAATCATGCCTGTTCTAATCAAAGACGAACAGTCGAAATCGAGAGCTAACGAACCTCCGTTATCGGAACAGCTCGGTTATCCGTGTCGCCTTGCCCCCCTTCGATCTATTCGAATAAACAAGGTTTCACCGTGATCGAAAATAATCCCGATCGAGGCGAGACGTCTCCCTGTAATTCCCAAGCCAGCTTAGATCTCTCAGGGACGATTTACAGCGGTCGTATTTTACATCGGTGGCAAGCAACTTCGGGGGTTAAACAAACGAAAGGCCACTGGTCTTATAAATATTGACCAACGGCGCCTTCGGCCCTCGGCCGTGCGATTCCGCGCGCGTATAACGCGTGCAACACGCGGAAAACGCGTGGAGCCGTTCTCGCGCGCACTTCCCACCCTCACCCACCGATCCTCCCGCCCCTCCCTTTAACGCGATGCGCACGTACATTCCGCAGATGCATTGCCCGGTGCACATATAAATAATTTGATATACGATTATGCATGTACGCCACGCGCAATGCCCTACACGCATACATACGAAGACGTGCGTACGCACACGTACGAGCGCGAACGTACACTCGCAGCTAATGGAATATTCGCAGCGACGGTGGAACGAAGACGAAGAGTAAAAGAGGAGGCGCGTTCTTTACATTTCAAATAAGTCGACTCTCGTATATACTCTCTCGGGCTTCCCCCTTCCACCGACGCGCAAAGGGGGGGGGGGAGGAGGGGGGTCCCGTCCTCTCTTCCTTATACGTATTCATTATTGGTACGCGCCTGGTTATACCGCTCGAAACGTGCGTAGCCAGCCCGAATTCTCTTATTTGTCATAAATCAACGCCGGATCACGCAACAGTCCGAGAATTCGTGATTTCGGTCCGCCGCTGACGTGGGACGGATTTGCGATGCGAATTCTTACCGACCAGGTATTCGATTGTTCTTTTTTTCCTCTCCCTGCCACCCCCTCTCGACCCATCCTCGATGGTCTTTTTCATTTTGATCGCACAGGAATTCGCGCGGTGCCTCCTCCACCCCCGCGTCGCTTTATCTCCCTCCTCGACGGTTTAGCGAGACGAGCCACGAGGTGAGGGAACGTTGAATTAATTCGGCCGCCGAGGTTCGTCGATTCGTTAGGCTCGCGTCGATTCGAGGGCGAGAACAGCCATTTTTAATGCGGGGGTCGATTGTTCGCGATCCGATGCGTGTGTAGCGCGATTGGACACGATTAAGAAGACGAGGAATTATCGTTTCATGCGAGTTTAGGATTTCTTGCGGTGGACGTCAGTCAATTGGTCTTGATGGAATTTGAGGAATCTTTAGGTTTGCGTGCCATGAACAAAATTATTACTTAACGCGTTGATTGCTAATTTACGAACTCTATCTAGATTTGTTTTCATTGACGCATAGTCCGTAAAATAAATCCTGTTAATAACAATAATTCAAATTCTATAAGATAATAAAACGACCAAGTTGAGAATAATAAATGTGTAAGATCCTTTCTGACAGCAAACATTATTTTCGATCATCGAGACCGCCACGTCGAATCAAGATCGTTCAGTTCTCAGTGGCTTGGCCATCGTTCGATGGAGTACCGACGAAATCCTGATCTCGTTCTTGGATCGACTCTATTACAACCGTGGATTTAGACTTTTTTCTTGGAACTGGGCTTGGGAAAAGCTGGAACGGTCGCCATGGTACAAGATAAATCTCTTTTCCGGGTCCGCAATCCTTAACCGGTCGGAGAAAGAACTCGCCGTCAGTTCTTGTCCGAGGAGGAACCTGGGGGGATTTGAATACGATCGATTCCCAATAAATAAGGATCCCGTGATTATGGAGCTGACTCCTCCACGTGGAAAGCGAATGAGGTTGAGAGGGTACGGTGGTGGGCTTGCTATCTGCAAAAGATAAAGAGACAACCCTTGGCGACGGTGGTTGGGTTGGGCTTCGTTAGACCGGAGTCCCTCTCACGAGTTCTTCAATTTTGTTCGAACAACTACTAGAGAAGAAACGCTGACGGAAATTTGTCGAGTTCGAATTTAACTGAAACTGCTTCTCGAGTTTTCCGAATTGCGTGAAGTGATTTAAACGGGATTTACATGGAATATGGGATAGTATAGTGGAATAGTTGAGAATTTAATTTATATTGCTCAGTAAGCATGCATCTATTATTAAGAATAATAAGAAAATCATTGAATCATACTTGAAGAGTATTGTTTTATAGGGTCAAACAAAGTCTAATAAGTGAACAATGTTACAACTGAACTATTATCGAATGTATTTACCAAAGCAAAAAAGTGTTCCGGGCATTCCCCTGTCACTCGTCGCCATTCAAATTGTCTTGAATTCTGTTTACACCGTACCCTTTGCATAAAATGCTTAAATTACAGGAATCGTAAAAAATTTCCTGTTTCGCGCAAATTATTCCATTTAACCCCCGTGGAACCTTGAAACCTCGATGCGACGAGGAACACAAGAGCCGTGTTGTGGAAAAGAGCCATAAAATCGCGTCGCGCGGGACCGTGGAAATGTAAAACATAACGTGTTCGAGCCTAAAACAGAGGAACCGAGGCGGACGGCCGTAAAACGCGATAAAGAATCCAATGTTATCTCGCGGATTGCCGTTGTCCGTGCTTTTTACAGACTGGTTACGTCGTGGGGGCGACTTTAAACGCGAATCCTGCGCTTGAGCGAACGGATCCCTGGCGAAAAGAAGTTTTAAAAATACTCTCGCAAACCTTCCAGACATAATACGTCTATAATTGCGGTTTCTGTTAGGCGCGAAACCGAAGGGAAAAAGAATATTTTCACCGCGTTGGAAATCCCCGTAAAATTTCGTAACTCGCCTTTGTCGCGCGCGATTACCTCGTAAACGTCAGCGAAGCTCTGGTGGGATATGTCGGTACTTGTTAGGCGTCGCTTTTACGAGCTTCTCTAGAACGCTTTTTTGAAAACCGGATCACCCTGCTTGATGGTGCTTGACGGTCGTGAAAAGAATTTTGTTTGCATCGTAGACCTTTGACGAAGAGTTTTTATTATAGTATACGTCTGAGAATGATAAGGATCCTTATAGAGACCAGAGAATTAAGAATGTACCATAGAAGAGAATTATTTTCAATTAACATTGATCATTAAGGTAGACACGTCCATACGCGTTGCCGGTATAATTAACAATTCTGTTTGATTATACGAGTATACGTGCATCAGATGGAAAATATGGAAACCTCTCGCTGGATTTCTACAAAGCTGATGTAATTATTAACGACTTTGTACGGTAAAAGATCCACGGAGAAAGTAAGATTAAGCCCACAAATCACCTTTCCCTTGCCGGCTCATCCACCAATAAAAATGAATAAGAAGTTGAATTTGTAAGTAACGTTTAGCGGTAATCATGCTATTAGAGTCTCATCAGTCGGATTAAAACTAATGACGTTGCAACAGCATCTTGATAATGAGATTTGTTACAGCGGTGTACACGTTAGCATTTCCGCACTTTCCTCGATTAATATGGTATTATACACTGCGCGCATGGAGGAAGCGATGCCTGAACATTTTTATCGCAAGCAAACCTTTGTATTATCTCGTAATGACACCATCTGTGTATGTACGGTATAGTCTTCATTGTTCGTGTTAGTAAGGAGAAGAAGTACATCGTATAAAGTACGAAAGAAATAGAAAAAAAAAGTGGAAATAATTATTATCGAAAGTATTTTATTGTTACGGGGCCAGATTCACACTTATGGACTTTATTTTGACAAAGTTCCAAATTGACCGAAGTATAGCACTTGCCGTAGACGTCTAGCGAATCGGAAACGCAATACAGAGTTAAGTAGAAAATTAATTTCTCAATTTCGAGATTTTGTGCGACAGAGCAGAATCATTACTTCTCGCAACGACATTCGGAAAACCTCTTGCCGCGCGTGGAAATATTATAAAATGTAGGAGCATGGGCGGAGGGGGTCGCGAAAAGAAAATTGACTGAAGAAAAGCGGCGCTCGGAAGGCAGTCAGCCCCGAGACTCGTGCGTAAACTTTTCTGAATTTCTTCAGGTAAATATTGGCTCGCCGCGGCGCGCAGGGGCGTAAAAGTCGGTGGTTCTTAGGGGAACCTTTAGGTCGAGGAAAATGAGATTTTTCTCCGAAAGCCGGGGCTTCGTCGCACGACTTCGTCAGAAGGAACGAATTTGAAATTAACTCGCATCTCTCGTCCCAGACGATGCTATAAGATAAGGGGTTAATTTATATTGATAAGGAATGATGCAACAGTTTCCTTAGATAAATGTACAAATAAAAAGATGTCGAAATTTTTAGATTCCCCATGACATAATCGCTCCCCAAGTTTCAAGCAGAGTTCTCTAATCCCCAGCGACTGCGTCCAAAGGTATTCTTTCATTATTGAAGGTCAACATAGCGAAGATACTTGGACAATAATCCGTAGGCGAATTTCTGCGGACCCCGAGGGGTAGGGAGGTCTAGATGACAGACAGGGAATAGCGTAGCGGTCGTGGTGGCTCCCGTGGGTGAGGGTTGTTGGTAGCTCGCCGTCAGAGTGGAGGGAACGGCAATCATCCCTACTTGATGAGTTTTTCTTATTTTCCCGACGGAGTTTTAAAAATGGCCGTTTGGCATGCAAGCCCGCACTCACCCTGGTCTCTTGGATTTATTTCGATTACTTTTTTCTAACCCCTGTCACTTCTCCCTCGCCGAGGGCCCGATCGAGAATGAAAGTCTTCTGTCCGATCGGTCGAGGATCTATCTATTCTTTCGCAGTTCAATCTCCCTGTGTGTATGTGTATCCCTGTGTGTATGTGTGTGTGTTTGTGTGTGTGTGACAATAAGTGAGCTTTAGCATTTCAATTTTTTCCCAATTCTAAAATCGAGGTCAAAGATTGACTGTGTCATGATATGTCGATAGAAACTCTTGCCTACTGGTAATATTAATCGACATTTCTTGATCCAGACGTTAAAATATTTCACTGTATTCATCATAAGCTCAAATCATATTTAAATTACCAGAGAACGATACTGCTCGCGTTGATATCAGCAAAACAAAGATCTTAACAGGCAAAATTCAATCGAACCGCGCATGCCATAGAAGGGGTTGATAAGTGATTCCATGGCACCTGTGCAAACATAAAAAGACGGTTCATCGATCATACATCCAGCGTCGAAGAGCAGTGCCCACGGGCGGTGGTCCTGTCTGGCAATCATCGAGCATTGAACGAAAAATTACATTAGTAATAAGGCATTGATATTTCATAGGGTTGGATCGTGGTAACGCGGCCCACATGTACGTACCACCGTCTCACCGAACCTGCTCCCAGGAGATCTCAATCAAGGCGAAAAATAATTTTTATCCCAACCCACGTGAGGCAGCCTAATAATCTTCAGTGGGTCTGATCGAATTTCGTTGCGCGTTCAATGAAGCTTTACCGCCTGTTCGGAGAGGATATTTTATTCCCTTTTCTTTTTTTCTCGCTCCAAGACGCTTTATTTACAGCAACCGACCTCTCACGCACGATATCCGTGCCGCTGTAAACATCTTCATCTCGAAAGCATCGAGAGCCAACAAAGATGGAGAAATTTCACCGAGAAAAGAAGTAACTCTTGTCAAATTTTATTCAATGACTCTATTTTATAATACACGTATTTAACAAAAAATCAACGAGACCACTCGCTTTTATCTATAATATTGTTGATAATTTAATCAACGTTCGGCTTCCAGGAGATATAGTTCCCACGATAACACCTATCTAGGTCTATTTCAGGTGATGGGTGACGTTCTTGAAGTGGTATTCGATACTCTGGAGTGTACTTCTAATATCAAAGTCTATAAAATCCAGGCAAATAGATCGAGCAATAAACTGGATTTTTTCTTTCCGTTATTTGAAGTTAATATGAGCAGCTATTGCTGCGAACGATGAGTTGGAGATATTTTATGTAATCGTGACTCCATTTCTCGAATATACGTCTCGGAAGCCTCTTTCATATTCTCGAACTTTGACGATTCTGCCAGGCCCTGTTCTATTCAATCAAGCACGTCGCGAGGCTACGAAATTAGTCGAAGGAAAAAGGATCTGGGGCCCCGGAGAGGAAACAAAAATTCGCAGGAACAAAAAAAGAGCGAATTTTTGAAGGAGCATTCTGCGTAGCGTCGGAAAAAGTGAGATACGCCAGAAGAAGGCGGACGGTTCCGATGAGCCCTCTTCCTCCGTTCCCTCTTCAGGCTTTCGTCACACCTCCACACCTCCTTTGTTTTAGCCGCTTCGCTTCGGTTTCGGCGTGGTTTTTCATCCGGCTTTTTGTCCGCGCGTTTCGCCACTTAACTCCGGTAGTGTCACGTCATCGCCGTGGCTGTCCAACAGCTACTAAGGACTCTGTGTGGAGATATTAAAGGTATGCGGACAGCGGCTGCTCCATCTCCTCCTCGAATTCATCCTGTCTTCCCTTCTTCATCTTCTTTCTCCCCGCCTCCACCCCCGACCCCCTCGGCGACCCACTCGAACGATCCTAATTCCACAAAACAATGCCGATCCCCGACTCGTCCCTGCCGATTAAACGCGATCGAGGAGTCCTTCGTCCTCCTTTCCGCTCCACGGATTGAACGCATTCGTCGAACAGTTGGGAGAAGCTTTAATTTGACTACGAAACGATGGGCGATTGGGTCCGGGGAACTTTTTGCTCGGCTCTGGTCGGTTTCCTACGCGTTCTTGGACTCGTTCGGGGTTAATTTATCGGAGACACGGAGTTTTAGCGTTTCGTCTTACCATCTTAGCTTATTAATTTTCGTTTATTCAGTCCTGCGGGAATTTCTACCGAAGGTGAGGAGGTGATTAACGAGGTTGTACGAGCATTAAAAGTTTATCGAGAAGTTTGGTTTCGGGTTGAGGACTTTTTGGAGCTGTGAAGGGCTCATTGCTAACCGAGTATCATTCTAATATTGTTTGTATTAGGTTGTCCCGAAAGTTTCTATCGCGAGTTGCACTCAATTATTTGATGTGGTCGTATTTATACAAATAGACAATCTAATTTCATAGATATTCATGTTGTAACAGTAACGGAGCAAAATGAATCGTGCACAATTCAGTAATGTAACATAAAACATAGAATATCGTGCATGTATTACTTATTAATAAAGCGAAAGAAACTTTTGGGACAACCTAATATTAAGTTAGATACGCGATTGTATGACGACTGAACAATGTATCAAATTCAATTAAAAGTTAAAAGTTAACCGAGAGTAGGCACACGCGAGGTACATGTGAATTCGATGTTTATTCTGTTCAAAAAAGAACAAAGGAGTCTCGACTGCATACCAAAAGTTCAGGATAGTTAGCTCAAAGAACTATTGGCCTGATCGAGAAAAGGCTCGTTCGGGCGTCCGTCTGTCTGTTTGTGGGCATGCCTGACAACGTCGAGCATGGCCGTCTGAATGGGCCTTGGAATGTGGCACCCACATCACCGATGTATTCCCTTTATATGCAAACACGTACGTCTAGCCGCTCACCCACGGGTCTTCAGCGATGGATATAAACAAATCTCAACCTAACTTTCATATTTTTCAATTTAATTTATCTGCTAGTAAGCGTTTCACTTTCGATAAAAGGAGAATTAAGTCATCAGACCCAGTAACTCGATAATTGCATAATGAAGGCTCATACGCGTTCGCTGGGTGATTTTCGGAAGAAATCCCATACATTGGCAGCGTAACAACCATAGGATTAATGCGTAGCTCTATCCGACTTGAAAGTATAAATGCAGCAATTTGGGGCTGAACAGACTAACTTGTCATGTGGAAGGATAATTGTCCTTCGCCAAATGACATGCCATCGCATATGGCGATAAACGATCGAAAACAGTTCTGCGAATGGAACTGGACTATTTTTAGACAGAAAAATGCAGAAAATATTGCGAAGTCGTTCGATGGAAATACAACGATGCAATCTATATTAACTCATTGCATTCTGAATTATATTTTATCCTCGCTTTTGTTGTATTTTGTAATTTGCAAGTGTATGATATCTCTTGAAAAATGCCTTCGCAATGCCGTACACAAGGTCAAATTCACGTTTTCGTGAAGGAACTCCAAATCGTAGGACACAAATCCGTGTTAAACTCGGCAGCAAAGCAAAACGGGAACCTATGCAAATAGCAAAGTAGTCACAGTCGATACCGCGAAGCACTGTTCCGCCTCCTTTAGCATACTCCCACTGCGAGAAGAGCAATTTTCCACGCGTACATCCTGGGAAAGAAGGAAACTGCGCTCGTGACGAGCACCAGAACAATTTTAGCAATGATCCTCGACTCACGGGGAATGGTTTCGCATTCATCGACGGAGATCGGCCGTGGTCCGTTCTCGTAAAGCTGGGGAACTACGGAATGCCGGCAGTCCTTTATAATAGGCTCCGGTGGCGCCCTGCGTGCCCAGCAGTCTAGAGTCCTCGTTGCGGCTTACCTTCGGGGTCCAGGAGGAAGCCCACGGGGCCCAACTCGTAACGCAGCAACGGGCACAAGGTTATGGTAGCCGAGCGCTCTTGTTTTATCGTTTTCGGCGCACCGGGCTCGACCTGCGACTCGTTAGACATTTTTTTAGTTTTTGCATTTGAAAAGAAATTCGAGGCGAAAGTAGTTCTAAATGGTAGACATTTTAAGCCAGAGAGAAGAGTGGAGTCCAGTGGAGTGACATAAACATATCGAATTTGCAAAAATACTTTATATAGAGAAGAGGAAAAGCTAGGAAAGAACGAAAGGTAAACATTTTTCGCGAGGCGTTGTTCCGAAGTATCGGAAGATCGCGGCGAGCTCTGTTGAAAATCAGCGTCACAGGATTACGCATTCCTGGTTCCAGAACGTCTGGCCTCTTCCAATTATCCCAAAACTTTTGTCCTTCCACCTCGAAGAGCCCTTGGTCTCGGTCAATACCTTTCCCCGCTCGGTTCCCCGCGAAAGGAGCACAAAGGAGCGGGTTCGTTCACGGTGGACCTACGATGCACTGATTAAAAATTATCACCCAACGGCTACAAAAGGGGCACTTGCTTGCTTTACGCTCGCTCTCCTTCTCGCTCCTCCGTTCGCTCGCCGTCCCTCTTCGCCTACCCCTCTTCCAACTTTCTTCTTTTTTTTCTCACCGTGACTTCTCCTTATTTATATCCGCGTAGTCCCCCGAAAGCTAAACACACTGTAGTCGAGTTAGCCTGCGGAGAAACTTACCGAACGAAGTAAAAGTTACCGCGGTGAACGAGAGCCCTCGAGGAGGGGTTGAAAGCCCGTCGGAGAGGGAGGCCTTGGGTAAATTAATGGGTTCGGCTATCGATGAATCGCGTAGCGCAATCAGGGTTGAGACTGGCGTTTGTACTAATGTATATTAATTAAAGGTAGCCGTTCGGGGAATACAAAAATTCGGAGTGCTTGCTACCGATGGAACAATCTTCTGAAGAATCTTTAGAAATTGAGGATTTTAGATCAAGGATCGAAAGTACCATTTATCAGCAGGGATGGATACACTTTAGGGTCACGAATTAACCCATTGATCCGTTTTCGATATGGAATATGTGAGAATTCAAAAAAAAAAAAAAAAACGTGACAGTGACGAGATGTAAGGTTTCCTCGACGGATCCTCGTTAATAACGAGGTTCTGATTTATTATTCACGCATCGTTCACGCCCCTTTCAATCGCATCCGCGGCAATCGAAGGACAACGGTAAGCTCCGAGACTTCAATGTTGGGACGGGAAAGTGTAACGTGATTCAGAACTTTTACGGGCCCCTCTTTGAATGCAGCGTCGCGTAAGTTCGTGCGCGAGTGGTTTAAGCAGACGGTAACAGGGATTGCCGAAGGCGGGACCGTAACATTGTAATCATCTCTCGGTGAGCGTAAAAGTCAGACGGTCGAGAGCGTACTTTGAAATTTCGAATCACGTCGCGGAAGGTAGTCGTGTGCGTTCGCGAATCGAGCGGTCAACCGTTCACGTAACAACGCGTTGGGAAAATACCGACGTAACTTGCGCGTGCAATTTAAATATTCCTTGTTTCAAACGTTGCAATTAACTCGAGTGAAAGTAAGGAGGGGGCTTAGCAGTTCTTAGCAAAGGGTTCGAGCTTTGATTTCGGTTTCGTTGCAACAGTTGTGGATGAATTTATATAAATCTATGGAAGTTTAAAGTTTGACAATCCAACAGTGTATTTTACGTAACCCCAGCCTTACCTCTGACGATGTGATCGATGTCTCCATCGAAACCGTGCGATCAAAATTTCGTCGAGGATCGTTTCCCTGGAATCCCCCGATCGGAGTTCGCCTGAAAACGAGCCGTAACCGTCTGTTAATCAATAAGAGAGGGGGGATTCGCTACCACTGCCTCCGTACGGACACTCGAGTCGATCTTTTCAAGATCGATTCTTCCTTTCGGACGTATACACGAATACGCCCATCGGCATTCACGAGCGCCGGTCACGAAAGGGGCCGTGACTCGCGACGTGATTCGCACGTATCGTTGCCCTCACGATAATCCCAATGCCAGTGAACTTTCAATCCCGAAGGAGCTTCGGGCTAATCTACGCTGAATTCTCGCGTCCCGGCCGATAGGTTCCCCTGTATGCCTCCTAAGTGGTATGATCCTCACGGCTGGCTCGGATAGGCACGATTGAATCGCGAGGATTATTCAAAGTGACCGTCCGCTTTGATTCCGCTAGCCAATTTTAAACTTTCATCTCCGTCATTCTTCGCCGGGACGTGGCGTTTCGTGTCGAGGAAGAGGACGCTTGGATCGACTTTGTCAATCGTATGGTGTACCTCGATTATCGTAGACACCGAGGGCCGAAAATTCCTGCAATAATCGAGGTAACGCCACTTAACTCCCTGTTGTATAACGCGTCAGTTTGAGAACTCGATGGAGATCATTCTCGCGGAGTTCATTGAGGATTCCTGCAGGATTCCCCGCGCGATACCCTATTTTAAAATACAATCAAATTCCTGTATCAAAAGGTTAAACAAACAAGCAATCTCTAAGGATATCTCCCAAAGACTATCCCAAATGATTTCCACGTGATATTTTCTTACGCATAGATACCTCCGCTGGAATAATTCCTCCTTCCTCGAAAGATAAAATAAGACCCAAGAACCCAAAGAGTCAACTTACATCCGATCCTCCAATTATAATTAAAAGCAGCACGTCCACTCGCCAATTACCAGAAATTAGGTAACCAGAGACCGAACATTCCCAACGTAGATTAAACAAATGCCTCCTCCCCGCGAAGCTTAATCCTGTGGAAGGTTCGCGAGGAGCGTTATTCATTTCGTCGAATAAGATTGGGGAAGTTGGCAGCCGAGAGATTTATTTTAAGAATCTCTGGCTGGTGACGCGGAAGGACTCACTGACCGTCGGAATGTCTTCGGCGTGGAATTATCCTCCGGGATTGAAATGAGTTCTGGGAATCGGGGTACGAGAGTTGGCTGGCTACGGTACCGTTGTAGAGCCTAGAAAATTGATGGCTTCTATAGTACTCCGGCACTATTGTTCAACCTGCTAATTTTAGACGAACGATTTGCTAGCAACATTTTTTTCACGATCAGAGCGTCCCTTGCCTCGCGGGCCACGGGATTCCATGAGACGCGGATTATTTTTCGACGGAAAATATGGAAAAATGCATTCCAACGCTGGACGATTAGGGTTGCTTTTTATAAAGAGAAGGGTTCAAGAGAAAAAGTTCTTTAAGAACAGAAGATTTCTTTATGGAGTTAAAATATAAAAGGCTCGTAGGACATTGTTTATATCAGATACGTATAGAAGACGAAATTCAATCGGGTTTCCGGCATTTTTAAACTCGAAGAACCTGTACACGGAAAGGAGGGATCAAATTTTCACTCGTAACAAACTTCCTCGGTGTTAATAACAGCAAAGAAAGTAAAATCCTGAGATGGAGAACCTTAACGCGATTTGGCAATGCACGAGTCCGCCGCCACCTGGTCGCACTATAAAAATCTTATCGGAGATCTTCGTAGCGGCTCGGGTGGGGACGTTTAATATTAATGTCTCCTCTCGCGCGGTGGTATCCTCGCATCCTTGCACACCGGGTGTCTGGAAAACGCCTTAAATATCGAGACGAGCTGAAACAAATGGAACGAAAATGAACGTTATGAAACTTACACAGTCTTCTTTTTTATCGTCGATTTGGAGAGGACCTACAACGAAATATATATTAAAATAGTCAATGCACCAGTAGAAATACAATTTTACGATAACATACCATTAAGCTTATGAATTAGACTAATTTTGTTCGTCAAAATTCATCGACCACGTCCATCGAACCCTCTTCGTACATGTATCGAGTTGTCCAGAATGACAATGGCATTTGTGGCAATTTTTAAAAAAAATTCAAAGGTCCATTTGAATTTTGATATATCAGCTGTTGTATTTGAAAATTGAATAAGTCCACGTAACCAACAGGATCTAGGCCTGCCGCGATCATTTATTGCTTCACGAGTGCTAGCGATATGGGAAACAGAGCGAAATCATTATCGATCCCCCGTAGCTTCGCTCCTCGAACTCCTCGCTCTGTCCGTTTAGTCCGCATGACTTTTGCCTATAATTGCGAGTCATCTCGTCCAGGGAGTTTTCACAAGAGGGATCGTTGCACGCAAAGGTCGCCGTGCAATTTGCGAAGGAGGAAACATTCCTTCCAACCGGGATAATGAACTGGAAGTGACGCATGAGACACGTATCGGGGACGCGAGGAATCGACGCTAGAGCTGCGATCTATGAGAAATTTAGAGGTCTAGTTTCGCACCCTTAATTCGGAAAGTATTATGTACGGGAAGACCAATTTTCTAAAATTCAAAACTCCTATGATTAATAAAAAAATTAATGCGTCCAAGTATGTTACGTTTTGATACAATTAACAGTGAAGATAGTTTGAATTTGTACAAATAAAAAAAAAAACAAAAAGTGACATTGCACGCAAGAAATGAGTGTATCGTTTAAAAATGAAGTTTGTTATTGGTCATGAACGAGACCTAAGCCAGCCTTCGGACACCCGTTAGAAAATGTTAAAGACGCTCATGTAGGAGATCCGTGCACCAGGTACCAACGTCCCACATCCCCCAAGTATAAAGTATGAACACCACGAACTCGAGGTGGTATAGGAGTTTAATTGGTGGTAATATGAATCCGCGTAATATAAACCGCCATCAGTCTCTCGCCGGGAGAGTAAGCGAGCGAGAGACCCGGCGGAGGCGAAAAGAAATGACGGAGATGAGAAATGACGGGGATCGAGGACGGAAACGATGTCTCCACCTTCGTAATACCGACGACTCTTTTTGTCACCGTCGCGAAACACGGTGCCCTTTGAGCGGCCCCGAGTGCCGGGGGACCCCTCGAAAAGCGAAAGTAACGGGGGCAATTTAGATCGAATCGATCGCTTCGGGTCCACTCGAGAATTAGGCGTTCTTGTAGAAACGGGACGCCCGGCTAGAGAGGGGCTAACAAGCTTTTTAAACGATTGCAAATCGATTCGCGAGCGGAATCGGCGAGATCTCTTCAAAGGTAATTCCAGCCTTTCGAGTTCGAGTGTTCCTGAAAGCACTGGTCGAATTGTTTCGTTGATGAATTCCATTTGCACTTCTAGATTGGTAAATACTGTTTCGAACCGATCGGCGACTCGAACCAATTTTATCCTCTATATCATCGGAGAAAATTAGAATCTTCATTATTTGCATTTCATTCATTCGTTTCTTAATTCATTTTCTTTTTTATCGCGAATAAAACTTGAATTTATCGGGCTAAAACAGTTCTACTTTGGCTGCTAACATCGCTTAGCACGACTTGTATTTAACAAATATTCAGTTCTCCTCTCGTGCCTCGCCCTGTATACTCTCCTCTAGTAAACCATGTCGTACAAGCTATTTTAATTAAATATAAGATAAATGAATAACTACAAAGCACCGAATCGAATCAATCTCAGGCGAACTCCACTCTGTGTGTGCTCGAAAGTTGGCCGACATCCCTCAGCCGTGGCTTCCGCGATCGCAAGATAAATACCTTGAACAGAAAAAGATTCGAGAAGCGTTTTCCTAAGGGAACCGATCCTCCCATCTCTCAAAGTCCATCTTTCCGCCCCCTTACATCCAGGAGCCACCCCTCTTCGCATTTTCTCTAATGTATTCACAAATCTTCGTTCTAGCGCGACGTTATCAGTCTCCAGGCAGCCCCGAGCGTCGTTTCGTGGACGGCGATGTATCCGTGCATACGTGTGCGCGATAGAACGTAGGCGCGAGTGTACGCGAGAGGGTGCCTCCTTTCTCCTCCCTTACGGGGAAGGGTGGAATTCATTTCGCGGCCCAACGCCCTCGTCGCCAGCCAGCATCGTCGTTCGATTGCTTCGATTATCCTTACCTTATTCCACGAAGCTCACGGCCCAAGGACCCCCTCCACCTTCCACCTAACTGCCATCAACCACCTTGACCCGACAATCCTCTTTTTCCTCCTCGATCCTCGATTCTCCATTCTCGTTTCCAGAACGCCGACGAGCGACTCTATCGCTCGCGACTCCTCGCCGTGGCAGCCAACCCTCCCTCCAGGCCTCCCCCCTTCACCGCCGAAACCCTCTTAGAAATCTATTCTTCGGGGGTGCAGGTACCCCAAAACCCTGGATGGCTCTCACCTACGTCGACGGACTGATTCTCGGGCTCGTGAATGCCGCGCAGACGGCGCGATACGGAATGGGGTTGAAATAGAAATCGAGGAACGAGCGGCGTTCGATATAGGGAAGCAGAAATTAGGGTGCTCGCGTCGATTGAGACTCCGGAATGGATGCTGGAATGCCTTTGGAATTCCTCGTAATCTCTAAATTGGAAGGGCTGGGTTGTTCGTTATTTTCTTGCGATGCTTTATCGTAATTGAGAGGGTTGCGTAAATTTGGGTTTGTAAATTGTAACGTTTCTAGGAAACAAATCGGAAATGTTTGTATTTTGATTATTCTGAATAGGTTACTGAATTCACTTCGCTACCGAATTTCGGTCAAACTTATGTGCTACATTAATATCGTACGGCATCGTCGAGGGTGGTTAAAGTAAATTGGCGCAAACGATCGACAACGAAATGCTCGGAAGGACATTACGGTTTAATAGCTATCGAGAGATATCCTCGCAGCTATTTTAACCGACCATGCCTCACTCGTCGACGTTTATTGGCTGCTTTGCAAATGCGGGATACATTTAAATGCAATCTTGGTCATTTGTTGTCTCGCACGAAAGCGGTACGTTACGAGAACGTTTCTGCAATTGGGACGGAGATGATGATAATTTCATTTGAATTTTTGCTGTTTCGCGTTTTACTTTGAAATGGTTGGCTTCGTACCATGGCCGTCCGCCGTGACAAATATGCCAGCGAAGTATCGCTGCGGGGAAAGGAGTTTCTTTGGATGATCTATCGCGCACCGATTGTTTGAAATTGTAGAAAAACGGTGATTTGCTGGCAATTTTCTTTCCACGCTTTAACGACTACGGTTGGTGTATCGGGAACGAGGAAAGAAACGAATACTTTCAATTCTTAAAGAGAAGTACAGGTTCGCTTCCCTTGAAAAACTGCCTTCGAACTTAACAATCGGAGCTCATTTGCTAGAAACTGGAAGTCGGTAGTTCCCTCTGTATTATTCTTCTACGCGAAGGTGTGTTTATTCAAATATTTCAACTTGTATTTATTGTTTCGTATTAGTTTGTAGTGGATACTCTAGAAATTCAAGTAGAAATCATAAAGAGTGACTATTACAAAGAAGGAAAAATAAATTTAAGCAGATAACAAGTAATAATACCTTGAATTTAATTTTCTTTCCAAATTGATAGATCTTTCGATCCTTTCGAACATTGTACAAGGTTAACAACAAGAGATACGCGGACATCTATTACGATGAATCTTCAAATTTCCACGTGTCGTTCGAGTCCGAGAAACGGGGTTGAAATTTATTCATAATCAACTGGCGAACATCGTCTGGATCCCCGAATATTTCGACGTTGGAAAGAATATCCCTCGTAAGAGTGGCGAGGGAAAGGTCGAGGGGTGGAAGTCGCGTCGTCATTCCAGAATATGAGATTTTCAGGAGCCTTACCAGGGGATGGTTGTAGGTAAAAGCTCGGGGTGGAGGACGAAGGGAGACGATTCTAGCGACAATTCGCGAGTATATGTATCTGTTCTATGCCAGAGGTGGGCAGAATTTTATTCGAGTAATAGACGGCGAACAAAAACTCTGTACAGCAATTTGTTTCCAAGCTATGGAGGATAATTCGACCAACTCTTAGTCTGCCCAGTTTTAGTCTGTACGACGCAGAGGTGGGTGAGACAGAGCACCGAGGGAGTAAGGGTTCTTTTGCACACATGTGGACGAATTCGGTGACTCGTGCAGGAGAAAAATCGCGTACTTGTACGAAGAAAGCCGCTCGGGGACATTATTGGATTCTGAGCATTCCCTGAGTTATTAAAATTCGAAGCGAACCGCGAGGCAAAGGACGGGGATACGTTGCCAGAACGAAAAATCCCTCGTTGGGAAGAGGGGTGGAGGCGTCTGTCGAAGAATATTAAAGTCTCGATACCCTACCCGACGTCCTTCCAGGAAAAGACGATGGTTTTCCTGTAAACCTTACCCCGCTGCTTTCCTTGCGCGGTTTGTTAGCCACGAGGAGGGAGGCACGAAGAAATTTTTCTGCTTCGAAAATTTCCATCAGAGGGGACGGTGGTGGTGTGGTGTCCATGTTTCGGTAAAAATTCTCGTCTGGATAAAAAACCTCGAATAACGAATGAAAGGTAAACAACTGGAATTTTAATGACGAGTCGTTAGTCTTATTTTCTTCACAAAAATCGCTTCCAATACAAAAAGGATGAACTTTGGTATCTACTTTGGCTAAGAAACTCTTCTCTCGACACACTGTATATCAAGTAGAAACTTACAGTGTGCTAATTTCTCGAGGTGCGCCCGTAAATATCGCAATCTCTTTATCGGCCGTCTCCGCCTATCCTTTGTCGATGCTATCGGGCTCTATTATCAAATCAAAATGATCAATCATCAGGGTCAATAACAAATACACAGGGAAAAGTGGCTTTTTCGCCGATGCGGCAAACACAAAAGGCGGCAGCCAGTTTTCAAGAGGGTCCGGTGAAAGGCGATAGAAGTCACCGGGGGTGGATTTAGAGAGGGAAAGGTGGTGGGCTTGTTCTCAAACTCGGCCAGGGGTGCCGGTCGTACGTGAGCAAATACAGGGATCGACTGCGTAATCTGTATAATCGTTCGACGACCATCGATCACATCTCAACAATAAACTTAATATGATTTTACGTCAAACTCCCTCGAAAGGTGAACGCACCCGAACGCGAACGGTCGAGGCGGTCCCTTGTTACGCGCGTGACTGTTGCAAAGAAACAGACAATTGTGGGAATTTTCATTTTCAGTTCGAATAAAGAGACGACCCGTGACGGAACTAGATGCTTAGTTTATTCAATGACAAGAGTAAATACAAGTAATACAAGAGTTGATAGTACCATTAAATTTATAATAGCGTATTTCTCGTACATTTTATATTTACTAAAAAATAATTCTCCTCTGAAAAATGACGCCAGGCCCATTACCGTTAAATCGCACAAAAAGTCAATATCGTTCTCGTCCCTACCGAACGGAGCGCGCCAGAAATCAAATAGCCGGTTTCCCGCGCTAACGAACAAATAAGAAAAATCTATTCCGCGTGTTACGTTTTCCGGCGCATTGGTCGCGCACAATACTTCTGGAAAAGGTAGCTCGCTAATGGCGCGCTGCCGTAACGAGGCCCAAGAAAAAAGGCAAACAATTTTCCCTGGCGCGGCGGAACATAAATAAATTAAACGCGAGCCGCGTTTGCTCGCAAACAGGAGGCTGGCTCGCAAATAAAACGTACGGATTAAAGACGCAGGGGGGGGGGGGGGCGGGGCGGAACCGGGGTGTTCGCGCTGGGAAACAAGGAACACGTGGCAGGGGAGGGGAATGGAAAAAAAAGATAGCAGGTCTCTCGATTCTGTTTGATTTTTGGTTTGCATTGCTGCTCGTCGGCCCGGAAGGAAAGCCTTTAGAGAGTTTTTCCAGCTGGGAAAGCTGGTCGAATATTACGCGTCCTCGAGCTGGGAGGGCGACTCTATTCAATCCTGCTCTTTCATTTCCGTGATTGCTGTTTTAAATAATTGCATCTCTATACCACCCACACCCTCCCCGTCACCGTGTTTCCAGACTCGACTCGTTTGCGCAAAATATTTCAAATCGGCCACGCCCTTCCCCCCCCCCCCCCCCCCGCCCCCTCCTCTGTTCGACCCTCTGCGGATACCCCGGTAGCGATGTTTTTCATCGAACACGGATGGACTTCGGGAACTCGCGATTTTTAATTAAATGCTACCACGGCATGGCCGTATCGATGGAAGAGAAAATTTTGGCATCGCGTCTCGCGCCACGACACGTTGCCAAACGGGGGGCGACGGGGAGTTGGATATTCATAAAATTGGCTATCGGCCTGACGTGTGCACGCGAATAAGGAAAAAGTCAGAAATGGTTAGTCAGATTTTTTGGCGAATTAAAGTTGGTGTCTAATGTAAGACGAAATGGGTTTTAGAGAGGATAACAAATAACCTTATAGATCCTAGCTTATGTAACATAAAGAGCTGATGAAGTTATGGAGCGTAGGTTAAAAGGGGTGTATGGGGTCATCGATAAAGGTATCGAGAGTTAAAACGACTGCTAGATGAAAGTTGGACGAAGACTCGGCAACCCTGGGAAGTTAGGCGCTTTGGAGGGACCTTTCGGGTTTGAGGGCGTCGAGCCCTCGTCATTGGATATTTTTTAACAAGCTACTACGGGGGGAAAATATCATATTTCTGTAAAGGCTCCCCTCCTTCGTTAATTCCCCTTGAATTTCAGTCACCATCTCGGGGTAGTAAACGATCGATCGCCTTGGTACCGTCTCCCTTCTATTGTCTTCGCCACCCCGAGGATAAAGTGGCCGAAAACTGTTGGAAAAACTTGCATGCCTCCTTAGTGAGATTCGAGCATACTCATCTGACATAAAACAAGTCGCAACCGCCGAATAACATTGCGACATGGTTGTCGGAGTCCGAAATAGCAGTCTGGGATGCAAATCGACGTCGTAGGCGTCGTTCTTTACCAAATCTTCGCCAGCAACCGTGTCCCCGTGTTACGGTACAGATTACGACCAGTCACGGTGTTACAAACGATAAGGGAGAAGCACAGCGGCGCCGAAGCGAGAGCCAATCCCTGTTCGATTTTCTGTTAAAATCACCAACCACTCCTGGTGTCTCCCGAAACGCGATCGACGTTACGGAACCTTTCTGGTATCGATTTAGAACCTACTCAGTCGGTTGGGGAATAAATTAACTAGATTCTATATATGACTCCAAAGTTGAATTTTAAATGTAGCGTAGGACGATGCATAAAAGCTCGACATTAACCTCAAAAGGCCGCACGTGGTTTGTTGCTGGTATTGGAATTGCAGGAAACGTAAGGTCAACAAAGTCGCGTTGATTATCTGCTAGTGATCGATAACACAGAAACTATTGCAGTAATTTATAAGTTTTTCGCACCAGGTACAAAATGGACTTGGTGTACATATATAATTTATTCAATATTTACAACTCCTATCTCATTCAAGATCTCGAACGCAGCGAATCGTACTTGCAACCATGTTGGAGACACTTTCGCTCGGTCGATTTCATCCCTTCACCTGGCCGAGGAAAACCTAATGAAAAGCGGGTCTTTCGCGAAAGAGGGTCTCGATCTCGCGAGGGGTGGACGTCGAGAAGCTCACTAAAACGCGAAAATCACCCTCGTTGAGGGTGGTTGGTGTTCGATGAGGAGAAGGGATCGGCTCGTCATGTATCACGCAGTGGCGGCTGTCGTGTTTCGTGCGAACCGACCCTTATGATTCGAAATCGTTTGGTGGAAGCGGCGACGAGAGACAACGGCTAACGCGAAAAGAAGAAAAGGAGAAAGACGGAGATGAAGGAGAAAAGCGAGAAAGGGGGGCAATGGAAAGAGGAGAGAACCAAAGGGGTTGGGGAACAGAGAAGGGGGTTTCAGAAAGAGAGAGAAAGGAAAAGAAGCCTGGAGTGCTAAGCCCGATGCGAGAGTGGCCAGGCTAAGCCCAAGGCAGAAAGAAAGGTTTTATCTGCTCGCAGTTATTTATCGCTTTCCGTTGTAGCGCTGTCGTCGGGGCACGACCAATCAGAAGTCAGTATCCCCGGGTACCAGTCCGCGCCATCCGCATACATTATCGTGCGGAGCCTCGGCCATTGTCTTTCCACCGTTGTAAATCACATTTTATTCCCTCGCTTACGGTTTCGTTTTATTTATTTGTCGGAGAAACGTATCGCTACCGTACTCGTGGCCGAGGGGGCGCTCTCTCTCTCGCGCGCGCGCGCGCGGTCTCGCGTTCCCCGCTTGTGAACGCTATAAACGCGCGCACACACGGGCCTGGTTCTTTCCGCGCGGAGAACATCACGCGTGCGTGAGTGTAGATGCGCCAATATACACATATGGTCCCGTGAAATCCGTGCAGGAGGGAACACATACGCGAACGAAAGAGGGTTACACCGTCACGGGGCTCTTCGGTTCGCCTTCTCTCGGCCGCAGAACGTGTGAGAGGGGTTGGGGGCAGCAACGAACGACTTCGATTTTTATTAAGCACCCGGACCGACCGACGACGAGGACGAGGACGTCGGGGGACGACGACGACTGTTTAACTAAATTCCATCGCGGGATCACCCTGCTGCTTCGTGATCTCTCCAGACCCCCGCTTACTTTTTTCGTCTCCCCCCCCCCTCCCCACTCCCCCTTCCCCCACCCCCTCCCGCCTGCTTCCCTCCTTTCTTTCGAACCTTTTTCTGCACGCTTCGGGGAATAAAAGTGAAAGGACGGCTCGCATGATTTACGGAAACGACGCTGATGAAACTGCTTTTAGATTCGTTTTCTTCTGTTTTTTTTTTTTCTTCTTTTTTTATTTTGATATCGAGGGCGGACTCCGAGGGGAGGGGGGCAGATCGTTGCTCGACGCGCGGGTAATTTCGCGGCGTCGTTGCGCCGATCGGTAGGTGAGTCCCCTATTGTTTGCGCTTGGACGGGATTGACGGTATGGAAAACGCGAAATTGAATCGCGTTACGTTACGAACAGGTTCAACTTCATGTTTAAGCGGATACACGACGATATCTACAACTTCTACTATTTGTAACGTGGAAATTGCTGATGCGCACTTTATCTTCTCGTTAGCAAATCTGATAAATGGTGTATATCAACCAATTACAATGTCAAGGAGAAATTGACAATTTGATTTCCCGAAACCTTGTTCTTATTATTTGGAATGACTTTGCAATGAGGGAACACTTGGATTTTGGTTTTCTTTTTTAATTTCACTTGTTCTGTTCATTCACTTTTCTTTTAACAAACTTGACTTGTTCACTAATTGCTCGCTAAATTTCACTGGAATCACCGAACTGGCACAGAACTGCATGACTTCTGAGAGGACCGACGTCTTCCAATGAAACGCTGAGATTTTGCTCGAAACGATACAAGCGTAGAACACTTTACTTAACATCCTTTATCGACCAGCGATTTTATATGCGCACTCTACGTTGCATGTTAATTATGGGTTACGTTGTACCTTACGCCGATACTTAAACACAGCGTTGCCATTCGACCAAGGTGGAACACTTTGCTCGTGGAGAGTTCAGGTTCGCGAAATGTTCAACGAGAAAACTGAGGTTTGAATTTCGAAAAGAAGACTACTGTCAACTTAGAACCTTATTTACCTTGGCAAATATTTATCATTAAAATTAGAAGATACTATCGACGAACAAAAATTATTATCGACGTGCCAAAACAATGGCGTAGTATCAGAGATGGCCAAAATTGTCTCGTTGAAGGATAGTTGGATCGAACAAACATTGCCAATCGATTGGTGTACCGTGTCTTTATTCGAATAAAATTTTATCTATCTCTGTATGACACGTGGTTATCGCGCACGGACGGGATCAACACATAAACCACTCGAATTCCAAACTGTGGCATAAATTTCGCTTCAATTGCTGAATGTTTAACAAACTACACCTACGTACCGCTATCGACGCGTTTATTACGTACTCCCTTACCATCGAAATACGTATAAATCACGTAACACGAAAGTCGTCCGCGTTCGCAATAAACTGTGCCCTGCGTGCCAAGAATGAAACAACAATCGACCATAATATGAAAACCACGAGTAGAATTATCGATCCGTACTACTTGAACGATTCAGCGTTCGATGTTTATCGTCGGAGCGACACGTCGATGCGCGCCAAAAGCGCGACTTTAAGTTTCGTATCGAACGGAATGAAACGGCTGTAAAAAGAAATTCAACACGTTGACAACGGAGGCGTCGGTTCGAGGCAGGAGAGAGTCTGGCCTGCTCTGTAGTTTCTCCAAATCGGTTGAAAACAGAAATATGTATGTACATATTATTATTTCGCGAGCCTGTACCGTAACGGGTTTCCCGAACAACTTTTTTTCATTAGAGTCCCTCAGCCTTAGCAGTTACGCGCTTTCGTAGACGTTGACCACCACTGCTCTTCTTTGTTCGGTATTTTTTTGTGTGTGAACAATCGAGTAATATTAAAGAAAGAAAGAGAAAAAAAAAAGATTAATAAAAATAATAAACTTCTATCACGACCGAATAAAATACCAAATGCTTGTGATAGTTTCAGCGGTGCAAGTAGACCATGCAGGCCAGGTTCTCTCCCAGCCTCAGTCGCGTCCTGGCCATCAACAGGTCAGTAACAACGATGAATATTATTGCAATTTGTACGTAGAGTCCCGTAGAGCTACGCTGAAATGTGTTAGTTAGGCTGCATTTTCGTATCTGCTGCTTCTCGATGTGCTACTAACGCATTACGGATAAGATAGTTGATGTCGATGATAATTAAGTTCATTTACAGATTCCAGAGATGGGCAAAATTGCATTTTATGGACTAGAGGATAAAAAGGTGTTCGTTTGTCGTTGGTTTACTTGAGAGTATTATCTAAATAAAAATTTTACCCATCTCTTGCATGCCACACGTATCCATTCATTTAAGTAGTATCAGGCCATTGTCATTCTCACAGTGGTATTAGCATTTCTACGTAAACTCTCCGAGCTAAATTCAATAAAATATGCATTGAATCAGTTACCAAAAACTTGCTAAATACAGCTTCTACTTGTTAATACTTTTTCCAAATTTCTCCCGTACTCGATCTCGTTAAGTAATTAATCGCAGTTGAAATCACTGGGCTTAGCTCGCGTTAAAAAAATTCAGAGATCAACCGCAATGCGTTAAAATTGATAGGATCGTGCAGGAATCTCGTAATCACGTTTCGCAAGCGCGATAGAAAATCGCGACGAGCAATTACAATTGCGCGAGCGCAATTGTTTATTTAATCGGTGCCAGTAAAAGAGAAAGTTGGAGAACACGTTCGTGCCAGTTCTGATGCGTTACGTGTCGTGGCTTTATCGGATATCCCCCTGTAAAATAGTCTCTCGCTGTTTAGTTGCTTTAACTTTGTTTCACGGAATGTCGCGCGTTTCACGCGGAAACGTCTAGTGACCGGTGAAGAACTCGATAACAAAGAAAACATTTAATCGTTGAGCGGCGAAGGAAACTTCGGAAAGTACGCCGCAACTTTGTACAAACCAACTTACCACCCGATGTGTGCGCTCGGACGGGGAGCATATTTAAAACTTGGACGAGTTTACTTATGCGCTAAATTCGATGGAAAGGGAAGAAAGGGTGGAAACGAGAGTTAAGGGTGGTTGGAAAATACAGAGTTGTTCGAAATTATTAAAAGTTTGAGATATTTGAATCATCGTTAGTAGCAATGAAGTTTGCCTCTGAATAAACCTGTAGAAATATACAATTTTTAATACACACTCTCTGTGGGCTAATGCTTTCGAACACCCCGGTAGACGTATCTTTAATTCACTGTGCGTAATTCATTTTCACGGACGTCCACGTGACCCCCTATGCAAAAACATCCGTTACAATTACTTCTTAACCCCCGCACACGCAACTACCGCATTTTTTCCCCCGCTCGATCTCGACCTGCGACATTTTTTATCGCGTGCAAAATTAGTCCAACCTCAAATTAGCTCCCCGCCTACCTTCGAGTTCTCCCTTGGGTCCTCCCTTTTTTTTTTTTAACGAAACTCGAAACCTGTACGGTAAGTTTGTTTTGAATTGCGTCGCGCGACCAGAAGTTTTTTTCCTTCGCCTCCCTTCGAGCGATGCTCGAGGGTTGCTCCGTTCTCCATGCAAATGAGCGTATCGCGGAGCTTCCGCGCCCCGTGCCAAGGGCGTGTTCGTACACGGGCCTCGTTTAGAAGGGAAATTGTACTCGAGGCGAACAGTCGAAACGTCTCTCTTTGGGGGCTTGTTGATGTCTGTCGCGTGCCACCAGAGCTGGCCACTTTTCATATGGCGTTGCTTCGAATATTAGCTTGGGACTCTTTATTAATATAACAGGGTACATTCGTACGTTGTCGGTTGGTTTGTATAAGGAGGTCCGCTAGATTTATTTGCGTATTGATTTACGTATACTAAATGTCACTAAAACCAAGCGCCCCGAAACAATTCGTGTTAGTTTCACGAACAGAGTTTAAATCGAATTAATATAAAAAAGTGAAAAGTGAAAATTATTGTTAAAAATAACCTTCTGTTCCATACTGTTTCCCTTTCTTGCCTCGAGCCATGGCGTTGCAACGAAGAAAAAAAGGATTAAACGCATTAGAATAAACGCAACGTGAGGTCTGGGTGAGATTCGCAACTTCGCTCGCGTGAAAATCGTCTCGAGCGTCACCTCGACCCTTAACACGACCCAAAAACCGTCAAGTCTCTTCGTTGTCATGTAAATTCGTAATCTTCCGCATTGTGCCAAACAATGCCGGTATCGAGACCCGAGAATAGCGTGAATGCTTATTAAAGTCACGCTGGCATTCACCGCGTTTAGCCTCTGCCGAAACCTTTGCTCGCAATCGACAAAAAATAAAGAACGCATTAACGAAAACAGTCCAATTGCCTGCAGCGTTAGTATCGCAGAACAACTAACCGTTTGGTGAATTTATTAATCGGCATTCGACTGAATTTCTTCCATCTGTTGTGTGCACATGTCGATTGCTAAGATTTTTTTGCGGAAATATTTTCGCGCTAGTACGAATACCGCGAAGCCAAGCGAATGATACGTACGATTATTTTGTCGCTCGGAGAAGATAAACTATCTGATCGATATCTATAACCCCTTAGTGCCTGTGAATGCAGCAACAATGCTGCACTGCTCGACTACTCAATGATTTATAACCCCACTTATGAACCAAATCGATTTCCCTCGAAGGCACTATATAGTCTGATCCCTATACGCTCTCTCGACACGTATACATTCAAATATCCTGATTTTTCCGGTTATTTTCTACCTCCGTTGTCTGCGGAACACGTGACTTCAATCCTAATCAATTAAGAAACAGGATACAATTAAGAAACTCGCGGGATAATAATTTTGCAGGGTCGAGCAAGCTGTTTGTTATAGAATCATCTTCCGGAGCCTAAAATCTTTGCAACTGAATTTTCTAAATTAATACGTAAGAAGAAGAATAAAATTCCGTGAATACGGACCTCAATTATAGTGAGTACCTCATGACGAACCTACGACTCTCCCGATAAACCTTTCGCGAACGATTCAAAGATTGGAGGTTTACCCAATCGTCGCCTAGTCGCGACATTCGATCGGGCTGAAGTCGCAAAAATAAATTCCGTTACGGAACTAGGGGTTGGAGGACGTCGCGGGAGGGTTGGTAGTGTCAAGAAAGCGGAAAGTCCAATAATAAGACGTCCTCGCTTTGAACCTCGAGACGATTGTTGCTGTCGACGTTCGATCCGCGAGAAATGAGGCGCCGCGCCCGATGAAGAAGGGGAATAAAAAGAATGGAGCGAAAGTGGCGGAGGGTAAAGATACTGTCCGTTAGGCGTTGGGAATTATTCTTTCTGGAAAATCTCGTGCTCCCCAAAGCCCCGGGTACACGGGGATCGTACTGACATATCGACTAAACAGCGAATCACGTACGAGAATAAACGGGTCAGAGCGTGAAAACGACTTTCCGATCGAAACACTTCCATCTTCCTCCTCCGGCAAATGGTCTCCTCGCAATAGTTCCTCGGGGGTGGGTATCTCGTGACTGCTGAAACCGTGTCTAGGTGGGCCAATTCCGACTCGTATCAAAATGTCACGGCAAGACACGACGGGTCGTCGTCCGGATTTAAAACGTCTTAAACGGAAACGATAGTAATTGCTCGCAACCAAGCCCCCAGCCTTCGAGCAATTTTTGCGGAACGATACATCATTGTCGATGAAACGAACCTCTCGCAGGGCTGCCCCGTGCACGTAGACGAGTTGCGCTGTTTCAAAACCGATTTATCGATTATATCAATAGAAAATAATATCATGGATGCTCTGGAAATGAATGTCTTATAAACGACGTATCACGCATATTAAAAATCAAAGTGAAACAACTGATATTTACACCAAATAAACAAAGATTTATTAAAATTAATTTCATTTTATCTAGCAAGTTACGTGTACGTATTAGGTGGACTGGAAAGTAATGCAGTTTTTGCCATCTTAAATACTTGCTTAAAAGGCTGCTGACAATGAAGGCGATTATATTAGGTTGTCCCAAAAGTTTCTTTCGCTTGATTAATAAGTAATACATGCACAATATTTTACGTTTTATGTTACACTACTGAATTGTGCACGATTCATTTTGCTCCATTACTGTTACAACATGAATATCTATGAAATTAGATTGTCTATTTATAGAAACACGACCACCTAATATAACGAGATAGAAATTTATTGGAAAGTTTGAATTTAATGCAAAAGAAACGACATTACTTTTCGGTCTACCTAATATTTTACAAGAGCTTTGAAATCTACCTTGCAAGCGTTTGCAACTCACCGATCTCTCTGATGAATCATGAGAGTCCTCTGACGTCAAACGGTAGCTGGAAGAATACATGCATGATTATTTTATTCCGTAATGGTCGGTACCTGCAACATGCGCGATATTCAGGGAATAGGTGCGTTTGCGTGTCTTGTTCAAGGTCGTTCCTGACCCTTCTTTAAAAAAAAAGTTGCTAATGATCGTTCGTGACATGAAGCTATTTTTTTTTCGACGCCTCCCACCATAAGGACCCGCGACAAACGTATCCTCGCGACGCAGGAAAGTATAAAGGAGACGTATAATCGGAATACATTTGTAAGAATCACTGGGGTGAATACGCATTCCCCTACGTTACATTTTCAATAACGGAGGGCATGCGTCGGGGCACTAATTTACCTCCTGTATAAACGGGTAACCAGTTGAAACGGATTAATATATATCACGTATCTTTAAGGGGACGCGACGAATTCTTTATTGCGCGGAGCCCTTGTTATTCGCGTAGCTAGGGAACTTTCTCGTAGGGAACTATGTATCAAATGACAGAAAAAGTATTTTCAAGCACGAGAAATACCGGTGAACGGTAAATTTCGTATTATTGTAACAGCTTTTTTTCAATTCATGGGGAGGTAACGTCGCTGATGAACAAAAAGTGATTGATATTGTTGCGCCGGGGGGTTGAAGCACGAGAATTCATTTGAATTGAATATAAAGTTTATTAACAAACTATAACTTTTAAACAATTTAACGATAATACAACGATAATCTTGGAGACTTGTAACGAAACGTCTTTTCTCTTTGAGTTCTCGAATCGCTCTCTACTATTTTAAAAGTTTGCCGCTTCCTGGCAACCGGAAGCGCGAGAACTCGTTTCCGCAACTTCACATCGTCGCAACATCTTCACACCGTTGCGACGATGTAACTCGGAACTGTAGAGCGGCATCTTCGTACCGTCGCAACAATATATTTGTTTGTACTTTGAATTTAATTTCGTAGGTTAACAAACTCCTGTTATTAGTCGATATTTTCTTATTTTGTTGATATTTATGCGCATCCTCACGTTTCTGTAGCAACCGCTATACCTGAGAAGACAATCGATAACAGTTAACTTGTAGAGGCATGAATAATCGAAGACGAAACGAAACATACTGATTTTGAAATATAAAATATTATCTACTTGCGAAAAAAAAAAGTAGCGCTGAACTTTTTTCACTGTTATTCTAAGCCCCTTTCTCGAGGGTATGCGACCTATCATTGACCTACCCTTGCCAGTACGGTAGCAACCCCTAGCTGTACCTCGTCATTACACCTAACTGGCTTAAGTTTATTCGTGCATGACATTGAGTAGGAGAAAATATTTCGTTTCTGCAAAGATAGTCCCTGGTGAATTAGTACCCTTCCTACGGTCGCATATGTTTTGTTGGTGCACGTAAAATATCGTTCCTTTCTTCTCGTGCCATTACTCACGATCAACTGACATCATCGTTCGAACTTACAATAACAACTTAATCTCGTTCCGTTATTTTCACAAATATATTAAGCTGGTTAGAAATAACGAGAATTCTTAAATTAAACGATCAATTCGATGTTCCTAAATAAATGTTTCATTGGAAATATGTATATGCATTAACTTGTCACGTATATGTGACTGTACATAGATAATAGATACTCGATATTTCTTAAATTTAACTGTAATACGTTTAGATTTGAAAGACAATCGAAAGCCGAATAGAATAATAACGTTAAATGTTAACCCCCGTTAAATTGAAAGTGTCGATGGTTATCGTCGGAACTAATGCTCCAGAATAATATTTATTCCTTATTATAAGAAACCGCTCTTTCGAGTCCTGGAGCCGCGGGGTTCGCGACAAAGTCTTCGAATGCACGACGCGGAGAATAATCGAATGGCGTCAAGTCTGGTGAACGTAATGGCCATAGAAATACTCCGTGGCGATCAATCCAACGGTTATAGAACTGTCTAGAGAGACAGTTGTTACTCTTGACTGTCGTGCATAATGCGCAAGGCAACCGTCGTGTTGGTACCACATCACTACACGGTTATTTACAACAGCGGCGCGTAGTCCCCGGCAAAACTGGCAATGGCTGCACCAGGAAAATTGAGCACTTTCAGCCTGTCAAATGTTCATAAATAAAATGCGCTTCAATTATTTGATTACCGAGTGTACTCCACCGTGTACCATATGCACCTAAACACTCTGTTGCCGTGGACGTTCAATTTCTCGAAACCAACGAGGACACACTTGGCGTCCGACAGCGCATGCTATTTGAATTAACTTGCCGTGGTTAATAAATCGATTGCATCATCGGTACGTAAAGCGCAGCGATGATATTTGCTTGTTTTTCGAATAATAAATAAGAGAACGAACAACCAAATCGACCGTAGTTTATTCTAGGTTAAATCCTTGGTACTGCTGTCTGATTTAAATGCCACGGATAAATTAGTATGTCTTCCGAAGTCCGCGTACCTCCTGATGAAACGATACGTGATAAGGATGAAGTTTCTCTACCCGTAGAATTCGAACCACAGTTCGTTGACTAATAACGGAATTCGATGCAATTTCCAGTCCAGTTATATGCAGACGTTGTATTACCATTGCTAAAACGTCAACAATGTTGTTTTCATTCCCGACACGTTTCGAACGTTCCCGTAAAACCATCAGTTTCGTGGAATATTTCAGTCATTGCATTCTTATCGTACGCCCCGTAAATAAAGAGCATGCTCGTCTTTACAATTTCTTCATACTTTCTAGTTCGATAATTGCTTGCAAATAATAGATAGTGAGAATAATAAATTAACATTTTTTTACGTTGAGTTGAGCATGATTTTACGTAGCTTATTTCTAAGATACTTTCTGGATTGTTATTTTAAGAATAAATTACATGAGAGACACGGCAGATTCTAAAAAAATAGTACCACCCTGTGCAGTCTGTGGACAGACCCTCGAAATAGGTTTTTTTATCCCACGAAGTATCCTCGCCCACCCCATAATTCGACTCTTCTCGCTCTGCGTGACTATCGCGTATGGTTATTACCAAAAAAAAAAAGGGAGATGGGCATTAGTGCCACCCTCCCTCCCCTTCTCGACGCCATAAATATAAAAATATCCCTTACCCCTGGGATAAGTTCCTATTATACGTGCGGGAAACTGGGCCGCGTGGAAAATACGATTCGAAACCCACATATGGAACTTCCTTTGCTCACTTCTGCGGAAAAAATTATCAAACTGTTCCTTTCAAAATTCAAACAACGTTTAACGAAATTTGTGTTCAGGAAAATTTTCATTTTTTTTTTCTTTTAATTACTTTTGGTAGATAGTTTACACTCTACCTATGTGACTTAATCGCATAAAGTTCTGTAATATTGATATTAACATTAACTGTAATGCAAATAAATCTCTCTTTTGAGATTTGAAATCTTCAATAAAAAAAAAAAAAAAAGGAATCGTATAAATTTCTAATTACGGGCCCCAACGTAGTTTTATTAAATAACAAAACTTTGAAGTTCCCCTGTAAATCAGTTCAAAGGCCTTGAGATAGTCGATATCCGACTGTCCCTTTCCGTACCCTGTAATGGGGTCTGGCGAAGGGTGAGGAAACCACCCTTTTCACGTGTTTCTATGTGCTGCCAGAGGCGATAGTAAAAAATAACCAAGATATACCGCATAGCCAGCAGTGCCTCCGGGAGCATAACTCCGCTAATGTATCCCACTGAAACTTATTGTATGCCACCACTCTTTCCCTCTCGTCTCGCTCTTCCCCTTTTGTCCGACTCTCCGCAACCCCTGAATCCACCTCTCGGTTAACGCACGAGAGAACCCCCTGTATTACGATATACGGTCATTAAGATACAAAGTCTGTAAATTTTCTGACTAGAATTTTTATTGTCGTGCCTGGAATAGCTTTGACACCAAGTGCGAGGTAACTAGAGCGAGCATTACTGTCTGTCTTAATTACTCACTCCCCCAGAATGTGATTTCTCTGTCTATGATGTTTCTAGTAGGACATTGGTACATACAAATAAATACTACTAGCTTCCTGCCTCCTAAGGATCGCACGATACATAAATCACAAACCCAAGAGTCTCGACGACCTTATCGGACGAACTCTCGAATTAGCCGTCGCAATCGCGCGCAACATCAAATATGAAACGTCGGATATTGTCGCGAAACCGCAAACGATCCCAGGCGAATGTTTCCCCAGCGATTTGGGCATTAATTGCCGCGGTGTAACGGGTGCGCGAAAAGAAAAAGGGGCGACGGTCTGACAAAGGCTGCTGGGAAGAAGCGGCCGCCACGGAGTCATAAACGTGAGTTATGTTAGCCGTTAGATAGTTGAATCTCAGTATTCTGTGGCACGCTTTCCGTCCGTTAATATCTTCATTACTAAATCATCCCCGCCTTCGGCGAGCGTTCACGGTTCCTCGTGCAGAAGCTGAGATAGACAATCACGTGGACGGGGAATTTCTGGATTCTACCCCAAGTACGGCCATTTCCATCCACGGCACATCTCCCGCTTATACTCCAGCCACATCCGATGGCGGAAAACCGTGATCCTTCCTACCAAATTTCGCGAGAACGACCAAAGAACGAAAAGCTTGGCCAGCTTCGACGTGAAACGTTAACACGCCGGAGCGGCAGCTGAACTATCAATGGAGAATAGAATCAGATTAGCGTTGTTTGAACGTTTCGAGTATTTCATTTAAAGCTTTGGTTTCTAAGGAAGGCCACTTTGTACAAGAAACGCACATTACATTATAGTAATTTACGCGTTCTCTTACTTCTATATTATATTTCTCCTATTTTACTAGATCTCTGTACAGCAAAAATACAAAATATCATCTGGAACACCCTTCGAGATCTGTTAAAACAGAAGCTCTCTCGGCGTCGATCCGAAGAGGTTTGATACACCTGTCACGAGCTCGTCTCAATCTGTCGCCCTGTCGCCGTCACGTCGTAAGAAATAGCAGAAATCCGCTTGTTCATTCTCCGCGTCGAGGGGGATTATTACACAGTAAATTCTGCTTGCGTATGCGCGCATTTGTCCTAGGGAGACACGCGGAAAAGAATCTCCGTAGCCGTTTTACTGTCCCCGCGTGGAACAAACGGCTGAGTTTAAAGTGGTCTCGATCGAGCAGTATACTGAAAAATCGTGCGAAAAGTACGTGTCCGGCCGACGAACGAGTCGAAAGTAACGGAGCATTCGTGTCCAGAAAAGCATTCTTCCTATTTTCCCCGTGCCCCTGCGTCCGAGCTACTCCTCGCGAGCGCGCTTTCTACCAGGAATAAAACTGCCGACCTTAAATTAAACCGTTCATACGAACCGTAAAGCCTGACACTCGCGATAATTCACGTCGTCCTGCCCTGACAGCGCCACCGTGTCGCATACAAATGGCGAAAATTGGTATAGTCGTGACCTCCCCGTGAATTGGAGAAAAAACGTTCGCCGAGGATCAGCGGATAGACGAGGCGAGAAACGCTTCCTGTTCGCGATAGTTTCGATTTCATGAGAATGAGTTAAACTGCATGCCGAATAGTAAAATAGTACAAATTTCATGTGAAATAGAGAAACTCAAGTACAATAGAAACAAAGATTCTAGTTTAATCGAAACACATCACAAGTATCGTATAAATAAATCGGTATTGAAATTAGAGGCACTTGCCATTTGTCAGAATAACCGTCCCGCCAACGGAGCACGTGATAACGGACGGGCAAGAAGCGACCGGGCGGATGCCAGCGAGCGTTTGAAGCTCATTAAAAACCAGAGTACTTTCGCCGACCGGATAAAAGGGCAGAAAAGATCGCGTTAACGACGTGCTCGACAATTAACCGCGGCGGAAGGGAGAAAGAGGTCTTCCTGTCGGGACGACAGCCAGGCTGGGACAATTAATTAACGCCAGTTTGGGGGCGCAAAACGAGTTGAATCCTGGCTTAACCGAGAGCAGCCTATACAAACGTCTCCTGTTGCAACCTGTTGCTAGGGAACACGAGAGAGGTGGCAGAAGTCGAGTAAAAGGACGGGGTTAGGTTGATGACCGTGGTGGCCTGTGATAGGGTGGCAGTGATGCTGCGACCCGGCAATTAAGCCATCAACCCTTAATGAATGAACTCCGTTCACAGACACCGACTCCCGGGTAAACCCATTAGCTAACTAACCCCGGAGTTATTTGCATATCTGTCGGCGAGGGTGAGTCGCTCAGATTCACCGAGACAATTACCAGTGACTTTATGGTCAGGTGCTTAAAGGCTTAAAGCTGAGGCACCCTTAAAGAACCCATTGGCATTCGCGGCTGGAATGCCCATGAATCGGTGGGATAATGAATCGAACGCCAACGAAACCCTTCGGCCATAATTAATTCGCTGTCGATGCTCTTTGAAAGCACAGCTATCTCTGCGCATTGATTTTGTTATCTGTATTCAACGAATGTACTCGATTACGATTAACACACTCGCGACAGCTGACGTGAATTCGAATTCTACTTCTGGTTATGGAAACATTATGAAAATCTTTTTATTTTATACACTACGTATCTACAACAGCGATATTTTAAAACATATCTTGTAATTATTATTTTCGCCCTAACGTATACAAATTTGCGATGTCTTGCTTCAGAATTTCATTACTTTCGTCAGTACTCGAAAATATCTGACGGTCGCGAATGCGCTAGGCCGATCGCACACGGGCGCAACCGATCAGTTTCGAACCACTCTGAAACTAGTTGGATGCGACCGTAGATCTAGGTAAAAGAAAGATAGTGAGGTAGATAAAAGAAAGAGCGCAAACGGTTTGCAACACTAATTTCAAATCGGTTGCGCCGTGTGCGATCGGCCTTAACATTTGAACTTGACGTTTTGTACCGTCATATATGTAGAACGTCAACAAAAAATAGAACGAAACAAACAGAAACAGATAAATAAATTCCAAAGACAATGCAATAAAATAAATTTCGCGTGATCATATAAAATTCTTCGATTTCCAAAAAATTAATTGAAAAGTAAACCAGCGGTAATATAATTGCAACGATCCTTCTGCATTCTGATACAGAGTAAGCAATGATCAAATGTAAACCAGACTTTCATTATACGCGCGCATCAGCCCGTATTACAGCATGGGTGGCAAAAGTGATGAACTACCTTCTTCCGGTCGGAGTTAAGGAGCAGTTAATTGGTACAAGTTAACACACTCCTCTATCGGCCTGCTCAATTTCACACGCAAAGGTACCCCTTACGGGCACGGAATGAAAGATTCTGTCTTGGGGCGTGAAAAACACGATGAGATAGTTCGGCTCTTTTACCACGTGGGTCGGTTTATCTTCGAGGATGATCGCAGGACACAGTTCCAGCAAATTCTTTTCACGAGGGTTCCCTCGCGAGGGTAAGAAATCGTCTTCGCGTGTGTGTACAGTTCTGCGCCATTAACTTTTATTTCCACTTTTTTCGCGACATTGTATAACTTTCGTTAGATGAAATATATTGATTACGTCATCTTTCATCCAGATTCGGCTTTCGACGATTTTTGGATATGCTTGTGAACTTGACATTCATCGATAGACCGAGGATTTTATACAATTACTCCAATATAGAAGACTTACAAAAAATATACATAATGTATGCCGAATATATTCTACAATTAATAATATTATTATTGCATTTTGTATACGTGCACACGCCACTTGTGTATGTTCAGTTTCTATGTATCATAATTACACATACATATCATATATCATATTTATTAAAGAACTCACAGACCTTTAATTTGTAAATATGATAAAAGTGGAGATAGGAGAAACCTACGTGTCACATTTGATTTTTTCAATTAGTTCGACGTCCATTAAGTCGTTCCAATCATTTTTGCCGAACGCTACGAATCCTTTTACTCGGAATTCCCGCTAGCAACGATACTCGCGAGGATAAAAAGTATAAATCGAGCAGGACGGTGTCGGATTGATCGAGAGGGGGATCACCGAGGGATGAGTGTGCATCGTATCTGCATCATTCCTGGGCATCGCGTGTCGAGACGCACTTTGTCCCGCTAACTCCCTATACCTTATCCAGTCCTTAGCGCGGGAACGCTAATTCGTTGATTATCCTAATGACTGTCAGGGAGCCAGCAGGAAAGAGGAAAACCACGTACCGTGACCCCTTTCCTTAATTTATTCCGAGTAGCCCCTTTGAACTCGCCGATAACGTTTGCATATTCTGCGGATTTCGAGACCCCCGCTGCGTCTCCCCCTTCTTTCGTCGATATGACTACGCTGCCCCAGGTTTTTTTTGTTTAATTCTCAGTTAATTAGCCGTCGAATCAATATCGACGTGGCGAGCGCTGCACTTTACCCTGGAAATCTTCATTCCTTATTACGGCATCGTGGCATCTAATAGTTACATGCGCGCAGTCTTGATCACGATAGGGCTTCTTAATCTTTCCAGACAAATCTGACGTCCTAGTTTCTTACTTCCTGTCGTCTACTCTTTATTCCGTTGCGCGTCATACGCGAGAAATTACGAGGTGTAAATTATCTTGATCCCCCGATGCCTCGAATACGCGTTCCTCGACCATAGGGGGACTTCTGGGGTCTCCGTTGACCCCAAGTATTTTTCCTATTATCGATACATTGCGTCGCGTTAAAGAACACGTAGTATTCCAGAGCACCAACAGTTCGGATTAAATGACAGAAAAGTACGTAATAAATTTCATTACCGATACAAATGGTATTCAAAGGGCGCGAACGTGCGATTATAAAATATTAAACGGTTTGAAGAGATTGAAGAACTTATTCATATCCTGCGGGAGAGCCAATCACGCGTGGCGACTCGATGGAAATACGTGAAAGTTGTTCGAGAACCCTTAATTCGTGTCCAGCCGTTGAGAGCACGGTGTATAAATGCGAATTTAAATTATACGGGTACCGGTCGCCATCTCGATAGGGTTTCTTAATCCCCTCTGGAAAACACTAACGCCCTATTTCTACATAGTCTCTCCATCCATCCCCCGACTTAATTACTTTAATCACGTGTCGGTGTCGCGGGAATCGACCAATCGGCGGACAGATTTAATGCTCGGTTACGACGGAATTTTTTTTAAAGCGAACTCGAAAGGAGGAAGACCCTGGTATGCGCGAGGGCAAACTCCGTTTCTCGTGTAAGTACCATCGTTCATCCAATTAACGCCTCGAAGCACTTTGATTACGGAACGTAACTGCCGTTTTATTTCTTAATTTCGGTTCAGAAATTCATCCCTCTCGAGTTAACGCGATCGAGTATTAAATGAAACTCTCAGCCCTAAGAGATGAAGGAATGAAACTATATATTTGTATCATGGTTTCCCTGAAATTCTATTCTTCCAATGCTTCGACATTTACTCGTGGCGTTAATACGTATTTACAAGCGATATTACTTACAAGCTTGAATACTCGTACGTAAAATTGCTGTTATGGTACCCGACCACGTCTAACCTCGGTTAAACAGTTACAAATACGAAAAGAAATTTTCCTCGAGGAGTACGTTGCGTGTTTTTCATACTAAATCGTCGAATGCTAATTTCCCTCGTGCTCCGCGACAGCCAACTCTTCCACTTTGCATCCGCGTGTCTATTCGTATCTAGATTTTTATGGGGAGTCTATTTACGTCTAACGCGACTACGAAAGCAAATATGTATGTAATTACAGCTCGAGTTCCTGTTGCATACGTATATTTGTCGTAAAATTACGTTTATCTTATTTTACACCGTGCCTGGTAATTAAAGTCCGCGTATCGATTACACGCTCAACAAGTTCCGCGAGACTTCCTTATTGATGCATAATTTAAAGTTCGTTAGGAGGTACAAGAGAACGGGTACTCCGCGACGGAAACTTAAAGAATATTCTCACATGTGTCAGAGAAAGGAATTAATTATTAATATATACTGTAATAATTTGTATCGTATTCATATATAATATAATGCTTAATAGTTTGCCGCTCTGAACATTCATTCATATAACGATCAAATTTCGTCGCAGTCTTGACTTGTTCGAGCAAAACAAACAACGTAATTTTTAAATCGATGTTATACCAAGGAAGAACTCGAAGGATGGTTTTATTGAAACGTCCAAGTTTTATACGCCGAGAAACTTTTAACGAATAGTCGCTAATTGCGGATTGTTTTCTTGCTCTAAATGACCGTAAATTACGGGATCGGAATTCCTCCAGCCGTCGCTGGTTGTTTTCCTTTGCGACGGTAATAAGGGAGTGATAATAACGGTTCGGAGCCTTGGATATTAAAATCTTTCTCCTCGGGAGGCTTCGAGTGTCTCCCGAAGACGAGGAAGCGCTGCTTCTAGTATTGTTTGCGGGGCAGACTCGAATCCTCCTAATTAGAAAATTCTCGTAGCGACCCCGTCTTCGCGTGCGTCTTCTTCCATCCGCGAACCTTTCTTATTATACGGGGGCGTAACAAGGGCCGAGGGGTGCCTCGGTAATTATTATTCAAATATTTTTCTTTGCCCGAGCTCGCCGCATTAATATTTACAATGCTACCCCTAGCAATCGTCCCTTCGCCGCGAGGGGTTTACGCAACCAACCCACCGCGAAGACGATCGCGTTTCTTTTCCGTTCTGAATCTCGTCGAACGTGTCAAATTTTTATCTGACGTCTCTTCGTACTGATTCTCTGTAAGCTTGGGAATTGTTTTATTTTAGCTAATCGAATTAAAAACGATCGAAAAACGTATAAACTCGCGAGGTCGTTTGACTATCGCGGCATTAAAGGGTTACGTCACCTGACCGGTGCTCTTATAAGGTTTAGTTTAGGCAGATTTATACCAGATGGACTATACGGTATGGTTTTTTCCCACTAATCGTGAAGTACTAGGTTAAGTTCGTTTTTATTAATTTTCTCACTGTTCAGACTACGAATACTCTAATAAAAATCTTCGGCCTGCAAGTCCGAAGGCAATTCCAGTTCTAATTTTGTATAGAATTTTAGAGGCTTCTATAAACGTATCTGAAAATAAAAAGTACACTAGACAGACGTGAATACAAACAACGGGGGTGTTCCTTCGCTGAAAATTCAATTCCAAGCGCGTCCGATCTGCGTAACAAGCGATGCGTGCCCGTTAGTCGAACCGAGCCTCGGGAATCCACCTTCCAATGCCTTCACCCTCCCTCGACCGAAAAAAAAAAAAAGAAAAGAGACGCGCACCCCCTTTCCAGGCTAACGATGTGCTAACAAAATACGGACCGCGGATAAAGAGCCGCTCGAGGAGGAACGTAAGCAGATTGACGAGACGGAGACCGTTGTGCGCGAAGATTGAATAAAAAAGAAGGGAACGAAAGACGAAGACAAATATAAGAGGCTCGGAGAGTTAGGTCTAAGAAGCAGACTCGTGGAAATCGTTCTCCTTCGCCGGAGTAAGGTATATCCTCTCGGAAGGGGTGGAAGCCACCCCTTAATTATCCGACTGACAATTATTTTTAACGACTCCGCGATATCCTAACGAGACCTAATCGGCCGACGTGGCGTCTGTTAAAAAAGCGACCTCTCCGTGGAATGGTAAACGAGATGTCGCAAAAGGGTGACCCTTCTTATCGCGTCGCTTTAATTCCTCGTTCCCGAAATCTCCACTCATTCTCGCGTCGCGATCCTCTCCCCTTTCGACGATAGATCGTTTTAGATTTAATTATGGAAATATTTTCATCGAGACGATTTCGTTCGCGTGTTAACAGCGTGAACGTCTGAGAGATTTAAAATTAATAACAGGAATATCTCCCGACAACGTTGTCGGCTCGTATCCATTACATTTAACTCAAGAAGAGCGATCGACATTTACCTACTTAGTTGTTGGGAGTAATAATAGCCGATGTCGCTCGGGAACACGTGCACACGTGTCATTAGATGAATCGCTGAACACTGCAATCGCTTTAGCACCTCCGATGCCTGGGAAATGCGTGTTTAGAGCCGATACATTTCTATCGAAAATTGTTTAATGGACATAAGGGTTACCGTCGAGCTCGTTCGTTTTTGTTCCCACGTTGCCAACCGGCGTCAGCCATCGTTGCGATTTCGTAAAACGATCTCGTTGTCGCGTACTCGAACGCAAAGTGGCGTAGCGATCAACAACGCCACGATCACATGGCGGTAGTCCACTCCTGTTCTCGATCCCTATTACAACACAATAATTACCGCACGATAGACGACTTCCCACGTCCGGCACGCCTCGCTCATTAAATCCCAGCTTAATGATAGTTACGATCGTTCTACACCCGTTATGGGCACGGTGACGTACGCGGTCGTAACAATCGCGTATAGTTAATCTTATTTCATTAATTATCGATCGAGCGAGCAACATTTACCGTCTAATGCCTAGCAATACTGTTGCACGATTTATCCAGGCTTCCGTTACTTGCAGCAGCTCGTTGCGATAGTTTCCTGAAGAGATATACTTCGGAACATTTATATTAGGGGGGCCGAAGTGTAATCAAAATGTCTTCGATTTCTGGATGACAATTAGTTCGCGAAACGAGTCGAAATAAAACAGCCCACTCGAGAAAGGCCATACGAGGCTGAGCTTCGATCCATACCTTAATCGACTGTTTAAAGTGCAGATGTTCCCGAAAACATTCCATTTCGCGGGCAAGAAAGAAGCTCCATTATCGTCATCGCGGCGTAAAAGGCTCTCTGGCAAAGTCGAAACGACATGCTTCGAAAGGAGTTAAACACGAGTCCCCGGTCGAAGGTAGAATAACGAGAGAAATCTGCATGAACGAGGTCCGCCCCTGACTTTGGAAGCTCCGTGTTGCTCTGCATTTAAATAATTAAAGATCCGACGGGACGGATGGACGCATGGACCCGTCGTATTAATGGGATAATCGAGCGTTCAACATCGAGCGAGAAGCGACACGAGAGGAGGAGAGGGAAGGTTGGTGGTTGGTGACGGTGGTGGTGGACGGGTGATAATGATTTTATAGTCAGCTGAACTGCCCGGGGGAGGAGGGTGAGAGACAATTGACTCGATAATACGGGTCTTCCTGCCTGGCACCCGTTGATACCGACGGCGAATCAAGTGCGAACACCCGACCAAGAGAAAGAGAAGAAGCGACAAAAGAGGGACAAGGATAAATGTTCCGTTCGCTAATGACCCTGGTGCCTCTTTAGGGACTGCTTCTCGACTTAGGCTACCGGTCGAAGACCTCTACCTCTTCGTTACGGGCCGAGGTATCAGAGTACCTGACAGCAAACTCCACCTTCTTCGCTTCTGCGGCACCCTCGCGTCATCCGGGCTCAATACGGGTACAACTTTCGGTGAATCACGCCGAGGATCGCGTGGAGGACGGATAAAAGTGTCTTCGACGATGTTGATCGTAGAAAATCCTTGGCGAAGTAATCGCTTGGTGAACATTTGAATCTATCTTTGAACGAATAGCACATCGAAGGACGATGAAGATGGCGTTGCAATTGGAACTGGAGTTGAAACTGTGACGTCCAAGTTGTGCTCGCGAAACACCGAATTACCATACCGATAGGGACAGTAGACTCGCAAGTAGCCTCTTGGTGAGGCTAGAAATACGATTCTACTATTAGCAAAAGGAAACAGTGTTACAGTTGGAGTGGAGTGGCAGGACAACGTGATAAACATAGTTTCAGATTACCATAATAAAATTCTTGTGGGAACGTCTGTTCTAACCCTCGCAAAATCAGCTATTAATTATCCAGGGTGTGAACCAATTAACGAACGCGCGAAAACCCCACAAATAATTTCCTGTTTGGAAGGATAAAATAAAATGTCTCACTCCTTGCACCTAAGTTACATCGGAGCACTAAAAAGACAGCAGAAATTTATACGGCAACCCGGCACAATGAGGTCTGCCACTGTTATCTACGCGACAGGCTCTAAATCACTCGACCACCGTTCGGAGATATCAATCAGTTGTTAAGCAGGAATTCGTTAATGAGTGACACGGGCGTACAGGTGGCGAGGTGTTCTTAAATTTCAGGACAACAGGCGTGCACACGCTTGACAACCAGTTCTTTTTGTAGTCGAGCTATGCAACGGGGCGTAATTCAACGATAAGGCGTCCGACCATCCATACACGAATTAATATTGCCTCGCGTAAAACATTTAACGAATGGGACACTCGCGTATCCTTCGCTGCTCGTAAAAAATGTTCGCTTAATCCCACCCCTCCTCCGTGTCCTCTGCGACATGGCGTATACAGATGTCGAAGACAACACCTGCCTGGAAATCGCTCGCGACTCGATACATTTGCACACAACAATATCCGAGATTCAATTCCACGAGGCGATCGAATGGTCGCTTTCCATTAACGGTATCCATTGCGTTACACTTGTAAAGGTTAAGACGAACTTTCACGCCGCGATTACGTCTAATGAATGGGCCGACCGCGTCTCCCAAACGCGTAAAAGCATGTCCTTTCAAAAATGTGAGAAACGGACCACTTTTAATAAAAGTCGAACGATAAATCGTTCGGTGGAACGCATCGATAAGGTTTATGTATTTGGTACACTATAATCGCATTGTGCAACGTTTCCTGAAACAAAAATTCCTCGACCTAAAATGAATAATAAGAAAAAAAGCATCTGCAATTATCCTACATTTTTATAGATTACAAGTATTCTTTTCTCGTCCTCCTTGTATCGTAAGACACGTGTACTGAGACACTGCTTCTAGGTGTTGTCCCCTACTACAGAAAACACTGGATTAAATCATAACTGCAACAATAAATACTTTCAAGTGCGATGATCTATGGTCTTCTGTCACCGTTCTGAAAGCAATTGCATTTCGCTCGCAATACCACGCTGGTTCTCCGGATGCAAAAACTTTGCCCATCCACTTTTGACGTCGTCATCATTGTTAAATCACCACCATTACACGACAGACGCGATAGACGGACCGAGGGAGTCCTCGATGAATTATAGTTTCGGTTATTGAGTTTCAATAATGGCATCAGGACCGCGAGTCTGTAAAGTAAATTAGGAAATTAATTTAAAAAAAAAAAAAAAAAAAAAAAAAAATTGAAAGGAATACAAGTTACAGGTACTTTCCCAATTAGCACAAAAATAGGGTGTTGGAATTGCCGCTACGATTACGATTGCGGTTAAAGTTAAAGTACGCCAGTTGTAAAAGAATCCACTCGATATAGATTGTAAAAATATCCTTCCTGGAATAATTTTGATTGTATCTGGGGATGGCTTAAAGTAGGTCGATTCGCGCGTATAAATGTGGACCGAAATAGATAAAAGATCACCATATCGAATTATTCGCGCCGCCCACCGAGGAGAAAAACACGATTCGGTTCGAATGAGAATCGAATAAAAGAAGAAAGATAGGAAGAAAAGGACCCGTCTGCCTTCGCATGCGGCGGACGCGAAAATAGCCCCGGGACACGTCAATAATTAATTAACGGAATTTATCGATACGCCCCGCCGGCGTCGTTATCTTGTCTGATACGCGTACGAAACGATTTTGTAGCCGTGCAGGGGGATAAGCCATCGTCAATTCATTCGGCTTGCCTCGTTCTCGTAGAAATTACGACTTCCTCGTGATCCTCGACATCCAACATGTCCTGAGGGATGCGCGGAGAGCCCTTACAACGAACGTCGTTCACGGTATCGACGTCAAATTGGTGGGCAGGTGACTCTCGAACCATCCAACCCAAATTTGTGACCCTACGAACGTCGCCCGTCTAGCGACACAAATAACTATTCCGGAATTTACGCGTAATCTCGTGAAACGCTTATTCCCCGTTCCAATAAAAACGGTTCGAGTGGCAAATTGTAACGTTTGCTCCTAGGCAAGGTAACACGTGGTTGCGATCAGGTTAAGGGTCATTCACGGCGCAACACCTCGCGCGTTGCGAACGAAAATCGTATAATTTGATCCAGCCGGTGATCCGCGGAGACGGTATTAATTTTCGCGCAATCTTCGAATCGCCGATCGGCCGGCCGGAGGATCGCCGTTGCGGCTGTGAAGTCAATGCCACGGCCGGGGATCGATGCATTCGCGCATCCATAACTATGGTACGCGAAGTATGCAACAACTGTGCATTCCACATATGCTCGCCAGGCGTGTTCTCACGTGGTGACCACCGACACACCGACGTAGGAAAACACGGTGCGAACGTGGGCGTGCATTCCTGCCTTCGCATTATCTTCTCTTCACTCTCTTTCATTATTCCTCTCTCTCTCCGGATCGTTCGGGACCCGGTGTTCCCGTCCTCGTCTCGTCTTTCCCTCTCTTACCACCGGATCGCCTTCCTACGAGAGAAACCCTTCCACCTCCTTTTTATTCCACATCCTGGCCCGTTATCGTGGATACCACGGTCCAGAACGGCTGTTTCACACCTCCGCTCCCGCGAGAATTAGGAAATAAATTAGCGACCGGGCTAATTTCGTTATCTCGCCCGATGCGAGACCCTCCCGCTTGAGACGTCAAGGGACCGATGTCCAAGTCTTCGAACTGCTGCCCGGACACGATTTCAGCCGTGTCCCAACCCGCCAGGATCAATGGCTCCTCGCCTCGTTCCAACGGCTGTTCGTCGCCTTCCCTCCACGCTCTTCTTTTCGCTGAACGTATCTCCGGATCAGCGAATGGTACTTCGTTAGAAACGGTCCGGTTCTGATTGAGATGGCAGCAGATGGGCCCGTGGAATGGTCGCCTCGCGGGAACAACAAAAAAATACACCTCTCTGGCCCACGATTGCCCACCTGTACGCGCACTTTTCCCGTCGTTGCTTCAGCGAAAACCGCGGCTCATGCGACAGCTTTGCGATCGATTAAGCTCGTCGATCGCGATCCCGCTGGCTCGTTGTTCGGTGAGAAATTAGTTGAAGCGGCATACAGATCTTCTAGATATTTTTTATTGGCGAAACCTTGAGGTTGTCGTCTTGTTATTTAAATTTGTGTCTTGTTTCCTCGTGGCTGGAAAACTAATCGATATAGTTAAGTCTAAAACTTGAACTAATTTAAAGGCTAGGTTACTTTTTTTGGTATAGTTCGATCAGTTTGACAACATTATTTAACTGAATATCAAAACTGAAATGTATTAAAGTAAGTTTATATTGACTGCGAATATTCAAGTCAAGGTCCCAAGTCGCACCTGTATAAAATTCTAGAATCCAATAAGATAAAATTATTGCGACCTCTTGCCTATCGAAGGTAGGGTTCCTCTCCCACTATATTTTCGACAGACAAGTTATCGCGTAACTTTATCTTATTGGATTCTCGATTCGGATCCTTGATCCTGACCTGGATATTCGCAGTCATCGTAAATTTTCGTACGAAGTGATCCTAAGCTATGATCTTGTCGTTTCGTTTGTTATTCCTACCGTGTTCCTGCGAATCCGAGTCCAATTTTTCGAGTCCAATGATTAAAAGTAAATCATACGCGATCTGCGATTCCACATCCGGTTTTCGAAATAATTAAATTCCCATCAAGTTCTGTAAAAAAAAAAAAAATCTATAAATTCATACTAACGACGACTGACTCAGCGACGTTAATTACACTCCCGTGAAACCTATTAAAATTGCATTTAAAAACCAGGTTAATCGATGAACACGATTCGATCGTCGGCTTAGCAAACCAGAATTCAATTTGACAAACTCCGGCTTATCGTTACGCTCCTCCAGGACATCCATTAAAATTCCTGAAGGCGCTAACGACATTCCCGATTATTTTGTTCGACGCCCTTCGAATGCGAGTTTATAGCTGTCAGGATATACAGACATATACCTACTTACCAGCGGAGCCCACGGTATTGCGTCTGACACGGAAACTCGCTCGTAAATTCCCGCCGAACAAATTTCCAGCATGTGTCGCGGCTATCTTAGGCTCAGTGCTCCTCAACCCGTAAAACCTAATGATTTATTTAGGCTCGTTAAAACTCGGCTGACCGGTGACATCACTAAGCCGAACAATCTCGCGAAACCTGGACGATAACTATTCGCCCTCCGATTTCGTGACTCGTAGAGAGATGACATTTCGTACCACAAGTTAAGACCAACAGTGTTTTTCTTCTTGGAATCATAGTTTCCCATTAAGTATATGTTTTTTAATATTTCGTAAAAGTGTCGAACGAACCAATGTCCTCGCTCTTACTGTAACGAAACAACCCAACCTTATCAGAACTCGTTATTGCTTTATAGATTACGCCAATTTTAATATAATTTAACGCAAAATGTTTCAATGTTAATTCAACTTGAAAATGTACGACCAAATGGTGTGCACGGGTTAAATGTCGATGGTCAGCGTCGAGTTTGAGAGCCCCTGGAAAGTTGGGAGCGGCCGGGCAATCAGAATCTCGTACATAGTCACACATTTAAACAAAAACACACATCGAGGTGGTACCGAAGCACTACTATCTCAATCCGTACGCAAATGAGCTCCTCTGCCCTCTAAGAAGACGAGGCAAGAGCGATGCGCGTGTAGAAGTGGCCGAACGTTTGCGCGTGTACGCGCGCATCGGAGGAACGTGTGTTTTACGCGCATAAATTGAACACACGTGAGCACGATACGCACACAATACAGATGAACGCGATGTTGATCGCGCCCGTAGAGCCGTGGAGGAGCCGGGAGATTGGGCAGAAGGGAGGACAAATCAAAGCCACTCAAAGAAATAACCAGTGCTCATTAAGAGTAATAACCCTCTCTTCGGTCCGACCGATTGTTTCAAGGGTGTCACACGGATCGGGCAGCTGCGATACTGCGCTGTTACTTAACCGTCTTCCTTATTATATTATTTGATTCGGGGTTGCAATGGGGTCCAATGGCCTTGGCAAAGAGAAGGAGTCCGTTTAACCGACCGATCTTAACGTCCAGTGATTCTTACTTCCACGTGGTGCACTCAGGAAGTATCCACGAACAAGTAGATTAAATTTGACTTTGGTTTTGATTTGATCGGTCCTTGTTGGATATTTGTCCAATTGTCGTGGTTTATTTCAGTGGCGTGACCCAGAAAGTAATGTGTACCAGGCATAGATTTAATTAGAAAGTAGCGTGTCACTTTTGGTACGAACCGATGACATACATTTTTTAGTTGAACAAATATTTCCTTTCGATATAAAATATGCCCAAACCAATTGAAGATTCTATTTTGGGGTGAAGTAAAAGAACCATCCTCTATTAAAATTGATAACCTACTCGTTAATAGAATATTTATGGTGAATTTTATCAATCGAATTCTGTAAAAGGCGAGGTGTAGAGGTCAAAAACAAACTCATCGTAAATACTAGTTTTCGTCGAGACAGAGGATTCGACGCGTGTTACGCAAAGTCTCGTCGTTCTGCTCGAAAATCGTTTCCCGGAAGATCGTTTCGAGATGAAACGTTACAAGCGTGAGCGGAGCCGCAGATTGAAGTGCTTGTCGCGTGAGGTGAACGCGATCATTGCGTTCCACGAAACTATTGCGCTTAATTCGCAGAGGAGAAATGCTCGTCGACGACGGCTCGCCTTCGTCTTCCTGATTAACCAATTACTGCTCGTGTGTCTCCTTTGAATACGCGATAGAATATCAATTCTTTAATAACATCCATCCACGGATCATTAGTCAGACGATTATAGAAAGCAGAAAAACTGAATCGCCTTCGTATCTCTCGCGAACAAAGTCCAGGGTTTCCAGCGAGTTTCTAATCGCGGAGCGTTTTGCATACCCGTGACTGTGTTTGTAAATTACTCACACTTCTCCGGAGGGTATAGTCTCTAAAATGAAAAGATAAGTAAACTATATTAGATATTATTGTAGGAATAAGATAGGAACGATATCTGTACCTTTGAACCACCGCGAACAAAAATTCCTTATTTAAGATACCTTAAGAAAATTCCGAATCAAAGACCCATTTTACTTACTCGAGTGCATCTACCACCCTCGAACGATCGTACCACGCGACGAACCGCGTTTGTCGACTGAACCAACAGAAATTAGATTTAAAAACGCGTTTCTTCCTCGCCGTGGAGTACAACACGTTCATTGTGCAGATCTAAAGTATACACTTGGTCAAAATCAATAAGGATATCGATAAATGCGCTAATCGCGCCGCGCGCACTGGTTATCTTCCACCGAAGCGCGGACAGTGGCGTCACTGAGCCGTGGGAGAAATTAAAAATCTCCCTTTCGCTTATCGACTTCCCCCCGTACGTTCGCCACATTCTCGCGAAACGCCACGGGGCTGCGAGGATCGGAAGAGCCTAGCAGAACTATGCCGTGGCCAGTGTCGTTTCGCTAATCCCGCCGTTTATCCGTAACACTTTTCACCTTTCTTTACTACATAGCCTCACCTTCGCCTCGCGAAAAAAAAAAAAAGAAGGTGGCTTCGATGCCGAGACATAAAAACGCGGATTATTTGCTCTTACGATCGTGGCAGACCATAATCCAGGCGGCCGCCAGGTACCAGAAAGAAGTGTTAGTCAAACAGAGCATCCGTGCGTGCCAGGGGTTCTCATTACCGTGCACAGATTTATTTAGGCTCGTTAAACTCGTCTACTCGTTAGTACGTGTCACGATTCTTCGGCAAACACGATGGACGATAATTATTTTTTCGAAATCGCTACTTTTGTTACAAATGGCGAAACAGTCTCTTTATAATTGTACGTATAAATACATATTGTACATACGAATATTCTTCAAGAAATCAATTAGACAAAACCTTATACTTGTTAACACAATGTTGGCCGGTCACGAGTAAACTCGTATTTGCGCTTGCATTATTCTATGTACGAAACCCAGGGCGATATAGGATATTCTAAAGCTTTGGCCATCGTGTTTAGTTCAGTAGTTGAAAAATTACGAAATAACAGCCGATGACACGTAGTCGCTTCTGTGTAAAATTGCCGGTCACGCGACAGCACGTCGAGCAATCCCACGACACCAGGACACTCTGCTTGCTCGTCTTCGATTTTCCGATGAAAACTGCGCCAAAGATTGATCGCTGGTTTAATTAGAGTCTTCGGATCCGACAGCTATCAATTCCATTGTTGTCGTTGAATAGACGGATCGAGGTGGAGCGACGAAGATAATTTCCTGCCTGGTTTTCTGCTCTCGTCCAGGCTACCCGCGACCCACCGAGCTTGATAATTACAGGCGAGCGGCCAGCGAATGAGCAGGGGTATCATTAACACTTCCTGCCTCGTAACGACTCCTCGTCTGATACACGATACTCGATATAACCACGCGCGTCACTGCGTAAACCTGTGAACCCGTTTAATCGTCGTCGAATGACACGTCCTCTCTCCTTCTCGCGTCCACGGACGTCCTAAAAGAACCCGTAAAAATGTTTACTGCTCTCGCAATCGCCTACCAATCACGCCAATCGTAGCGGTCGTCCTAAACGATCGAACCCCGTTGACAATAATTGATATATCCCGATCTGTCCAGAAATTATATTCCGTCGATACTCGTCGTCCCACGACCGGGTTAGTAACGACTGATTTAGAGGCGAGGCGAATGGTTTTCTTCGTAAATTCCATCTGGTTACGTCGGTAACGGTATTATGACGACTACGTCGGCTCGAACTAATTAGCTCGGTCCGCTTATTATTGGTAAGCGACCACTAGATTCCGGGGACCATTTCGTAAAGATCATCTCTGAATTAATGTTAGGAATAATTGTAACGATGTGTATGCGGTGCGTTGCTGTACCTGGTAGTTGCACGTTTCGTTGTATAGACCTGTAGAGTAGTAGTTGTCTTGATTTACGCGTGTTGTATTTTCAACAATAATGTCCCTGAGTTTTATCAAATAATTTCCTAACAGCGTCGATCCGTCGTTTGGTTTCAGTAGCGGCTCCAGGTTTAAGCGGCGGCATGCACGGGAACGGTCTGATGTCCTTGCACGTGGAAGGTGGTACGCAGGTCCAGGTGCCGCGGTCTCTGATGCAGGCCTTCCTGCAACAGGACCCGAATCATCCTGGATTGGAGACGGTGCGTTTGCCGACGCCTCCTCACGCCAACGATGAGAACGGTCCGCCGCAGCACTGTCGCGAGGTGGAAACCGAATTGTGTCTTGTATGTCGCCGATGCGGCCGAGCTTATCCTCAAGAGTCGACGCTGCTCGCTCACCAGCGTTCCTGTTACCTGGGCAATCAACAGCGTCGCGGCGCGCTGCGTCTCGTGCAATCACGTTACGGATGTTCCTTGTGCGACGGAAACACCCCCGCTCGTACCTACGCGACCATCGGCGAATGGCGACGTCACGCCGAAACGTTGCAGCATCGGGCACGCCTAGAGGCCAGCCATCAACAACAGCAACAGCAACAGCCGCAACACCAGCAGCATCAACAGTTCGGCAATATTGGCGCAGACTCTGGGGCACAGTGCGGCGAGGAGGTGCATCCTCTCACGGACGAGATGGAGGACGTCGTCAATCAGATCACCTTGCTGGCTGCTCGTGCGGCCGCTGAGAGCACGACCGGCCAATCCCAGGGTAACGAGAGGGTGAACCCGGATAACAACAACGCTCCGGACGTGAAGAGACAGAAGCTGGTCCAGGAGGTGGCCGCTTTAACCGGGGCACGTTAAACGCGCGCGACGGCATGGAAACGAGGAGGACAAGGGTAGGAGCTTCTCGCTGAGGGATGGCGATAGGATGCGCGATTGAAACTTGTGGATACCACGTCCCGTCCCGAACGCGATCCCTTCGCGAAGCAGGCGGCGAAGAAAGAAGAAAATGGACCGAGAGTGTTCGATGGGTGCTCTTTGAGAGAGGTACTCGATAACGAAGAATAACAAAACCAAAAAAAAAAAAAAAAAAAGAAAAATTAACGTTCCTAACCGGCTAGACAACGGGCAGGGGGGTTCCAAACCTGGGAACCGTCGGCGGGGAGGAGGGGGCAGAGCGTCCTCTTCCCGATCCCAAGGTACTCGCGCGTGGACGGTGTGGACCAATCGCGACGAGAGCGCATAGCGAACCTCTCTTGTTTCCTTTCGGTTTAATCTTTATGTTCCGTTTTTTTGCGCACTGCCACTGTCGCGCAACACCCCCAAGTTCAACTGATTAGTTTTTATCGCGTCGACTGTAATAGCGCGCCAACGAGCGGCGCGCGCTCACCAAAGTTCCTTCGATTGAAAGAAATAATGAAGAGGATGAAAAACTCCGAGAGAGAAAACTCGAGTAAACGAATAGACGTTTGTTTTCGCACGGATCGGGGGGGGAGAGCTTTCTTCGGCGGAGCGCCGATAAACTGATGATGATATCCGAATCCATCGTCCGTGAAAGTATGGTTATTCGCTCCCGCGGTGTTTGGTGGAGGAGGAGGAGGAGGAGGGGGGAGGGGGGGTGAGGGTAAGAACGGACTCGATCGAACACGATCGAAAACCGTGTCGACGAGGAGGAATAAATCGGGGTTCGGGGATTAGGGTACGGGTGGGGTGGGGGGAGGGGAAGGGGGTAAGAGAACCTAAATCCCTTGACGACGCTGGATGACGCGTCGAGGTGGGCTGACTCAAACGTTCCTATGTAAAGTAATAATAAAAATTTAATGAAAGAAAAAAAGAGTTACTAAGAAAAAGAGCAGACATTAAGGCGCGCGTTTAAAGGCGATTTGTAGGGTAGACGGCGCGACGTACGCGCGACTAGAGGCGCCGCGATCATTACGAATAACGTACGTACATATTCATCTGAATCTTCACTCCTCTCTATCTCTCTCTTTCTTTTTTTACGTGCGTGTGTATGGGTGGTTTCAAACGCGTAATCGGTACGTTCGGAGGGACGCGACGAGCAACAAACCAACCGTGTCGGTCTTTGACGACGAGAAATAATGACCACGTGAGAAGAAAAAATAATTGAAAAAAAAGAAAAACGCCTTTGCTAAAAGCGCACTGGTTTCCGAAAGTGTACGCCACGGTTCGTTTCCGACTCGATGGCGACGTGAACGATCCGATGCGAACGATACGAGTGGCGGACCTGCAACCCTCGAAAGAAAGATCGGTGACAAGAGGAATCTTCGAGAGCCCACGCGCACATGTGCACACTAGCACTCGACATGTACACAAACCTGCGGAAATGGGCAAACGCTAGTCATACGGATGCAAATGTTGAATAACGAACCATTTAAACCGTTAAAGTTTGATTAAGGAACGCGATGATTATCGTTGCCTCGAACGAGTACTAGTTTCGGCGAACAAACGTTGAGAAAGAAAAATTCGTTGTCGTTCGTATGAAAGGGATCGTTGCCCGTCTCCGCACACGTGCATACACGCGTTCGCAAGCATAGTATACATATTATACGTGTGTGTACTGTTAAAGACACACAGGGCACGGTAACCCCGTAAGCTGGGTGGGGTTTAGGTACGATATCTCGCTAACGAGGCGCGAGTTTTAACGTATTCTCCTTTCTTTTTCCCCTTTCTCTGGGCGAAGGACGATCGCGATCGACGCTCGAGACGACGATGTGCTTTTGTTTTCTGTTTTTGTGTGTTTTTTTTTCTTCTTTTTTTAAACAAGCAAAAAGAAACGATTCTTCGACGCGGAAACGATTTTCCGTCGACGGAATTGGAAACGCGAGCACGGTTCGCGTTCACGAACGAGCGAGACCCAGTAACATGGTTCCTATATTTAATAAATTATATTTAATAACGCTAGAAAAAAAAAAAACGATTAATAATAACGTTAACGATAATAATAAACATAGTAATAATAATGATAGTAATAAAGAGAAGGAAAAACAATAGTTATAGCTGTCGATAGCTGTAATAATCATTTGCTAGTTGAACGGTCGACGATCGGGCGTTATCACAACGATCGAGGTCGGGTGCCGAGGTCGATAAGGGACGAGAAACATTTTTTTTTCCCGTTCTTCCTCTTTCCTCTTCCCGTCGAACGGAGATCTCGCGCGATCGAGGCACGGCGATTGTAAAAGAGAAACGGACGCGAGATTCGACGAGGGGGAAAAAAAACAGCACTAGATACGGAAGCATTAGATGGGTAAGGGGGAGGGGGATGGTCGCCTCTTCGATCGACGGATAAAGGGTTTTGTAAAGGTCTGTTACGGGAACGACGAGGAATTCACTATTAGTTCGTAAGTTACGATTAATTACCAACTAAAAAAATGTAGCGTTTAAGGGATGGAGGTTTGGGGGCGGGGGGAAGCGTATGCATTGGTAACGACACACGGACATACACACATGCATAAGTATATATATATACATATAAATAAATGAGATAAAACGATCGAGTAAAGTAAATATATATATATATATTTAAGTAGATAAATATATATATGTATGATATATGTATATTGTACATGTATGTATATGTATCATATATATATATATATATATATATCATATATATATGTGATGTTGTAACGTACTAAAATCCTCGCGGGTACTATACGGTGACGATAACGTGTATACACGCGTACGTACGTCGCGCATTCTCTACCGTTTTAAACGATATACCGCGAACCACGAAATTCATGGCAATCGTGCACGAAGTAATCGAACGATCGGGGGACGTGTAAATGGAGGATTGTGCGTGATTGGGCAAAGGTCACATACACATACAGAGAAAGAGAGAGAAAAACAAGCGCCACCGTATCAAGAATCGCGGCTCTGATATCACGAGGTTTATACACACACACAGAGACACAGACGTGTGGATACAAATACGGTCGGATAAAAAAAACGTTCCGGAAAACGTGGAAATGCGAACAACTGACGCGAGCAAAGGCGTAGAGACAGTGCAACGAGTGTAACGATCCGATACGGAAGGTAAATTAGGAAGAGAGAGGGTAAGGGTCGGGGGGAGGGGTTGTGGAGGCGACGAAGGGTGAAAAGCAGGTGCAAAAAAATGAAGAGAAAACGTAATGGTCGTCTGAAAGTCGAAACGAAACACGATGTAATAACTATTTCTAAGGTACTAAGCAACTCGAGGTTCCTGTCTGCAAAAGATGCTTTTTCTAATGTAACGTTGATAACGGTAATTATTAATATTATATTTGAATTATTATTATTATTATTATTATTATTATTATTATTATTATAGATTACGACATTATATTTACATATATGTGGTCATGTATTTATTATCATCTATGTAAAACGTTACAGCGTTGAACTAAACTAAAGAGAATACATACACACATACACGTACATACACAGACACGTATATTATACATAAGGACACGTACACAGCCACACGTGACATGCAAGTGAAATTCCGAACTTGTCGTCGTTGTTCCGCGACGATTCGTTTTACCTGTTCGTTTATTTGAAAATCGTGTTCGGAGCATCGAGTCGAACATTCGTAACCGATACCTCGCAAAATATGGACAATTGTTACTATCTGGTGATCACGGTCTAATCGAACTCTGTAGACTAATCGAATTAGAACGTAGCGTGACCCCCCCCGGAGAAGCTGTAGGTTTCAACTGTGTCTCGTCGATCTTGAGGGCTCTAATCGCTGTCAAGGACATAACTAATATCACTACTGTTATATATATACATATATATAGCACGAGACGCGAACTTTCGTAGAACGATGCGTTTCTTTCTAACGTACATTCTAAGAAGTAAAAAGAAGAAGAAGAAAAAAAAAAAGAACAATGAAATGGTATGGCACTTTGGCGCACAAAGAATCGATATCGTGTTCCTTTTAATTGTACACTATACATTGAACACACTCACACGAACAAATGTATATGTATACACACCCGAAACACTTAATTTTTGTAATTGACGCATCATGCGATCTGCGCGCTAAGATCTATGAGAAATCGACGGACCCGCGCGACTCGATTCTAACACGAAACAAACGGCTGCATACACTTACGTACAAACACAAAACACATACATACACGTACACGTATACACACAAACACACGCGCGGGATAGCCATATCGAACATCGAGAGACAATCTCGAGTCGATATGCGTATCGCATTAGCGCGTTTAATTCTCAAAACGCGGCAACGTACGTGCGCGTGTACGCAAAACTGGGTCGGTTTTGGCGTTTTGAGTTTCGAGTACGGGAGATTGCGTGATAGAGTAACCGAACCTCGCTACTAGCTGTTCCTAAAATCAACAATGAATGAGTGATAAGTGTGTGCGGATAATTTAAGGAGTGACTAAGAGACAGATGCAATTAATTATGCGAAATTATTGATTGTGTTTGCGAAGAATCAACGCGCCCACTGCGTTTCTCTCGTCGATCCAGGCCGAATCGTGTCGTCGTTCCCTTCCGGAGGCAATTCTTTATTCCTATTTATTTATTGTCGTTTCAGGCACTTAACCTTATTCGAGTTCTTCAAAAAATTCGTAACGGATCAAGTTTCAAGTAAAACAGGCTCGACCGATGCGTTATTTTATCAATGAAAATTGCAATTTGGATTGTGGCACATATCTTCAAAAATTAAAATCAGTCCAATGGACATTTACCTTTAGAGTATAATCTTTCCTACTTTTTATTTAATATTTTGACACTATACTTCAGGTTGAGCGTTAATTCGTGAACGTATGACAAACAATTCACGCAATAGAGGATCAAGAGATGGATCTTCGATCGTGTTTACTCATCGAAAATAATGAAACAAAGTGAATCTAGGAACCATTTCGACAAAACGGTTCACAGAATGCATAAAATAACGCGTAAAACGGGAAACAACGATGCCCCGATCAAAGGAGAATTTCGACACGATTTTTCCTCTCCCTCTAACGAAAATCAAAGGGGTCGGGGCGCGACGAGAGGAAGAGCGGCAGACGGCGTGGAAGTTTTTCAATTTTCTAATCTCGTTGAGTTTCTACGAAATGTGTTGATCGCGACTATTTATTATTGACCCGATTGGTTACTTCTGTTACTATTACAATAGATTGCTATTACGATCAATCATTATTATTATTATTAATTATTATTATTGTGACAAAAAGAAAACGACGGGTGTTTATTATTATTATTATTATTATTATTATCATCATCATTATTACATTATGAATATTATTATTATAATTATGAATATTATCATCATTATTGCGAATTGTAAATTTGTTCGAGCGACTTTTCATTGACTATTAATTAATAACAGAATAGTAATTGATAACGATAGCGACTAATTCTTGTGAGAGATTGCCATGTGTATATCTTATATGTACTCACTATGGGACCCGAGGCGATATCGTGGCGGTGATTGGACACCGCGATGGACCCCGGGTACCCAAAACGCCGGCTCAAGAACCCCGACGATGTTGGCGCCGTGCATTCACCCAATCGCACGCCGGAGATGCGGACAATTATTTGAGCGTCGTGTCGCTGGGCGCTCGATGAGACATCTTTTTTATCTCCTCGCGCCTCGCGCCTGGCCCTTTTTTTGTAAAACGCGGAGGCGCGGGGAGTAACCGCGAGACGAGATACGAAACGATAACCGATCGCACCGTTAATTGAAACGCGCGAGAAAAACCGAGCAAAAGGAAAGGCGCCGCGAGCCAATTCTTTTTTTCGAATATGATCACACATCTGAGATGTAAGAAAGACGCGGCGCTCCGCGATTCAACTCATTATTTTCGCTAGTTTCTTCGTTCTCCTTGTTTCTATCGTTTCGTCGCCAGCCACGGGCAAAATGGTCGTCCGGATAAACGTATCCCTAACAACGAATGGAAAGAAATTCTTCGTCCGTTGTCCGTTCAACGAGAACGGTAACTTGCCACGATGGAATTACCGCTCGTCTCGAACGGGGATACGATTTTATCCGAACGACTAATCGTGCGAATCGAATCGATCGTACGAGCGAAATTTTTGCCCGTCTCTGTCGCGCTCCGCTTCGACAACGCTGACGCGTTCCTTTTGCGAAAACGTCTCGAGGCGAATCATCTGTCGCGTAGCTTGGTTATATCGAACGTGCGGCAGACAACGGAACCGTGAATGAAAATTATGCGATGGACGGAGAAATTAAACCAACGAGAGAGATAGAGACATCCTGCGTTCTTTCTTGATCATCTCGTGACCACCTACGCTCGCCCTTGTGTACAAAGTATATATTTATGGTGCCATATGTGTTATGCGCGCGCGAACACGGGGACAACCTCGTGCACTCGCGCGCGCATCTAGATTTTATAATAGAGAAAAAGAAAATCGATGGTTGACAAAAATGAAAAAAAAAAAAAAAGAAAGAAAGAAATAATAACGAGTAAACGAGAAAACGAAAAAGTAAATATGCAAGCGCGAGGAAAACGTATCGACATGTACACACACGGATTGACACACACGCTCACTGACAGTTACACACGCCTAACACGCTTACACGTAACACATCCACGTACATACACGTGCCATGGCAAGATGGCTGTACCTGTATACGTATATAAATATACGCGAGCATACAGTGATGCACATATTTACGTGCGTTATTCCTATAAAGAGTAGTGAAAAAAAAAGAGAGAGAGAAAATAGGAATTTAAGTGTGGCGATAGGGAGTTCTGCAACCGGGCACCAACATCGTGCGGCAAATGGGTGCGGTGCAATCATGTTCCTATTAGGTTTCATATCTAAGCGAGTAATTATACCACTAAATATAAATGATGAAGAAGGATATAATGATATTATATATATATTATTGGATATATATATATACACATATATATGTATATATATATATACATACATTACGATACGATTATATAGATCTAGTTCTATGAAACTAAAAGTAAAAAAAAAAAAGATTCCCCTTACCCCCAGTTCCTTCCTTAAAGAGACAAAAAGTGCAACATATTTTCCCATATACATAAATCCCCCTTTTTCCTCTCGTGTAAACACGTTCTAACGGCGTCGTGCACGCGTATTGAAATTCGCGCGTGAATTTCCTCCGGCAGCGTCGCTGTCACGGGCCGGATACGCTGAATTGTATCGTACCAGCCCGCGACGAGTGCAACCAAGACTCCTCTTTGTCTAGAAATTAAGCAGGGCATCCGAGTTTTTTCACTAGCCGCGTTTAACAAAAATGAGCAAGCAAGTAAAACAAAACAAAAAATAGAAGAAGACGAAAGAAACGAAAATAAGCGTTAGACGAAAAATGAAAAAAAAGAAAGGTTCTCCCTATAGTTTTCTGGCGTTCCGCCAGAGTTGTCGATGTTGTAAAGCGGCCGTCCGCCGAAGCGAGCGTTTAATCTCACGTTGTGCCAGGAAATCGTTAAGATTGGTAAAGCAAAGGTTTAAAGAAAAAAGGAAAAATGGAAAACATAAAAAAGTGGGACGACGTGACAAGGCGACAGAGGGGAGAAGAAACGAAGAATGGGAGGGAAGGAAAAAAAGTAACAAGAAAACGAACGAACGAACGAACGAACGAACTAACGAACTAATTAACAAACGCTAACGTAAAAACGATAAAATTGAGAGAAACATTTGGTTCCTAACGCGTCGTCCATAGGACAATGCCTCCTAGGATAACACCGTGTTCACGTTACTCTAGAAGGCTTTGCCGTAAGAAAGCAAACAAAAGATAACGAAAAAAAACAAAGAATATCTTTCTTTGAAACACATCCGAGTACCTCGTTTTTGTCCTGTTCCCTCACCACCCACGCACACTCATCCACTCGCTGCTTATAATTTCTTCGAGGTTTCGGTAACACTGACTGCCTCGAGTACTATTCTCCAGCAATCGGTGAAATGCGCTTCGATTTAAACTAAACGCTTCGCGCTTTTTTCTTCTTTTTTTTTTTTTTGTTCCCCCCAAGTCAATGAAAAAAGTCGTTCTGTCTGCGCCAACCGTTTCGTTCGATTTTCTTCTACTTTTAAGGCGACGGAGACTTTGATAAGGAATTTTTACGTAACACGGATGGAAAATGTCTTGAGAAAAATAAAAGTTTCCTTCGGTAAGAAATATAACATATCACTTATTATTCGACGATGGTCATTTACATCGGTTACCCGCTGGATTAAGATCACGCAGACCTCTGGACTATGGGAGTACTATTAAGAGAAAACATTAAAGAAACGTACAGCTACAGTAGTCGCTGATCATAATTTTACAGATATTTTTTACAGAGAATGAAATAAATCTCTTTCCTTTTGAGAAGATAGTCCGAGAGTGTGATAATATCAATGAAATTTGAAAAGCTGGCAGAAAACTGAACGTAATTTCCCGATCAAATTGAAAGTATCACAAGTAGCCAGAGGATCAGCCTTATTTCGGCCCTGGGGTACTCACCGCACTCGACTTGTCGCAAACTTTGTTTCTTTGTGGTGGAGGACGTTTTAGATCTTAATGAACAACCTGTAGCGAAGTTCGTCCAAACAGTCAACCATGTTTTGCTGTAAAGGAGACTACGCTTTGGAGGAGTAGCTCGCGAAGGTGCGTCAGTCTAATCTTGGGAGGTGAGCGACGCAACCGCGAGAAAGCCAGAAAGGGGGTGACCGAAGGAAGCAAACGCAACGAGGTCCGGGAGCTGAAAATTTTGGAAAATTCGATGGGCAATATATTATCGCGGTTGAACGAGTCGTCGGGAGCCGAGATATCCATTCTATTATGCCGCATTTCATTTTATTTCCGGTCCGCGGAGCGGATTCCATTTCCTAGTTCCAATATTAGCTCACCTGCCAATTTGCATAGAGACGCGAAACACGACCGCTTAGGCGACCAATGCCGCGTTATCACGCGACACGGGTAACGCCCCGTACCACGATGACGCTCGGTGCAATTTTTCAATGACGCCATTATGAATTTCCAACGGAATATCTCGAATTAATCGCGGTGACAGTCTCCAGTCGTGGTCGATACCGTCGGACCCATCGATCCCCCGCGACCATCGTGCCACGATATCGGGAATAAAACGCGTTCCTCGTGTCGTCCCTCACCTTCCACGATTCGTGAAAAAAAGAAAAAGAAAACAACAAGTTGCAATTATCGGAACCCTGTTTCCCTAGAAACAGTATCATTCACCTTCCTTCCTGTCCCTCACACCCTGTCCCGCTCCTTTCTACCCCTGCGTCCCGAATTGTTGATGCTCGTTTCGTTTTCTCAGTCTCAACAAGAAAAACTAAAGTGTAACTAAACTTCGACGTATTCTATTAAACGCTAGTTTATCAGAAAATCGATACTCATGTGTCTCTTCATTGATTTCCTTGGTAAAGACTCGTGCCACGACTTCCGTTACTCATTCGTTCCTCGAGCATTCTGTCGCGGCCGATCGTCGTTGTTCCGTCGTCGAAATCTCTGCGGATGGAGCCGTCTCGGGGACAGGATCGATGTAAGTATGAATTTTAAATATTTTCACTGGGAAAATTATATTTGAACGCTTTGACATAAATAAAAAGAAAGGATAGTAATCTTTTAAACGAGGAGAATAACAAGCTTATTGTCTCGATGGGTCGACGAAGACTCGGAACGAGATGACTGTTAAGGAGGAGTATGAGAAAAGGTCTCAAATGAAACGCAACTTCGTTTTAGGGGGGGATCGAACCCCCTGACGTATCGAAATAAAGACGGCACGTTAAATATATGCGACCCACCCTAGTCGTTCGCAACCTTTGGCAAGATGGGAAAGTATCCTTCACCTCCTTCGCCTCCATCTCCATTTCCCTGCCGGAGAAACCCCCAAAGCGCCTTTACGACAACGCGTCGTCTCGAATGCTAACTTCTGCGAAATTGCCAGGCTCCGAAGGTGGCACTCTCTTGGATCTAAATACAATTTCGTTTTTAGAGCGACAGCGGAACGGACTATCAGCATACGACGCAATCGAACCTTTATGATCGCAATTCTGCAGATGAGATTTATCGAGTTAAAAATATTGTACGAGTTTCGATTAATTACCTAACCAAAATTTTCAGAGACTTGGTACAAATATATCTTTTACTTAATAAAATAATTTTTACTATACCAGATTTACCCGATTTTGATTTCATATTAAAAAGTATTGGTTCGAGTTAATTTTGGATTAGCTTTACCAATTTGTGACGTATTTATCATCATTTCTATCGCCATAGGAATAAAAAGAAAATAGTTATACGTAAGTATAGATCCTTAAGATATTCAGGTAAGCTCGGTGCTCGATCGATAACGGTGTGACCCTATATAAACCTAAGCATTCTTACAAAGTAAGACGTGTATTGTTTAAAACTTTAAACAGCTACAATGCATTCTTACTAAAACACAACCCTTTCATTATGAATAACATATTGCCTTATATTTTCTGTCCTCGTGTTCTCTTTCTCGCTACGGTGCACGGTAGAGCTTCGGCTATCTGCATATTTTATTGAAATCAATTGGTGATTAACTTCGTTTGGCTCGATGTATCTACATTGTCTGAATCGATAAAATATATTTACGATTACTAATTCATACAATTATAATTCATTAGGCAATTACATACGTCAGAATGTCGTTCGTTACACTCGAGGCTCTCGCTCGCGTTGGTCACATATCACAGAATAAACATGAAGTTAGATAAGAATAAGAGAAATAAAAATACCGACATATTCAAAAATAGAATTGCGATAGTTAGAGAAACGCAACTTACACGTAAAAGGAACGTTACGTAATAAGTACGTTAACGTAAAATCAAACAAAACTTAATGAAAATGATAATGAAAATATGTTACGTAAATCTGTAATTGATAGAGAAATAATTTTCTAAAACATGCATCAATCGATCGATGGAATTAATTTTCGATTGACCTCTCCAGTAGAACTTTTGCAGATTACGTCATGTATAATACTACGAGGTCTAAGCTCCACGTTGCACCGCGGTAGAATGGATATTACAAATACACTTAAAATGCATTCATCGAAAGACTGCGCGTGGTTACATTAGAGAACAGCCCGCGGAACCGAGGGAAACGGTGGAAAGCTTTACCGAAGATACCTTGGGACAGAAACGCATCCACCTACACAGTTTTCCTCTTATCCTTTCAATTTCCACTCAATCGTATCGAGTACTTCTTTGCCATTACGTACCTCTGTATCTAGTTACTAGGACAGCGGACTCTCACGTTTGAGACAATTTCCGCCGAGACGTATACTCGCCTCCGCTCTCCTTTTTTTCGTTTCACGTTCCCGTAATAAGATCGAAATTAAACTGGAAACTCGTTTAAGAGTACATTGGATAGCCCTCGAATTACATAACGTTTTCGAAGCAACGGAAGATTTCGTAGACACTGATGAACGATAACGAGTGCACGGAATTAAGTTTGCACTCGAGTAAGATCCTGCTGAGCAACGTGACACTGACGTCTGACTTGGTCGACTGAATCTACTGAAATCATCGTTAAAGACGTCTTGTCCAGCGTTGCTAAACAGGAGTATTGAAATCTTCCTCATCATATTTCGCATCAATGAACATTGCAGAAATTGTAGGAAATTGTCTGAGGGAAATGATGATGCGTCCAGTTTGCTCCACGCAAGTTGAAAGCAGAAAAGTGTAATAAATATTGACAACGTCAGAGGTACTTCCCGTAACGTTATTAAAGAGAAACATGTACCGAAGTATATATTTTCGTTGTTTGTAAGGTAAGGAACGATTAATAAAGATTTCGCGCCTACACATTTAACCAGTCAATTGATTTATAAACAAAGACACGGAACGAGAAGAACAGGTTTCGTATTGTCCTAAATAACACGGAGGACCGTCATTTGCAGAAAGAGAAGAAACACAGCTGATTCCCTCGCCTTAGCAACATTCTCGGAACGAGCAGCAAGTGTACAGGGTGATTCTAGGAACTGGGCCAGGCTATAGCTTTGGTGTAACTAAAAATAACAAGAAATCGTAGAAATACGTGTCGCACAGGTGAACGACCTGTATCGCTCTATGATCTCTAAGTGTATCGGTGCATTTTCAAGGTGGAACAGTCTATTCTTTTAATTGAAATCATCTGATTTCCTTGCAAATCACTACCTCTTCTTTATTTCGTTAGAGGTCGAATAAAATGAATTTTTTACAGGTGTCCAATTCCAAAGCGTATCGGATCACATAAAATTTTCCTTGGGAATTACGTTTAAATTTCGCCAAACGCGAAGCTGTGACACGACCCATTCTCTAGAATCACCCTGTACAAGAAACGTACGTCTTCAGGTGTTGTGGCATATAAGACTGTTATACCTATACATATATACGTTTACCAGCAGGTCGTATCTTCTCGTTAGCCGTGCGATGAAGCTACCCGCGCGGTAGAGTCACGTTTTTAATTTCTACCAGGCTGGCCTTAGTTCATTTTCACACCCCCTCGGTGGGCGCCGCGTTCGCCAGGCGTCTAATAAGTAAATAATAACTCGTTCCGCCACATAACTCCTATCGCTGGCCTCCCCTTCGCAGGCCAGCTACACACCGCACGCTCTTCACACGCAATTAATACAAATTCCACAGCGACATGTCGCGACGAAACGATGTTTATTCGCGATTGCCCGTCTGCCTGAAAATCCGATAACTAACAAATCTCGGGACTTACGCAAGGCTCGCGAGCAATTTCCAAACGTGTGGTAAAGCGTGCGCGAATCAGGCCTATGCACACTTGAAATACTGTAACATGTTATTCTATTACATAATTATTATTGATTGAATACAATATAAAAGAAGAAGAAGAAAAAGCTGGGATACGATTTCCTATAGATTCCTCATTTTGTAAATACAATATCCTTTATCTGAAAGATTAAAAAATACCTATATATTATATTATTAAGGAAGTGTAGTACCACCGCAAGTGGAAGCAACATCGTTTCGTTTCGACGTAATATTGAAATTTTCTGGCCTCCGGAGAACAATTCTCCATCATCGAACGTAGCCATACGCGCACGTTAGATAGCCCGATACTGTGTGTGTGTGTGTGTGTGTGTGTGCGTGTGTAGAAGAAAGCGCGACAGGATGGGGATTGGCAAAAGTACCTCCTGGCTCGCATGAAAACGTAGATGTATGTCGCAGGGACCAAAAAACGAAGTAAAGAAGGAGGATGCTGGCGGGGTAGGAGGACGAGGGGGAGGAAGCCCAACCTCCTTAGAATGCATGTGTTTGCCTTTAATACATTTTTCGACGATGTTGACCGAAGCGTATCTTCAACCTGTGTACGTGTGCACGCATATATATGTGAGAACCAACAACGTACAGGGTGCCGCTAAAATATTCACCTTGTCAGAGCCGGGCCGCAAAATGTAGACGGCAATTTCCGCGATACCGAATCCAAAGGGGCGGACGCGGAAGACTGAGAAAGAAAAACCGAGTCTCGTAGAAAAATGTGCTTTATCCGATTCCCACGGAGGGGTAGAGACGCCTTCGACTCTCCTCCAGCAGCGATAATTGCATTCTTTCGAAGAAGAGTAGTTAAAGAATTTACGTAAATCGACTTCGAATGGATTTCCACGGGCATTAAATTGAACCGTTTCAGGGGTGGGAGACTTTCTTATATCGATAAACATTTCGAATATCGAATAAAAGACCAAATGTTCGATTTCAATAAACGTGTTAAACCCTTTTAATAGTTATTTTACGCGATCGCTCGCGTGTTTATTGCGCGGGAGTGTATTTAAAGGGGAAAAAGCCACTCATCGGTTATGCAATCTATTATGAATTATTTCTTCGGAGACACGTGTACCTTGGCGTAATCGATAGTACATCGATCATCGTTATCGATACACCAACGACCCGGACGGCATACAGAAATAACGCGTTATTATCAAAACACACGTGTAAAGCAAACGCTTTTCATCGAATCATTAAGACAAACTGCATTAACATAATCATTGTACGCAAACACAGATAGCAATTTCGGAAATAGCTTCCCTCATGAGTGTTTAGGTTCTGGGCAAAGGCCAACCAGCCTCAAAGCGATTTCACGTGAAATTACTCCGGGCTTGAGCTCCTCCTATAACTGATTTTATCGTGTTACCGTTATTATTAGTATGCGGGGTGCCCCACTCGAAAGAAACCACCTCGTCTCTTCCATTCTAAATATACTACTGCGAATATTACAGTGGCGTTGGTTAATCGTTTAAAGAAACATACGTCAAAACGAATTTACAAGAAATACGAATACTTATGCATAAAAATTGCCATGTATCAACGGTGATTCTACATTTACTTTCGTGACCTAATGTCGAACGAGAAGTGTCATTGTCCTTAAATTAAAAGTCAAATTCAACGATGAATCCAGAAAAAGAATAGTTTCCTTATATTATGTGTCTTCCTAAAACGCGACATTGGAAATACGCATCCCGTCCTTCCGAAATTCCTCTACCCTTTGGACGAAAGCAATTTGGAAAATAGCATTTCCAGCGTTCACCTCGACCGCAGCCTATCTTTGAGACGATTTCACGTGGTGTTGCCCTCGACCGTGCTTTCGTCACTGGCCGGAGATCCAAAGGGGTGGTTCAAAGACCCCACGGCGCTATTTCCCGCTAAAATCATTCGCGAGGGATCTCCTCGTCTTACTATGCACGGGAAAAAGAAAGGAGTAGACAGAAATTGACAATTCCTCTGGCCTCCGCGGTGACTTCCCGTGAAAGGTTGCGAGCAACGCAAAGGATGGGACGAGGATGGCTCGCGACAAATCTTTTTCCCTGTCGCGCGGGGAACGACGAAAGATGGATGTAGATGGGCGGCGGGGAGGCGAGTGAGGAGGAGAAGGAGGAAGAAGCAGGAACAGTACTCGCGAAAGCTATGTCAGGACGAATGCTGGAGGAACGACGCCTCGCGGAAAGGTAAGAAACGAAGAGAGAAAGGAAACGCGACTCGCGCAGTGTTTGTCCAGAAGGATTCGCAGAAGTAGTGGAGTGTGTTCGTGGGAGGCCAGGCAGAGGGTGAAAGGGTGGCCATCCCTCTCACGGCTACCCACATAGGTGGTGGCTGTTGCAGGAGAGGTCGGAGGGGAGGGTGGGTTGGGGTGGCTCCGAGGCAGTCCTCTCTTAGAGCATTTCAATATATGGCAAGGGCCTTTGAGGTTGCGGGGGTTGGGTGCTCGAGGGCAAGAGGAGGCACCCACCTTCGTGGAAGCGAGGGGGGTGCGACGATGGTGTGGGGTGAGAGGCGCTATTGATTCTTCTTTTAATCTCGTCGCGACCCATCCCTCCGGTCGACGTGAGGTTGGGGTAGAAAACGGGGGTGGGCGAAGAAAACGAAAGAAGAAGGACCTTACGGCCGAGGGGTGGCAACGCAAGGTCCCAGGGTTGGGTGACACGAAGAGCGGGGGCCTCGAGGGGCGAAAGGATGGTCTTACTTATTTGAATGTGTCGCCGCTGCGAGACAAAAACGACGCCCGTGAATCCATGGAATCGATGCGCCGCGGCATCGCCACCCCCGAGGCCACCTCTAGCGTCGTCACTTAACGGAATCGTGGATAGTTCGACCAGGGCTACGTCCACGCACGTCAACATCCCGCGAGATGATATTTATGTACCTATTGATTGACTACCGCAGCACCCGCCGCCGGCTACACCGGGCAATTTCGTTTCATGTGAAATCGACCTTGACGGGAGGTCTGTTTTCCGTGGTATGTTGCTCGGCCAACTGTATCTTCGAATCGGTATGGCACGAATGGTACAAAAGAATCTCCAAACGAACGTGTTCAGGCCGTGGACGAAAGCGAAGATCATATTTCTTTTTTATTATTTGATGGTGAATCATTTTGTTTGGAAACATTTTATACGCAATTCCTAATTTAAAATCCATTTAAGCTCGTCAAGCGTGGAAGAACACCCTGTCCACCCTCTCGCGTAAGCCAAAGTTAGTCGACCTCCTCCGACAAAAGCGTACTCGATATATTTTTCAGGGCAATTGAAAGACAAGAACGTAAGTATACCGATCCGGGCGCACCGTTTTGCTCTTTAAAGTAGCTCCACATCTCTATTCGCGATAGATATCGAAGTTGCGAGATCGTGGCACGTGCCAGCCAGGTATTAAAAGTCCATAAGTATGGGCCGCATGCGGCGTATAAAAATTCAGGAAACGCAATAAGCGCAACGAAATAAAGTCGTGCAGTTTCTTCCGTTATCCGCCGCGCCGCCATCCCCCTTACACCACTTCCGAACTCTATATCTGCGTACACTCGGTGCCTCCTGTTCCTCGTCTCTTTTTCTCCTCTGCTGTCCCTCTCTGTTCATCCTTGCCACGATCCGACAGAAGCCCACCCCGATGCGAAACAGATAAAGGGAGACGGAGGCACGGCGAGGGCGAAAAAATCTGCTCCGCGGCCGAAACAACCAGGGAGCAACGACTGAAAGACGCGGGGATGGATTGTGGGATGAGAATCGGTAGTGGAAATGACGAGAAGACGGGGGAGTCACCCTATTTTTTTCTGCCCTCGCCCGGGCTAGGGTAAGATATTGATTTTTTTTATTTTATAATTAGGGGCTCGCACCCCTTGGCTGCCAGAAAAACATGTCACCCCGCGAGAGCCTCGACGCTTCGCCAGCCCCATAAACCCGTATTGTCGAACACGATATCGGCCGACTAAAACCAACCCTGTCGCGCGAAATTATTCCTTTCGGCAGCTGTCCCTCGGTCAATTTCGACCTGTGCTCTTTTCCGGTACAATTAAAACAACGCTGCGTTGCTCTTCTTGCCTTTGTTGTACGAATGAATCTACGTTTCAACTAAATACAATGAATAAGATTCATACGTAGTTTCACATACGTTAGCAGTATCGCGATGCTTAAAAATTGCCGATATATACATTTTTGTTCGGAATCATGCATTCTCGTATAAAATTGTCATGGAATTTCTCGGACATGTATGAAAATGTCCTCTGCCACTCGAAGAGTGAATCAACACGTTATCCTCGTTCCAACGCTTAGAAAATATCTGATAAATATCGATCCACATCGAACTTCTGGTCTTTGATTCGTTTAATTTTTTTTTACGCTATACCAAGGACCCCTAAACATCGATCTCCTACATCCCCGAGAGGCCTTGTCTATAATTATTCGCACCAGCGTACCTCGGTGGGACACGGCGTCATCGATCCCGTGGTGCCGGCGAGGACACCCCGCGTCCTTTAAATTGAAATCATGTCCGCGAACGTCGGCTCCGAAACCCCCATCCTCCTCGTTCGGCCCCCCACGTAACCGTCACTTCCGATTCCTTTCGAAAAATCAAAGCCACCCCCGGGGAATCTTGCCGCGGTTCCCGGCAGGAAGGAGAACGGTAAAAATCACAGCGCGTCGGGTTTCTGTCGCTCTCGTTTCTCCATATAAGATACCAAGATTCGTAGAATTTCCAGCTTTAGGGGGGTTGGATGTGAGGGGGTGGCCAAGGGGGTGGAAGATTCTCCAGGATGGGGTGAGTTCACTCGCGAGGTGGAGGCAGCCGTGGGGTATGGGAGATTGCAGCAACCCTGCAAAGTACAAAGAACCGGCATAGCCGCGCACCCCCATCCCTCCGCCGCCGCCCCCATCGCGTTTCTCCTCTTCCTTCCTCTGCACCCTACGTTTTCCCTCTCATTTCGACCATCTCTCTCGCTCTCTCCGCTTCCTACCCTGGCTCCAGTCCCGTCGGAGGTGACAATTCCTCATCTGCCTCTGCTCACACCTCCGCCCGATTCCTTTGCAACCCCTCCACGATCGCAGACGAACGAACCTACACATAGAAACGCGTGGTTTCCCGTTCGCTTAAACGCACCGACGCGGACGAACACGCACGCACTTACTCGACACGGGAGTCTGGTATACCTTCGCACACACACATAGGCATATATATATATATACATATATATACACATACACACACATCTGCAAGGAGCATACATAACGAGTCGGCTTGTCACACACAGAGTATAATATGCAAAGACCCGCCCCCTGGTTGCTATGGAGACTCAGGAGCTATCGTGAGAGGTGCCCGGTGCAGGGTGGAGGTCGGGTGGAGGGCTAAGGAAAAGAAGATTCTGGCGGAACGAGGGAAACGAAGAGAGGAGACAGGCACCCTTGGAAATTTGTATAACTACCCCCCAAGAGCGACGAGAGCAGCAGGAGAAAGAGGAGACCGCGTGACTCTCCGCGGAAGGCGGGGGCACACACATCGATCCGGGGAACCACCCCGCGCCCAAGGCTCCTTCGTCATCTCTCAGAGCTACCACCAGAGCTGCCATCCATCCACCCCCTAACCCACCACCCTTACGCCCTCCTTCAAGCTACACCCGTGCAGGGAACTGCTGCATGCCTGCAATGCCCGCTAGTCTGAATGTTTGCGCCTACATTAAAACCGCTCTTTCTTTTCTCCAGCTTCCGTTGCCACCCACAACTATCTCTCGCGGAACGGTGGACCAGCCGCCGAATCTGACCGACCAAAAATCAATTTTGTTAAAAGAAAAGAAAAGAACACGTGTTGTTTTGGTACGTTACGATTGAAATGCTGCAATGTAATTTATTGGATATTTGGGAACTATGGATTTGAAAATTAAACATTTGAAGACAAAGCGACGTTTTTTTAAAACAATTCTTTTCATTCTTTTGAAGTATCATAAATACCCTAGAGTACCTTCTAGGTCTCTCAAATACCCTACAGTGAAAATCAACCAATATTTTTTACGAATTTATCCCATAAAACCCTTTGACCCTAAACTCGCGTACGTGGAGAGGAGAACGGAGCATCGCGGATTAGAACAAAACGCGTGAATCGAAGAAAGCCATCGGCATCAGAGAGTCCGATAAAGCGAAGCACGACCTCGAGGTAGGAGATTAGACGAGCGAGGCCCTCATAATCCGAACGTAAAACAGTTCTGTGATGGAGAGTCGCTCACGGCGAATCCTGACCACGGATATACACGAGGGCGATTCTAATCGAATTAACTGAACTTTCACCCGGTTCCATAGTCACCTAACGACCAGTCCGCTGCAATTACCAGGCCCTCGTGTTCCGATTCGCGTTACTTTTCTATCGCCGCAAGCTTTCTTTTCGCGGTTGCACGTTTGTCGGGCCGCGTGTCTGCTTTTCCCGCGTCCGTGGCATCGTCGCCTTTCTCTTCCTTTTGCTCTCTTTCACGGAGCACGTGCACGCTTCGAATTGATACACGTTGCAACTCGAGGGAAATTAGGGATAGTTCGAGTCATCGCTTCGCTGTTTTCGAAATTGTTTCAAAGAATTTGTGTAAATTAAATTATAGATTTGATCTTACCAATTAAATGTTTCATTATAAACACGAGTAAACTTTACACATGTATCTATTTATAATGAAATATTTATTTGAAAACATAAAACCTGTCGTCTAATTTCGATAAATTTCTTCTATCGACATAAAGGGCGCGAATCCTTATGAGACTGACTGTATGTAAAATAGTATTCGAAATCATTCTTCCCTGAACTCTACTCGGCTCGAACTATGCTCCTTGCGTTAACGCTAGCAACGAGTTCCTGGAAAAGTTGGAGCAACGGCTACTCCGAGGCCGTAATAACTTTTCTTCATCCGTGAAGACAGCAAGAAAGATACTCCGCGGAGGGAAACGCCACGCGACGATACTCCAGCGAATTCCATTGGTTCCAGCGAAGCGCCGTCATAATCATCATAACGATAATTATGTAGGTAAATGCATGTACGACAAGGAGAGGGGGAGCAGGAGACGAGGTTGGGTCGTGATTCCTCCGCTGGCCAGCTGCCTCATTCGATCCTTCGCTAATTATCCTCGTAAGCATCGAGTTAATTGCTACACTGGCTCACGGTTCGATCAGTTCTGCATTTTCATCCCCCTTCTCAGCCACGATCTTCCTCTGGCTCCGTTTGCTGTGGCCTCTATCTTATTCGACTCTCCGCGGACCTCTCACCAAGTAGGAAGTAGCAAAACTGTAACGTGGGATCTCGCCGTTCGAACAGGGAGACTTTCTTCGCAACCGACGATGCTGATTTTTCGATACGCTGCAACGACGATCGCTGCGGCTCCCGATTCCTTTCATTCGTCGTTAAGCGGAAAAAAAAGGACAGATAATTCGATCGATCAGGGGCGAGAAAAGGACGAGATAAATTGCATGAATATTCGAATCAATAAAACATACTCACGATGATTAAATGTCCACGTGTATTTCGGACAGTCATTAATGTATTAACCTCGCTGGCTGTTTTCAATGCGTCACCAGCGGTAACAAGACAAGCATTCATTCAAGAATTCGACTCCGGCAAGGATGATTCGGCGGATTCGTAATCAAGATCGCTGAGATGCGACTTCGAGCGTGTTAAAAAGATTGGTTCTTGTGCGTTACGAAAGCGCGCAACTCGAAATCAAAAGCTGCTGCTGGGAGCTCATATTTGATAGACAAATTTATTATTTTGAATGTCGTTTTTGCAATTTTAAACACTTGTTTATCAGCTCATCGATTTTTATCGATCTGACATTGAAAATTTGCACGCTATATAGCAAAAAGATGTAATCAATTAAAAATTTATTTGAATTCGATATAAAATAAAGGACATTGCCATCCAGTGAACCTGCTGAAAACTGGCCTGTTAAAAAAAAACGAATGAATACGTTTCTCTACAGATTCAAATGTAAATCTGTCGCCCTACGATTTCGTAACGACGTTATCAAGATAACCATATACATTTCAACTCGTATTCAACTGATACCCCAACGTGAAATTGCCCAGCGCCGTTAATACGACGAGGCTTCCCATTAGAAAATCGAATCGAGACGAAGGGCTGCGCTAACCACGCTCGAACCTCGAATCTCGCAGTCCTAGATAGCTGAACCTCGAAGAAATGATGCGGCACCTTCGTGATCCCTAATACTAGTTCGCAGGGGCGCGAATTCAAATGAGCCGAAACGACCACGGCACGGTTACAGCGCAAAAATGCACGGTACGTGGATGATTACAATGTTACCGCACGGTAGAACGTAGAATTGCAGAATTGAAGGACGGAAAAGGAGGGACAGCCGTCCAGAGGAGCAGCGCCGGGCAAGGGCGGGAAGGAGACGGCGCGCGTGGAATTCCTAAGCGAGAGAAGGACGGGAGACCTAGATGCGCCGAGCGGTGTGTGCGTGGCGTGGGTGGAGACTGCCCCACGAAGCCCTACGGGCAGAATTATCATACCCACACACAGACGCGAGGCCTGATCTAATCACACTCCCATATACATAAAATAACTGCTCTACGGGGCCCTATGGGGCACACCGTGTACGATCCAGGGGGAGAGAGATCCGCGAAGGAACGAGGGAGATCAAGCGAGAAAGGTGGATTGTTTTCAGCTGGGACTCAAGTATAAATTGGCCAATTATTCGGAAATAAGGTAATTATATAAGAAGGGAGTGATCTCCGATCGCGCGGACTCGAGTAGAAGGAAATGAAGGGCGAGGTACGGCCGGGCTCGAGCAGGGTGGAGGAGGGGGTAGCACGAATCGAAGAGAGAAATCAAAGGCGATTATCTGCCTATGAGGTAGGAATCGTCGGCTGGCGTCGGACCGTTCTCTCTAAGAATTATTCGCCGTGGGCCCCGTCGTTGCTCGCGGTGCAAAAGGGCTCGTTCGAAAGCGGCAGATGTTTTTTCTAAATGGAGACGAATTAGTCGATAAATAACGATCGACCCGGTGCCCCGCGACATTTTATGACGTCTGGGTGATGCCTCCTGCAATAATAACGTAATTTTTTGACGTCGGAGAATAACATTGCATCCATCGAGGCCAAAAATCTACAAGGAGAAAATAAAACTAAAAATAATAGAGGAAAATTGGGTAGTTCGACACCTCCAGAATCATTGATTCTTTCACCCTAAGTGGACCTCTCATAGAACATCGCATAAAACTTAGCGAAAGAAACTCACATCATTACGATACTATTTCACGCAATCACTGTCACTCCTGGCTCCCGTTGAGGATCAATTCCAAGGATCCAAAGCGAGTGACGTCTAATACGCTTCCCGAAGGTCCAAGAGCGCGGCGATGCGCTCGGCATGAAGCGCGTATAACCCCCGAAGGTAATCGAAGACGGCCACTTAAACTCCCTCACTTAAATACGATAAAAAGCCCCCGAATACCTGGAAAATAAGTAATAGGAGAGTCAACGCATTATCCCAATTACACGTACGGGCGCTAATCGTCGACATGAGTTCGTAAGGGCGCCTCTACCAGGACATTAACATTCCGAAAAACCGGTGATTCTCGCCGACGGTACCATCGACTCCGAAGACCTCTATAACTACGAGATATACACTCTTCGTCCCTGTCTGTATATACGAGCGCTAGTTGCCGGCATAAGAGCTGCTCAGCTGGCTATTAAGGGCTGCGTGGTGGCCCGAGGCCGGAATTAGCATACCCTCGAACCGAACTCCACCTCCGCACCGATATCTCGGCTGCACGAGGAGGAATATAACTTAAGTTCAAGCGGATATTATGCCACCATTCTTCCCTCCGTCCGTGATCCGCCCTCCCCCGGTCCTCCCTTAACCATATAGGTGGGTGCATCGACTGGACCGTAAGAGGCGATAGAAAGGGAGGATGCCGAGGCCGCGGAGGAAGGTGGACGGAGGTCCTCTTCCTTATCGACACCGATCTCTTTTAATTGTAATTATATGCGGCGTCGTACCAGATAAGAATCGAACGAGAGGAGTCGAGGCCTCGATAAGTTCTGGGACCCAGTCCCACCCAAGCGCGTGCCGTTAACGCCCAGGAATCGAAAGGGTTAGACCCTGGCTTGCGATCGTGTACGAGGTTACTTTCGTCCATCTATTCGACACGCTCGACAATTTCATCACTGTCGGTGTTTATCAACCTTTTGGAATAAATTAACCGGTCACTCGGTCGGACCGCGTCGAAACGCGCTGCGAGAGAGAGTGGAGTACATACCGAGGATGCTGGTAGAGATGTACGTGACGTCATCTATCCACTTGGAGGGAAAATTTATACGCTTCTAATGCTTACAATATCGACAACACGAGGAACACGTTAAGTGAACGCTGGATCTAATAGAATCGGTTCTATACTTCGTTATCCCACAGCCACTTATTCCTAGCCGTTTCCTACGCGTCTATAGTTTCGCTAAAATTGAAACAAAACGTATATTTTGCGAACAAAGTGTTCCAACGCTGGTTGCTAGCGTTGAAAAGTTTAAGGAACGTACAATCATATCCCAAGCCCGGGGCGACGAATTTCCGTAACGCCAGGATTCGGGAATATTAAATCATGGCTGCTTAAAGAGGTATCGCATCGTCCCCTTTATTTAATTTTCATAACTCCGATTCCGCCACGCTGCTCGAAACTCTGTTTTCGTTGTAATCATCGTGCTAAGCGGGTTATTATTGCGGGGCAGCGATCGCGTAGCAGACGTTGTAATAAAGCACGACCCACGTAGAGTATTTAAAAGCGTTTCCCGCTGTTGGTATTTCGTCTGCCAGGCAGTGGCATATTATCTCCTCATGGAACATAATGGCTCTATCTTTATAAACAAATGAACACGAATTTCTTAAATTAACGTTACGCACGAAGGAGCATTATTATGGAAAACTTTGTTTCCTAAATTCCGACCCCACGTAAGGCTCTGTATTTTTTATTTAAAATAATTTGATCAAGATAACAAAATAACACTGATTCCGAGAACGCTACAAGCACCAATACGAAAAAAAAAGAAAAATAATAAACGCGTTGCAACGCAAACATTTGATCACCCGAGCGTCTCTTTCTACGGCGAAAAATTCGACGTGGCTTTTTCCGTTAGATAGAAAACCGGACACGATTAATCGAAGCCCAGCGGGCTTCGATGATATTATGGCTGATAATTGGTCGTTCAGGTATCTCGGACATACAAGGGGAAGAAAGAGGAAGAAAGATGGCCACGGCGGGGAGGTAACCAGCGAGATAACACGGCGCAACTCGCGCCGGCCAACCCATAACTAAGGTGCGCCTTATTTAAGGCATTATAAGGGCCCTAATTAATACAATGTGGGGGTAGGCGAGATTTTTTTACGAGGCCGCAAGGTTTTATCGCCAATTAAGTGGTGCGCCGCAGAGCAACACGAGAGAGGAGCTCAACGAGGATAAGAGGGATCGGTGGAATAAGAATGAAGAAGAGGAAAAATTAAGAAGGGAGAAGGGAGGACGGAACATCGCGCCACCTTGGAATTTCTACCTCCGACACCTCGAAACATTTAAAAGACGTAATGCAGACTTATTCCTCTTTGAACGCGCTTATATCTCCGGCCTCGTTATGCTTCCATGAAAAGAAAGTGTAAGAAAAATTTATTTATTTTATTCCACGCAATTTCTTACATTACGTTCGTGCCAGTTTCTTGAAAGTATTCGCGAGAAGATCATTCGATGGAGTCGTTCACTACGCTATCGATTAGTTACTCAGATATCTTCTTTGAGTCGCGACGTGGAACAATGTACGTAACGTTCAAACAAATTCACCGGGACACTTGCAAATTTAACAAAATCTTCTATATACACGTACAAATAAACGTACCGAATTTCAGAAGTTTACATCGATTACTTCAACTGCAAAAAGATCGCGAGAATTTCCTCGAAACTGACAGAATTAACGGAGTACCTCAAGGAGATTCCTTAAATTGCACGATAATTCGACACAGTGGCGATAGCTTCATCTGGAAGGAGACCACGTCGAATGGATACTACCGTAAAAGGAAACATCCGCTAGAATTTAATCCACTTCCCGTTGCATTTCTCGTTTCAGCTTCGGTTCTAATCGAAGCCCCGCCGATTCCATCGTGGAATTGATTTCCGTCTCATCTGAATATAATTTTCTTTGGACGATCACGGCCGGCGCAGATATTATGACGGAGTTGTGCCGTAACACCTCGGAGGCATTCTTTGTATACATGTACGCCGCGCGTGCATTGTACGATGCAAACAAGCAAGGAATATTCAAGCGTGCCGTAGACCAGCGCCGCGCGCTGACGTTCTGAAACAATAAATTGACTATCATGCTTGACTGACTGGCCGAGGCAGAATTCAAAAATTGATAGACACGACTGCAACGAATCGTAAAACGTGCCGGATTTCAAACTGAAACGGACACACCGTAAAACTTGTAATGGTTACGCTGACTGCTGTGCGTCGCCAGGAGTAATTGAATTGTTTTTTTTTTTTTCTGTATTCATGACTGTATTCATCGCTTCTGACTCGAGTCTATGTCTCGACAAATTGACGTTGTTGATCGTGAACCCCTTTCTTCGTCATAATGGGTTCAGAAGTTTCGAAGAATATTGCAATTTGTAAATGAAATTTTAATAAAAAGAATGGTGGCACCTTCGGGAAGTATAACAATAAAAATCAATCTTTCGACTGGTCAGTCCTCTCGTCTTCAAATTGGCACGAAACAAGCGCAATCTTCGAACAGCGTTTTCTTAGCATATCGCGAATTCTTTCCTTGCGCAACAAACTGCCCCTCCGAGATTTACTGCCCCCTAAAATATATTTCATTACGGCTGACCCTCATTGTCGGGCATGCGACATATTTCCGACGGTTGTAAACAACCGCCTCGAACCGCACAATTCGTTCAGAGCTCGTAACTAATTTCTGAACGCTCGGTGCTAGCCAAGTGCATAAATAACCGGGCAATCGTGGGTGACGAGTTTTCGCGTCGCATACGACGATCTTAAATCTCTTCTTGGACCGAAGTGACGCCTCGTAATGCGGGGTTGCTCGGAGAGTCCCAGCCCGCGGACGGGGCGAGGAACGAGAGGAACGATGAGCATCGACGTTACGGTCCCGCATTGGCAGGCGTTTGAAATACACTCGGCTGAATTATGAACCGTAAAAACACCAAGTATAGCGGCCAGGACGAAACTCGTGGGGCTTTAACCTGACGGTAACCGTATTCACCCTCGCGGAGGGTTATTACCGTGCGTGACTCGGTGTGGTCTGCGGTCCGCACACCTCACCACCGCCAGGATGCTTGTCCAACCACGCACAATGGGCCAAAAGTCCCAAAAGCTGGTCAAGCCAAAAGTAAAAAGCTGGATCATAAAGAGGAAACATTCTGGGGTAAGATATAGCGATCGAGAGCCTTCATATCGAGTATTATTGCGATTAGACGCGTGTAAAGTCCCTCGAAAGCTGTGAGATTTGTTTACTGTAACGAAGAATTTTTCCCGAATGATCCCGAAAATTATTTTGCACCGAACAACCATTGAATTTGTTCACGTTTCTATCGTATAATTTCGTGCAAGTTCACAGGTTCCGTCGTGGCACCAAAAATACCCGCGACCGAAGATAGCGCGCACTCGTTAAAAATCTCGCGATGCGTGGCTCGAAGTGGCTCAGAATGGAACACAATGGAAACAGGAATGACCAGCTGGTAACGAGAGAGAGAGAGGAAGGGAGGGAGAAAAAAATATAAAGAGACCCGAAGGTTAAGTACCAATCAGAATGGCCTTACACGTCGTTCGAGGAAGGCTGGGACCAAGCAAGGGCATCGACTGTTCAAGGATCGAAACACAAACTGTGTCAAGTATCCTTCGGCGAAGGTGTGGCGAGCCAGAAGAAACGAAAAGGTATCGGGGGCTGAAGATGAAGAAGAAGGAAAAGAAAGATGGACATTAACGTAATGACGTCCAAAGTGAGGTGTAATGACACCAGGGTCATCGGGCGATACTGCAGCGGATCATACGCCGAGGTCGTGATGGCGAGGTCGTTCCCTCCGTCCGAACCACCTCCAACGCCACAATCGCCACCTCTCCTTCTCACTCTTTCTCTATCTTTCTTTTTCTCTTTCTTCCTTCCTCCACCTCCGGTTTCTCCACCTCCGCCTACTTCTACCTGACTCCTACAGCTCCTCTTTTCCTCCTTGTATTCGCAAATGCGCCCGCGGAATGAGCCAACTCGGACTGACTTGCCCGCCAATAATAACTCTTACCAGATTCAATTTGAATAATGCCGCGTGCGGTTTCCATCGGCATGCCCGAGCACGCCTTATTATCTCACGTACCAACTCGCCTACTCGATATCCATCGATGATATATCCCCCTCTATGCCCGGCCACCATTATATTTTTTTCTCCCCCACCGATACCGTGGATCCCCATCGTCCTCCCTTTCGTTCTTTCTTTACCTCGTGCGCCTCTAGTTCGCGCCGACCAGATGCTTAAAATTCTAGGATTTATCTCTCCTTTATCCTTTCATTCATGTCTTCCGATTAATGTCGTCGCGCTTTCTTTTCTTACGGCCGCGTCGTCGGCCTGGTTCGTTTCATATAATAAAACCGAGGTGAAAAGACGGTCCTCCGTGAAACGGGCACGAATCGGTGCCATCCGCGCCCGGAGGTGGGCGACGTTTTATTCGATTTGTGGATAACGAATGAAAACAGCGGTGGCGATACACTCCTCTCGATTTTTAAAATTTAGTATTTTTGTAGCGACTGGATATCGCGTAATTATTCCGTGTTTCTATAAACGGCTGTGGAAAGGTGAAAATAATATTTTAGATTAATAGACGAATTAATTCCTTGGGCGAATAAAGTTTGTATCGAAGAAGAAATCCTTTGTTGAACGGATATTTGTTTCTGGCTGGGAACGTTGCCCATTTCTGGCACCAAAGAACGAAATCGCCGCGGCTGCCCTGGAATGCAACGGAGGAATCAATTTCCATGCGATTCTCGGTCTTGACCCACGCCAGGATCAATATTTATGCTCGGAGATTAACGCGTTATTACGCCGGAATCCGACGCCAGGGTTCGTCATGTGAAATTACAGCTTTAGAGATCTCCCTCTAGAAATTAACCCATACTTTACCATTAAGTTTTTTCTTCGGTTTCTGCTACTGCCCGTTCTCCCTCGTTTTATCAAAATTACTCACTCATCACTCGCGCCTCTTCAAACCTCGGAAAGCTCCGCCCCTCCCCGCTCTTTTCTCTTCTGTTGTTCACCCTCCTTTTCGACCCGCCACTTTCTTCCGTATCCATCTTCTTCTTTTCGGCTACTTTATCTCTTGCGAGAGCCAGCAGGCGTCGTTATTCCCCGCAATACTCGACGCTGCTATGAAAATTCTCAAGACACTCGTCGTACCTTCCACGTATGCGGCATATCGAGGAAGGTATGCGCGTAGTCATGGTTCGATCGGTACTCTTTTTCTCTCTTTTTCGGACGCTTCTTCTGCCACGTTAAGAAAACGATGTACCCACCAGCTGACGACAGATCTACTCCGCGAGGCGCGACCCAGTCATTTCGATTGGCGCTTACAAAAGGACGGTGCAGAACTCGGATCGTCATGCGTCTTCTTACTCGGATTTACATCAAGCGCGATCAACCATTCCTTTTACGCTCTACGACATTTTTACCACTGTTGACGACCCAATGCGAATGAATTTTAGCGGCTTTGCTGGATTTACTTTGACGTCTATATTCGAGAAATACGTGATTCCTCGTATTTTGATTTTCGCGTCGATCAAGTTTTCAAGAGAGAATCTTTGATTCTTCTTTGAGTTTTGCCATTAACTCGTCGTTGTTTTATGGTAGACCAGCTAAAGACCAACGACGCAATATTTTTGGCACCGCAGTTAGTTTCGCGCTACTAACTTTGTAGACCTTCGTCCCTTTCCATGGTCGTCGACATAATCCCCCCTTTTAAAACCCCTAAGCAGTAATAGTTACAGCGCGATAGGGAGCTCTCCAGCCCCGTCGAGTTCGACATTTCAGTCGGAGAAAGAACTCTACGTGACTGCCATTAGGAAAGAGCCATCTTCATCAAAACATCTTAAATTTATTTTAAGAGTCGTCGTTTCGCGCCCGAGGTTTCAGCGTTAAGCTCTATGTTAAATTCTCGTGGCGAATCAATCATCGTTCGACGCCCTTAACAATATTTCAAGAATGTTATAAATTGTACGAAATAAAACAGTGTCTTTCTCTCCCAAATACAAAATATATGCTACTGTACTAGATTATTGTACAAATAACTTTAGATTATATTAAATTGGAGTTCTAGTTCGGAGGAAATATATTTACTAAAAGTCTAAGTATTTTCACGAAGGACCGAATAAACGACGCAAAACAGTTACAATTAATCACTTATTTATTCTAACAGAAAAAGAACTAGACGAAATTAATAAGCTGTGAGACACATACAAAAGATACAACCCAACTATACACTATTAAACTTAGCTCTTAATTAATATAAAATTCACAACTCTCGTTCGATATTTCTACGCTCTTAATCGCTCTGTGTTGATACATCGACTTTGACTCTAACGACTGACTGCTGCGGTTTTATCAAGGTTCTTTGACCAATCGGTAATCGGGACGCGTTAATCTTAAAACACTGGGCATTTATTATTACATTTATTAATCCAATTAACTGCTTACATTTTTTAATGCGATTGGCTGCTACGATATGTGTAATATGTATACACCAGCGCCACGCAAATCGCGCGAATTTCGAACAGTTACCGTGTATAAATAAAAAAATTGTAGCTTTATGCAAACACCGCGAGCAGCAACTATAGGTGTTAATAAACCGTATTTGCTATTAAACAGGATTGTGTACCGAGTCGATGCGCGCCAATCGCCCAGTTATCGATTACCTGTCGCTGGAATCAAACAGGAGATTGAACGGACTTGTGGTTTGAAAGAAAAACCACTGTAGCATATGTGTCCCGCAGGGGTTCTTTTTATCGGAGCCATTATAAAGGTTTTCGGAAAGTTTTCGATGGCCTACCCCCGACTACATCCACTGCCTGGGAAACGCATTAAATGTAGGGTGCTACGACGAAACACTCTCGATGAAATTTACGAATGAAATACGAATACTTATCGATATTCAAGTAGTATTATAATTCTAATACTACGATGATCGAACTTGATGGAAATTCCCTAAAATGGTGGAGGCTAAATAAAAATATTAGGTAGACTGGAAAGTAATGTCGTTTCTTTTACGTTAAATTCAAACCAATCTTTAGAGAAACCGTACGATCACGCGTATTCATATTCGACCAGAATTTCCTAAATAATAATAATTCAAGTCAGTATATTAGCAACTAGTCGTACCCCCTCAATCTTCCTCGAGAATTACAATTTTACGGTTAATAAACTACTACATCCTTCTAGAAGATAACCCGATCGCGAGGGTCGAAGACATTTAGATTCTACCTCTCGGACGATGCTATCCTCCCGAGTGAAAGGCTTGTTTTCATCGTAGAAGCCAATCTCCCGTGTGACTTTACGTCGGGACCTTCTTTTGGCGGGTGTTTGAGATTCAATACGACAGAAACATCGGGACTGAAAGTCGTCGTCGAATAAAAAGAGGAAACGAGCCGACATCGCCCCGCAGGAGGATCACCGCGAGGTAAATCGAGAAGCTGCGACGGTGGAAGTCAGCCGAGCGGGTGCGGACGACCAAGAGGACTCATGATTCAGTTAAGAGTTTGAGGTTTGAGGTCTGGTCGTCATTATGTCGCCTACCGCCGTAGCCTGGCGGCCTGTCTGACGAAGAACGACGAGGTGGCTAAGAAAGGGAGGACGCGGGGAGGACGAAAGGAGGTGGAGAAGATGGTGGTGGCGGATCGAGGAGGTGAAGAACGAAGGACAAGGAGGGCACAGCCGCGGAGGGAGAAGGACAAAAACGAGGCATTAGCGCTGCCCATGCTACCGTGTGTTCCATGGTCTGGCTGACCGCCCGCTGATGCCCATTTCTACTTACCAAATTAGCATTATTACCCGGTACGGACGTAAAAATGCAATCAATGTGTATATCCGTCGGTACGTATGTAGAATCGAAAAAAGAAAGTACAGACCCCCCCGTCGGACGTCGATGTACCCGTCGCGAACCAGTGTTAACGACCCTGATCTCTCCGTCCCCCGAAGACGAACGAGTACCAGCGTCTGGCGTCGGTTAGCGCCTCGATGCTTTATACACGCCACGATTCCCAAAACTTTTTCATACAGCCACCGACTGCGCGCCCAGAAAAACATGATTATTTTGTTGCAACCGCGCTTGGCAAAAGCTTTGCGTCTTACTTCGCGTCGACCTACAAATTTAATGAAAAAGGACGCACGAGCGTTCGCGGTTGCTCGAGCAATAACGTCCACGATGACGAAGGAACAAACCCCGCCGATTTTAATACGATTTCACGACGCGTGCAATTTTATCGAGCAACGATGTTCCTCTCTAGTTTCGTTTTGCTTACCAACCCCACCTCCTCGGTTGAGGGATCTATTAGAAACGATTACGACGTATCTATGCACCGTCTTAAATCAGAAACGACGCTAATACGCCTCTCAGTTTCTCTTTCTCTCGGTTTCGCATCGCCCCTCCTACCTAGCAGCCAGGTCCGGCTGTCTGATTACAGGGGAACGCTGAAAGAAGATCCACGCACCGATCCCCGCTGTTTCTCTCTTCCGGCTCGTTCTTCTTATCCCTCGTAACAATAATTACCAACACATTCGCGGCGAGCAGCGAGGAACGATGACGGGGAACGAGGTATCTAAAAGGTGAGGTCGCTGGTGGTGGTGAGGGTTCACACGTGGAGTGATGTATGCCCCGTGTGCGGCAGGATGCGTAAGACAGGGAGCCTGTATACGTCTTGCGTACCCCGAGGCATCCAAAGTCGAGCCCTCGCTGCCTCCTCCTGTCATATATGCATCCACGTGGCCTGGTCGATGGCCGTGCCTCTGCGTGCCTCTCAGACTGAATTATTGGGTCGACTCGCGAATGACGTCCGTTTATTTTCATCAATTTTATTTGCCCGCAAAAACTACGAGCACCGCGGGTCCCAAGGAAATGACCGACACAGACTTCACCGACACAGATTCGAGCCGTTCGCTGCACAAAACGATTAACTCCACCTTTTGAAAAAATCGTAAATTTAAGTGTCAAAGCACTCGGTATAGTCGTCACTTTTTATGTTTATAATAACTTTCCTGAATAATAAAGGTTCACGCCATCGAAAGAGAAAATTTGTTTGGCCAACCATCTTAGGACATAGTTGCTATATTCTCGCGCCAATGAATCCTAACGTTTTCCGTTCCTTTCGATTCGATAAACCAAACAATCCGTCGCCTTACCGTGTCGTATATTTTCATAGGATCGAACGGTTCTGCAAGTCGGAAGGCAAAGTTTTGTGGTTACATAAACTCGAGGATAATTGCGATGACCGACCGACGATTTACACGCGATGCCAACTTTTCATTCGCGGATAATTGAAACTCGCCAACACCGGCAACAACTTTTACGCGCGAAATAAGAAAGTGGACAGCGTACGAATACGTACCGCGGCGCGGCTTAACGTCGAATTATCGTTCCAGCAATTATCGTTACCCGGGTGTAATTAAATTATTTCTCGGAGGCCTGCGCGTGGAATTTAACCCGTTTCACCGCTTTTAGAATTTTGCTCGATGGTACGATTGTACACACACAAACCACGGGTTTCAGCTACGTAATTACGGGCGCGATAATTCATCGTCGTGCGCGTGTGCGTGTACGTTTGTGCGCGCGCGTGCATGCGCCAACGGTCGAGTTTCGTTAATAACGGTTTGCACCTCTGTCGGGGGCTAATTAATGTTTCCCACTGTGGCACCGTTGATTGCCGTGTTCCTTGGAAAAAAATGACCTCATTATTTTAAACACCAGCTTTCGATAATATCTGGATCCACGTATACATTGTATAGATGCAAGTATAAGCTGATCCGAGATCGTGTAAATTATTTGTAGCGACCGAACGACCCATAACGAAGATTGGCAATTGCGCCAAGTGTGAAAAATGAACACAAGAAATATTCTTTGTCGCTCCGAGTCTTCGTCGCTTAGCGCTACCGTTTCTCCAGCGTTTTATTCGACTTTTCTCGTCATTTTTTCGAATTAAAATCTGGATTTGTCGGTGACGAAACTCAGGCGTTTGCTCGTTACGTTCCCCGTGGCTGGGCGCGCGATAAATTTTCAGAAGGAGAACTTCGGATGGCTGAGGGGCACATTTTGCGCTGCTTCGTCCTTTCGACTCCTCTCCAGCCTCCCTCAACCACTTTCCTTTCTACTTCTCTTCTCCGTCCAGTGCCTTCGCTCTTTCGTCTTCTCGCTTCGGCCTCCCTGCTCCTCCTCTACAAATTTACAATGCCCTCGCTTGTAATAAGCGGTTGCGCGCTTTGTTCACGATTATGAGCTCACTTCAGGTACCGAGGGGACTTATCGAGTTAAGGTTCCTCCGAAAACGGAACACCGAAATGTCCTCTCTTTGAAACGATACCGTCTCGTGGGAAAAAAAAGATTTTCGTTCGTTTGAACCATTTAAAATTTATTCCATTCGCAAGGATAGTAGCGAATGAGATTTATACGTTAGAAGGAAAACGATTACCCAAAGTTGAAAGGGCGTGACACTAATTGAAAATCGGAGAAAAATTGTTGGAATATAAATGAATTTGTGATATATACGTATAAGCACAAGTGGAAGATGCGTGTACGTATGTTAAGCGATGACACCGACACCACGAGCGGGGATGTGTGTATATGTAAGACGCCGGCGCTCGGCATGTGTTACATGGACAGTATTGTTTTGGTCAGTCGCGCTGAGGTAAACAATAGCGAGACACATGGCCGTATATGCGCATTTGTATCTCAACTATTTCATTAGTCTATGTAAATAAAGTATAGTTATAGAGTAAAACTGCTCCCGACTGATTAGTCTGTAAAGTTAAAGACATCACAGAATTCACAAGATAAAGATTTAATTCTACTTTAGAAGAGCCACGAAAAAATTTCCTTTATCTAGGAGCTTCCTGGAGAGATGACGTTAGAGGAATACTGAGCTAGAGTAGCTGAAATACAAATGTGTGTCTAGACTCGCTCAGTCAGTTTCCTAGTTTCATAACATTTCTCGATCTATGATCCATCGCAAGAACTAAGGTATTTTAATTACAGTGGAACGCTGCGGTTACAATCTACGACACGATCGCTATCGAATGCCTCCGCCTCTTTCGATAAAAACGATAATAAATGCGAAGAGAAAAGTGCAGAAATGATTTCATCGCGCCAATGGCCAGCATCTCGAGTTCGAGTACGCGGAGCTTCTGTATACCCCGAAGGAAGGATTAGGGATTCGAATCAGTGGAATGTACCACGAGGCAGTGGCACGCCATGCTTTGTAAGGGGGACACGTGCACCACATGTTTAAGCTTTAAGTGACAGGCAGAGTCCAAACATGTCGTGGACAAGTTAGAACTCACACAACTCGCCACGGTCACATTCTTCTTCCACCTTTCAGGATTCAAAATACGTACCTCGAAGTTGGAGCACCAAGGATTAATTAAAAGGGGGGCGGTCGCCATTGTGAGCCACTATAAATTTGGGGTCGCCATTTGGCGAAGTAAAAGCGAACAGTAGAAATAGAAATTGAGTAGATGCAAGGTTCCTTATAAGGACAGGGCAAATATATTTTTGATCGAAAAACGCGTATTATAATTTCTAATAAAATATTTCGAATATTTTGTACAACTATTCTTCTTTTGTTAATTGTTCGTAATAGCATCAACCACTCAAAATGGCTGGTTAGCGACTCGATAAAAGCTAATAATTATGTGTAACAACTTTCGGAAAACATTCATGTATTTCCAACAGCAATCACGTTTCTTTGCGGTGTTCCAGAGTACAAAACGGTTAAACAAAAAAAAAATTCCACGCATCGTATTACGCGAAATACATTTTTCTGCGCAGCGCAGTTGCAGAACGAACGGAATTGCGCGGGGAAGGAGGGAGGGTGTCACAGTGTCAGCGGCGGTGAAAAATTTGCCAATTAAAAAAAATCTCATTTCTCCCGGTAACGAGGGGCGGCGTGCAATTAACGTCAGAGGCGAAAATGATTTATGGGGTGAGGAGAGGAGGGTGTGGGTCGTAGGCGAGAGGCTAGCTTATCATAAATTAATGAATTATCAGTCCTCGCCGTGGGGAGCGCAAGGGAGGAAGTAGCGTGCCGCATCAATATGCTATTTAAAATATTCATCGGTACGTTCCCGTGTAACGAAAATTTTCCGTAACTCATATTTATTTCACGGAAACACTTTTACGCGCGTACGTAACTTCTTATAGGGTGAAACAGCGACGAAGAGACTCGCGAAGGTGTACGAATTGATTTACCACCATTAAGGGCAGATACTTGGTTGAAACGTTGAGAATTACGAGATATTACAGAATTTTTGTAAAGAAAACGAGCAAGAGGATGGAAATGGGAAACTTTCTGAATCGCCTATCACTTACAGTGGGTGTAGAATGTATTCGTACACCGATTAATTTCCCAAAAAATTTGGGGAGAATTGTAGTTTCTTAATTTCTTTTTTTATAATCAATTATATTTTATATATTCTCGGAAACCTCTAAGATAGATATAGTCCAAACAACATTTACTAGTTAATATAATTTTTTATAAAAAATTAAAAAAATAAATATAAGAAATTAACAAAAATAAATTTTATGCAAATTTATGCAAAATAAAATCTTGGCAAACGTGCCTACAAAAATTGAACCCAAATAGGAATTTATTTTATTCTCCAAATGTTGTAACATGAACTTTACTTTCAATCTTTTTTATATTCTTGTACATTGTTTGCATTTTGTAGGTTCTTGCATATTCAAATTTCCTATAAATGCATAAAGATCCGCAATCTACTTATGACGAACCATTTACAGTAGAGTTTGTAACGTAAACACATTAGTTTATTGCTCCGTACGAATTAGAAAACATCAAATTGCGAGGAAAGTACTTTTAAAAATAGCTCTAATAGAGGAATTGAAGAAGATCCCACTTCGAATAACTAATAATTTAGTTAATTTAACGTTTAGAAGAGTTGCAATAATTATAAAATCAAAAGGAAATCCCACGAAGGAATTATTAAATACTTGTAAATTAATGTAAATTTCCTTTCTTTTAATGAAGTTTTAAAAATTAAACAGTTGTGCGAATACTTATTGTTTCAATATTTCTATCCACTAATTGTTTTTTTTTTTTTTTTTTTTTTTGTCAATTTCGTAACTTACATAAATAGCTATTTTTTGTTGTACTCTATCTATTCTAGAGATTTACGAGAATATGTAGAATGTCATTGTTTATCAAAAATAAATTAATACGTTACAATTTTACATAGTTCTTTTTGGAAATTGATCGATATTGTACGAATACTTTCTACACCCACTGTATGTAAATCATATCTGGTTGTGAAATACTCAATTAATAGTAACGCTTTCGATCAAATAATATTTATATTCATCTCCAACGATAAAGACCAGTCTATAAAACAAAAATTAAATTATACATTAACGTACACGATATAATCGATATGTCCCCTAATAGTAAAAGAATTATAATCTTCGAATCGACATCATCTTTGAATGAATACCTCATAAAAGTGCAATTCTAGAAAGGACGTTACGTACTTGAAAAATAAATACGAAAAACAATTCATACCGTCCCCAAAGATCCCTGAAACGATGCAGTTTCTTCCTGCATGATCGACTGTTACTCGAACGAATCGTGGTTCGTCAATGGGCCGCCAGCCGTCGCCACTGTTGCCAACATGGCCACGTGCTAGACGTGTTTACGCGAACTGCGTCACCTTTCGTATTTTTCTTATTTATATTACGAAGTGTTTACCGTGAGATTACGGCGCCCAGTTTCATGAGAAACACGCGCGATAAGTGATAGTCGTTAAACGTGCTTCACGGCGGACATGGCGGGCCTGGATACGCCTATTCCAAGGTGCACCTGCGACGTAAGGAATGTGGTTACCTGTTCCGCTGTCAATCGGGATGCGCCCATGGGTAGAAGCGTGAGAAGTTACCGTCCCCATGGAAGCCTCGCCAGGGTCCTGTACGACAAGCAAAAGGCGGACGAGCAGCTCGAGACGTACGACAAAACTCAGGTAAGTAAAATCATAACTAGGTTACGTTCCAGTCGTACATCTTTGCACGTAAACCGCGCGTATCCGTTCCATGTATCGCCGCTTGAGGTCACGTCGGTGGCCTCAGGACCGTAAACATGGTAGGCAAAGGTTAGCAGAATTTTAAACGAATTGGAGCAAGATACAGTGTGACTCCCAGAAATATTCGGACACTAGTGTATGGTTAGCTTTATGACTTAATATCGTAGTTATTAAAAAAGCAATTGTCTTCGTTACTTTTTCCAATAATAAGTCATTTATTAATGTTATTAAAGAGGTATACATTAATCCAAAAATGGACAATTCAGTAATGTAACATGAAACATAAAATATTGTGCATGTATTACTTATTAATCAAGCGAAAGTAACTTTTGAGACAACCTAATATTAACGTATTCGTGATATTTATTCGGTTAATTCGGGTCTTAGTCGCCGTGTAATATTTTGCTTCGAGATTCGAAATCAAAGCTTTTCGGCGGGTAACGGATACGCAGATGTTTATTAATTGTAGAAACTAATTCCGTGCATTTATTAGTAGAAATGTTATTTGTTATTTGATATTTTTATTTAGTTGAGAATGTATCCTGTTTGTAAGTACTTCAAGAAATTACAGTTGTATTTTCTTTAAGTCTTTCTGTAAGTCCTATAATAGCAACTGATAAGAAACCACTTACGCGATAAAGCTGTTTTCGATGAATCGATTTGTTCTCTAGCAATAGTATCGCCAACCTCTTTTGGAAATTTAAAAGTACACAAAATTGGAGTGGAGAAATAATTGCACGAGCTTTAAGAATTACTGTTATTCTTGATTACTTTCCTTCGGAATTTCGACCCCCCCCGCCCTCACAAAAAAAAAAAGAAAATTAATATCTCTCCAGAAGAACCTCCTCGTAAATTTAAACAAACGAGACTCGAACATTTCTAGATAACCAACTGGCTTTTAATTGCAAGTACGCACTTTGCGCTGCCATATTGAAAATTGAATTTTCTAACAGTGAGTCACGCGATAAAATTCAACGATCGGTGGACGTGTTGTTTTCGTGTTTCGCACAGTGTCAATTTCGCGTGGTATTTAATTACGATGCTCGGCAAAAATTTCTTTCCGAGAAATAAGCCTTCGAAATCTGGTCTCCGCGAACTCCAAGTGCCAGCACGGGCCACCGGGGTAATTGGGTTGCTCGCTGAGGAGCCAGGGGGGAAGGGACGGTAATAATTAGTACAATTACCGCACAAGGCCAACCACCGACTAAAACCTCTTTCCTCGAACGATGCTACTCAAGAGTCAAGACCGTGGTCGGTAATTACGGGACAATTACGTCCTCGATATTCCTGAAACATCTTCGGAGCCGCTTCGAGTACTGTCCACGTCTTCAGTCCCCATACGTTAAACCGCGAGTTCGCCCCTATTTATAATTACATTCCGCCCTTTTGCTCTTTATTCGACTTTTACAAGTCACGGTCGAACGTCCAGAGACGACCGTGATCGTGTACCTAGCGATTAAGAAAGAACGCCCGCGAACTCGTACGAGGAGCACGTTCCACGATTTTATACGACTGTTTTTATTAACCCCTCGCCCTCCACGACATTTTCGACAAATATGCAAATATTTCATTTTCGAGTTTTACGTGTCCTCGAGTCTTAAGAAACGGAGGCTTTTAATATTACACATCTAAAAAGAAACCGAACTTTTGCTATAAAAAAGAAAAAGTACAAGTTTTTACACACACGTTTATTTACTCAAAGTAATCTCCCTCTGCGTCAATACAGCGTTTAGACCGCGTAATTAACATTTCGAAGGACCTTTGCAGCTCCTGTTTTGGTAGCCCGTTTAGTACGGCGGTTACAGCGGCTTGAATCTCCGAAATATTGCTATAATGTGTCCCTTTCATTGGAATTGGCATTGTTACCTTGGATCATTCACCCTACTCGCCTGATCTGTCTCCCTGCGATTATTTTCTTTTCCCAAAATTGAAAATTCCAATAGGAGCTACCTATAGGAGCTTGCGCACAAGTTTGAACATTTGTCTAGCGAAAACGACTATTGAGAGGTCTCAAATTTGAATTGTCGAGACAAAAATAGGACAATACGCAGCCCTTGTAGTTCCATGTACGTATACAGGGTGTCCCAAAAGTCGGGGAGGAGCCGGAAATGGGGAGTAGCTGAGACGATTCTGAACAACAATTTCCTTTGCAAAAATGTCGGATGGGGCTTCGTTAAGGAGATATTAAGAGAAAACCTCGACCAATCAGAGCGCGCGTAGACCGTTGGAGCGGCCGCGGTAGCGAAGGCTACGGCGCTAGGCGGCAGCGTCAATGTCCTTCGATGCACGTCGAGTCACTTGTTCGCGTACAAGCGCAGCCGCCAGCGCGTAGCCTTCGCTACCGCGGCCGCTCCAACGGTCTACGCGCGCTCTGATTGGTCGGGGTTTTCGCTTAATATCTCCTTAACGAAGCCCCATCCGACATTTTTGCAAAGGAAATTGTTGTTCAGAATCGTCTCAGCTACCCCCCATTTCCGGCTCCTCCCCGACTTTTGGGACACCCTGTATAGTGATGTGGAGCTGTGCGAGTGCGTGCGAGCTCATACAAGGCACGGGAGTCCACTCCCTTAATAGCAAAAGTTCGGTTTCTTTTTAGACAGACCGTGTACCTTCTGTTTTTTTTTTTTTTTTTGTATACAAGCGTTCTGTATACAAGCGTTCACTCGATACTCGATACTTCTACTCGTCCATTCGACAACAAAGTTAGCTTTCATCGGTCTTTCTCCTCCGATCGTAATTTCCCCATCGCTAAATGGTTAATGTCACGTTCCATGTATGGACCTCATGGAAATCGTTACCCCGCGCGATGGAGGGGGCCCAGCATCCACCCGTGGACAGGGCCGACTCAAGAAAGAAGCTTTTATCGGTGCTTGCAAGAACCTCTCGCCGCGACAGAGAGCAAATCGATTCGAAAGGCTGAGCCGCGGCACTCGAGCAGGTGCCCGCAGGAAAAAGAGAAGAATCCCATTCGGTCGCGTGAAACGAGAAATTTGAAATTCGTGCGGTAGGGACACCCCCTCGCGCGACCGAAATCGACGCTAGACGTCACTCCTGCGACCGCAACCCCCTTTTGCAAGCCAGTGGCGCGGTATGTTTCCGGAGCTGCCAGCGTCTAATATCCCTGAGCAGTCTGAAAACTTTACTCTCAGACGGAGTGGCGTGGATGCGTCGGCCTGGTGGTGTTTCAAGGTTTTTAAAAGGCTAGTGTACCGTCAATATCTCCGCGATGGAGCCGTGGCAACGAAGGGAGGAAGGTACGAGGAAGAGGGAGTCGCGAAAGGCGCTGCTTTAAAATATTAAGTGACTGATGGATGAGGCTCCTGAGGGGTGGAAAGAGACGGTGTTACGGCGACGAAGATATCCACCCACCGAGACGTTTGCATCTTCTTCTTACGTCCCCTAGCTTTTACGCCACCGCGTGTCCCGTTTCTTAGGAATCTTAACTCACCGACTGCGTTGTCGCCGGCATTGTCGTCGATCCTCTCGCGTCCAGAACTCTGGCGAGAGTCAGTCGCGAGCGGAGTTAGCTGTCTTACTGGCAAAGAGACATCTAGAACTTCTGTGCTTCTAATCTATAGATGCTTAGAGTTCTAAAACCTATTTTGACCGAGTATTACCGTCACCAAATTAAAACTTTTAGAGTAATCCTACGCAATGCTTCGATATCGCACTGTACAGTCAACGCGTATACTTTTAAAGGACGTTACAAGCTACTCGAAAACACGGCAAACGCATAATGGGCCACTATGTACGAGTAGAGTTTGCTAAATGGGTCCAGCGACGCGTATCTCGCCCAGGCTCGTAATAATAATAGCAATACTCGTGATAGTAATGTTTATTACCTTGAAGAAGGGGGGAACGACGTCCTGATTGCAGTTGACTTCAACGATTAATGATGATTCGCTCTCGCCGTATCAAATAGCATTTTTCTCTCTCGTTGACGAAGGGAACAAAGCAGAATCACGATTTTCAAGTGTAATAATACGCCTTGCTCTTCGTGTTTCTCCTATCACACTGTGTAAATGGTGGTCGAGTCGCGTTCGAAATTTAAGGACATTGGAAAATAGTGCACGAATATAAAAATAAAGATGAGTATAAGTAAATATTGACTTCCCTCAAACACGCATTCTTTGTTTAAAATATGAACTAACCACGCAAAGTTACAACTAGACACGAAGCTTCGAAGATCCGCAATCGTAAATATTTACAAAACGTCGTGTTACATAATACGAAAAAAAAAAGTGAATAATACAAATATATTGTCGGTTGGCGATTTATAAACTTTGAAACCTGCCTCGAGATAAATCTCGCGCACCGTAAACATACACTGCGAGTACCCAGTGGCGAACAACGTCTCGTGACACGCATGGTTGCGACTAAATGACAATGTAAATAATATCGAGCCACGGACTGCCCATTATGCGAATATAAAACGATCCAACGGATAGACCGTTATCGCACGCGCGATGGAAAGAAAAGGTGGATGATACGGCTCGCGTTCGTTTATGGCCCAGGAACGAAATCTAGAATCTTTCACGGCGCTTCCCCTCGGCCTGGAATCACGGAGGAAGATCTTGTCGGATCCACGATAAATCCAGATGGCCCGCGGATCTACGTTTTATCAATTCGTACGATCGCGCGTGGCGTATGCGCGCGGACAATGCGCAGTGGCGCGGCTCGCCGTAACGAAAAAACTGATTTCTGGATTCTCTGCATCCGCTCGATCCCGCGTGCACTCGTATTTATGTCTTTATCCGTACGCAGAATACCGGTTCCGGAGGACACGATCGCGGACGGATTCTTCTGGCCGCGCACGATACGCTTTGTCGCCGGCGTTCTTTACGTATGCGACGCGAGTGTCGATGCGAGCAGGCCAGACGGATGATTCCGAAGCCCGCGCTGGCCAAAAAAGCTTCAAAGACGGAGTCGGTGAAACGAAAGATTTCATTACCTCGGTATCCCGCATTTTTGCCAATTAAACGGCAAAATTCTCCCTCGGACAAGAACACGTGTTCCTTGTACATTCTTTTGGCTCCCTTGGGCTAGAGACCGCAACGTCAATTTTTCATTTTTCACCGCGTTTTGAATATATTGGTTGATCTAGTATCGGCGGAATGTTAAAGCATTCGTTACGGGATGAAGAAGCTTCGTTATTTGCCTATCCAAGATAAAGAGAAAATTACTTCATAACCGGGAAAAGTGATTTCAATTCGTAATTTAAAAAAAAAAAACAAAAAATAGTTTAAGTATCTGACGTCCTCTACTCAAGAATAAACCGTAGAATAAGTGAATAAAAAGCACCTCTCGAGTGACAAAGAAGATTGCCCCGCGAAAGGCGTTGCCCTCCTACGTCCACAAATAAATTAACAAGGCTGCTGACAATTTTCAAGCCACTACCCTGCACTTATCGTCACCGTGAACAAAGCATCGCGATATCGCGACCGTTTCAAAAAGTATTAACAACTCGTGGCTCTCGAGAAAAATATTATCGTTGGGGGAAGACGATAATCCTCGCCGAACGGCGATCGACGAGGGGAGGAGACCTGTCGTAAGACTCTGGAAAACTCTGGAAATCTCGTCGAAAAAAACGGCCGGAGAGGGGCAGATGAGACGGTCGGAGCCGCACACATCGTAATTTGCAAGTTATTTTGCACGGCTATACGGATCGGATAACGAAACCGCGGGACGGACACAGATCGTTATCGGCTCGTTCTCGAAACATTCCTCGGGCGCACGACGTAAATCCAGGGACGCGCGTAACAAGAGAGTGCTCTTCCAGGCGTTTCACGCATGATCGATCGTACCCGTACATCAGGGAAAAGGGAGTCGAAAAGATTATATCGGTTTTGCGTAGGTTCACGTGTGTCCGCGTCTTTGGGGTTCTGGTAACGATCCGATTCGCTCCGGGTCACCGATTCTCCTCGGGGTCGAGTAACTCCTTTAAACAATGACCAATGGAATACTGATTGCCCTTTTGAAATTTTTTAAGGATTTCCTAAAAAATTTAGAATTTTTCTTTACATTCTAAAAAATGGTTAAGTGAGAGTGAATTATAAGAATGGGTAAATAAAGGATCATCTTATCGCGTTGGGTTATTGTTTCGCAATAAACTCGCGATATATTCTTCCAACATCCTGTAGGAAAACACGTACATCGACGTCGCCGTCACGGGTCATCGGCGCATTCGCGTCGGAGGATTCACGAAAATCGAAAGGTCTCTCTTTTTCGCCTAAACGAACTGATATTCTAGACGCGGCCAGCTTCGTTAGCCGCTCGTCGATGAAAACTCTTCACGGGTAGTTACACCGTTGCTTTCCCAATCAAAGGGAGGTACGCCAGAAGGAGTACGCCACCCTTATCTACACTTGTAACCTCTTCTTACTCTTTACCGTCGTGCCCAGCCTTTTTAGTTTTTCTTGTCAGCGAGATGCTTCGTTGCAAGTTTCAAAGGAAAATGGATCGATTAGGTGCTGCAGGAAATTTGCGTAAAATTTCTACCGCTCTTTTTAATTCTAAGGGGTGTGTAGTATTTAAACGAAACGTTAAAAATAGGAGCGATACGTTCGGTTTGGTGAAATTAATCACGGCGTGGCGTTTCGCGTACAGTTGTTAGCGAAATCACATGGTAAGTCCAGAAACGTGGAAAGATGCCGTCGATTCTCTCCCACGGCGCCAATATAACGCCCGTTGGCTCGCGCCCGCCACCGCCGCCGCCTGCAGCAATAACATAATGGCACAGGAAGAGAATGCGTTTGACTCGCGATCCAACACGCCCGAGGAATCCGAAGAGCTCCACGTACGAGCGGCCAAACATCCCTAGTATTCCTCGCTGAAAGCATAAACTGCTCGACGGCGTTGTTTATTGTTCAGAGTTTACGGCAGGTTTACGCGTGCTTCGGGGCCCCCTCTCGATCCCTGAATACGAGAGATTTCCAGAAAAAGGAACCCGACAAGGGAGAAAGAAATGAACCGACCGGAGAGGAGAAATCCGAGATCCCGCGATTCGATCTACGCTTGGCAAAACTCCATTTTATTCTGCGAATTCGAGATATCGAAGAGAAGGGTTGGAGGGAAACAATCCTCCAGTGTGATGTAATTGCTGCTCGAGGAAGACGGTGCGTATCGGTATCGTTAGCGGCGGTACGTTCAATGGATGGCAACGTTCTTTTATCCAGGTTTCCTTAACCTACTCGATTCGAGTACGAAACAATATCTCTCGTATATTATGATTTATTTGGAAATCTTTCTTTCAAAATAAAAGCACGTTTTAATAAAAGATAAATCTTTAATACATTTCGAAATTATTTTTTATAAGTTCATAGTACTTCCAACGATATCTGTAAGACTCGAACGGACGATCTCGAAGGGCGAAGACAATCGAAAATATCGTAGTCTCGAAACGCATCTTTCGACGATGCCGTGGTTATACGACTGTGTTTACGGTTCGCAAGTTTTCCTATACACGGCAGAGTACCGCTTTTAAGGGGGCGCATAACCGTTTCAGACGAATTGTACCGAACACGAGTCTCGCGCAATGGTCAACTAAACCTCCATAAGCTACGTATTATGACTTCTGGCTACCTTTTCAGCGCAAACAATCGATTATCACGCGCGTTTATCGCCATAAACATATTTTTCTTCGGACGATAGCTGTATTTCTCGAACATTCGATAAATTTACTTATCGCCGATCACCGAGAGCGTGCAACTAGCTAATTAGCGCTTATCGATTTTGCATCGTTCGAGATGCAAAATCCTCCATGTCCTCGAAACACAGATAAATGAACATTGTACTAACTCGTTCAGAAATAAGATTATCGTAATCGCGAACTGATTTACGTTTTACAGCCAACGATACATAGGTTTAGCTATCGACTTCGATATACTAATATTTTTAGCATTTGCGCCACTTTGGAGAGAAGTAAGAAAGAAATAAGAGAAAGAAACAAGTGAAAAAGAAGGGGAAGTCCATTTGTAGAAAGATCGAGTCTTTCCGTTGTTTGTCGGTGCGTTGCGAGACGTTGATTTAGATGACTGTGATTTCCGAGTTGGCTACTTGTTATCCGAGTCAGAAGGCGATTGGTGCGTGCTGCGGACTACACGGAAGGTGTGCGAATCTGATTCTCTTCTCTTCCCCTTTACCTGATTCATTCCGTCTCCCTCTGGCGCTGCGCAGCGCCACAGAAAGTCGCCACTAATGACGCAAAGAGGAATGCTGTCCGGCAGCGCACGACCACGTCGGTAGCCATTTGTAATTCGTTAAGAAAAAGTTGAGAAAAAGTCGAATCAAAGTGTGATGACGGAGGGGGGAAGCCCGGCTACCTGCAATTAGTGATGCATGCTGGCAGCCATAATTAAAATTGTATGGGCCCCTTTCCCCCTCCCCTTGCCCCCTGCCTCTCCTCGGCAACCACGGCTTTCTGATTTTCATATCCCCTCGGTTCCCTCTTCTTTGTCACTGTACCAATTCAGTTGGCTGCGAAAGCTCGTCAAAAGTTCGTTACTATAATAATCGAGCTTCGTGATTCGCTACGTCGCCAGCTGCGGCCACAATTATTTTCACGCGTCTTTACACTTTTCGAGAAACGTAATTCAACGAAACGACTACTAATAAACAGCTAATCCGAAAAATGCCACGATACAAACTGTATCGTAGTCGCGAACTAACGACGAAGTTGTCCAGAAAAAAAAAAAAAAAAGAAAAACATTCTATCCTTACCAAATTCGTGCTCTTCGCCAAAGTTTGAAATTTGTCGGTGCAAGGATCCGAGAAAGGCTGGTCGATCGGGGGATTTCGTGGGGAAACCGCGTCTAAATTCCAGTCCCGAGAGGGCGAGCACAATACGCAACGCGGCGTAAAGTTAATGAAGTACGAGAACAAAGAAACACCTCTGGGTAATTACGTTTTTATTGCGGTCCATTCGGCGGCACCGGCTGGTGGTACATTGTATCGGTTCCGCAGCGATTTAAAAAATCGCGGCTGCTCGGGCGCCCCGTCCGACGATGACAGAGTCGACAGAATATTACAGAGGTTCGCCAGAGTTAATTCCCCCGGGGGCCCGAGGAGGGACTGTTTTAATTAGAGAATCTAATTGATGGCCGCGTACGGTGTGGCTGCCGAGCAATCCATAAACGACTTCTTAGGGCCGCGCACCTGGGCAACACGGCGTTAATTACTCACCTTCTGTGGCCTGGTCCTTCCATCTCTCGACTCACCCTTTTTTTTTTTTCTTTCTTCTTTTTTTTTTGTACCCCCTCCTCGTTCCTTCGTCATCCTCGGAGGTTTTTTTCTCCTATCTTTCCCTTTGGCGAGCCTCGAGAGAGAGACGCGGGGTTGGAGAATAAAAGGGGCTGCGGGGGGGGGAGGTGGGGAAGGAGGAAAAACGCAGGATCGACTGTCGAGCGAAAAGGAACAGGAATAAAGTGACGTAGGGAGCTAGGGGAGGTGAGAGACGAAGGGGAGGGAGTGAGAGCAACAAGTGTCTCCCGTCGCGAGGCGCAAAAGCATTCCTAATTACACCCCTGCCCTTGGAGCGAAACGAGACAAAAAGCGCGTTGATTACATTTTCGTATAATTTCATCGGTCGGGCTCCTTCGCCATTAAGAGCCACCACCAGAGCGCGCAAATTAGATCGATTCTTTAATGCCCCGGGCAGGCGTAATTGGTTCTCATTCTCGGAAGCTGACGATGAAATCGGATATCTGTCGTGTACCTGGCCGCGACCAGCGGGGACCGGTCAACGTAATTGCTTCTCCGACTGTTTTGCGGTTCCTGGACCGAAAAACCACCCCACGGGCCTCGTGGAATATCGTTAATGTCGCGACACGAGGTCCCCCACCCCCTTGTTCCCACTGTTAATGAAGCGAGAAACACCATTTGCCACCCAGCCACCTCGCGAGATTTTAATGAATCGTAACGCCGCGGCTGTTATTTTAACGCATTAACCCGCGTCGCGAAATTCGCAGAGCTCGGGCCGTTATGCATGTCGTGATTGCCTGCGAAATTGAAAATATTCGCAGCCGTTCGGGGCTCGCCGGGCTCACGTGACGACGCGAGCATTTATTTCGCCGCCTGTGATTGCAGACACGCGAAGGATGTCTTATCCTAGCGTAATGTCAACAATCATTTGTACACTCGCGACTCTTCGAATTCCACCGGGTCTCGCAGGCGTGGGTTAAGTATGGTTAAAATAAAAGTCTCCATTTCTCGCGTTACCTATCATTTTCTGTTTATTCTCCCTGTTCCAATTTGAACCGAATGAATTATCGCCGTGAACTTTAAATTTCGTAATTTGAATTTTTTATTTTTAAATTTCGTGTCCGCTGTTGCGGACGTCAGGTCTGAAAGGGGCAACGATCTTCTCTTTAACAAGTTACTTCTCGTACGACGTAAAAGACAATGTCCAACAAAAACGTGTAGTCCTTCGAATGTCTCCCAGACGAATGAAATCGTTATGTAATCGAAAATGGTGGCCACGTATCGCGGAGATATTTTTAATACCCTCTCTTCTTGTTACAGTGGTACAGAGTAAACAGTACCAAAGTTCGAGAGGATTTGGTCCGTTTATGGATTCCCCTAGGGACAGGTCCGCAGCGTGACCAACCTGACAAAACTGCCGAAATCTTCCTAACGAAATCCGCTGAGAAATCGGACTCTATACCGCTGCAAGCGTGGCATTCTTTGGCGAGATCTGCCTTGTCCTGGTTCATCAGCCGCACGTCCATAAATGGGTGAGTACCGGCCTGCTCGTAAAAATCGCGGAATGTACACGTTATTAATTCCCCCCATTCTTTTTCCCTCCTCGTTCAACGATACATTAAATGTTCCATTCAGTTTCGTAGACGCATGCGGGTTTCATTCTTATGAAGAATGATTCTTTGTAATGAACAATCTATATATATGCCTTGATCGAATGAAGTTAGTTGGTTTATTACCAAGTAGCGGTAGCGTACGTTGGATTATTATAGAACAGCGGAATTTTGATCGACGTTGCGCTGCGTTAGCATCGTTATTGCTACATGGTCGCGGAATGCCTGAAATTTATTTCTTATGTGGCATGATGTAACACATCGTAGAATTGTTTCGACTTTAAAATCGAAGCTTCGCAAACGATTGTTTAGCTCGCGTATTAATATAAAAAAAAAAAACAATTTTTTGAAATATACATATATAATTCAACGGTCTCCTTAAATGCACAAGTTTCTCTACGATAAATGGACAGGAACATGAAACGGGATCGGATATCTCGATGAGACAATGCTAATGCAACGATCGAACTTTTTTTTATTATTACTCACATTTTTCTGATTAAAATGAGACCAAACACGACGTAATTCGGAACGTATTTACTACGTATTGTCTCACCGAAATAATCCCGGCGTTGGTCGACATTTATCGCATGTCGCTCCGTCCTCTTCTTCATTCGCTGTCCTTCTCCACGCTCGAAGTTTGTTGGGAACACATTCGAGGATACAGTACGACTGAAGGAGCCATGCAAAATCGGAGACCCAAAACATTGCACTCGAGTGTTTTTATGTGTTTACACTTGACACGAGTCGAGCGTCGAACGTAGAAAAGGACAGATAGTGAAAGAGAAAGAGGTCCGAGACAAAAAGAAAACACTCGACGGAAGCGTATCAATCGGTGAGGATCATATTACACCGGTGGTCGGGGTTACTCGGGCGAAACTACGGGCAAAAGAAATAAGAATGTGATGGCAGCGGTGGGGTTGATATCTGAGAGACATACAGAGTGTCCCAGCCTAAGTTATACGGAGCTCTAACCCAAACCTATCGGCCGAATACAAAATTTCAAATATGGAAATTGCATGGTAAAATGGGCCTCATGTTTCAGCGCGAAGGAATTTTTGTTACCTTTGTTATTTAACGAGATATGATGGTCAAGTTTCGTTTTTCAAATGGAACTATATATATATATATATATATATATTTTTTTTTTATACCATGCGATAGTACTTTTCAAAAAGAATTCATTAAGCTTTAATGTATTTACCCGATTTTTATTAGTTTTCAAGCTATCAAAGTTTGCAAATTTTCAAGGAGCAAACTCGGTTTGACCCCTGGCGGTCCCCTTGATGCAGTAAGCACCATGCGGTTCTTGAAAACGATACGGAGGGTCTCGTTTGGGATTCTAGGCCCAACGAAGGAAAATGGAAAGAATTCCAATATTCGGGGGCTATATTTATATATGTGGGAGACGGATAACCACTGTGCGAGGACTAGAACAAAAACGTGTCCTCGCACAGCTGATAAGACGCGCACGCGAGCTGTTGGCTAATGTCAACGGCACCAAACGTCAACAAGACGTTTAAGCGTACGACAGGTGAGTGACCGGCGAGTGCGAAAGTGAGAGAGAGAAAGAAGAGTAAAGAGCAATAACTACGAAACCGTGTATGTAAACCGCGAAGGAACAAGAGAGAGACGCATTTTGTAAAACTGCGAGCAGCGTAAGAATAGCGAGAATTGTGAGTTGTGAATCAGCGAGAATTATTTAGTTTACCCATTTTTGTTACAATAAAAATTACTGCACACCCAGAAACACGTGGGATAATTGTCCTAACCGACATACTTAATTAGGTTGTCCCGAAAGTTTCTTTCGCGAGTCGCACTCAATTATTTGATGTGGTCGCGGTTCTATAAATAGACAATCTAATTTCATAGATATTCATGTTGTAACAGTAATGGAGCAAAATGAATCGTGCACAATTCAGTAATGTAACATAAAACATAAACTATCGTGCATGTATTACTTATTAATAAAGCGAAAGAAACTTTTGGGACAACCTAATAAATAAAATCCTTACATATATATCATATTTGAAATTTTGCATGCGGCCGATAGCTTTGGTGTTATAGCTCTGTATCACTTATACTGGAACATCCTGTATACATGTCGAATTGAGTAACCTCCACCTTGTCGACATCGATTAACAAGAAATCATAGGAGATCGAAGGAAGCAAAGTTTCTTCGATTTCCAAAGGCTTAATTACTTGGTTCGATACCACGAAATTCTGGGGTCCCTGGTGGCTCAATCCTTCGTCGACAAAGTCGCCACAGGTGTCGGAAACCTCGAGTTAGTCGTCGGATACCGTGTGCCTATCAAGTTGAACCATACCCTATCGAAATCAACACGCGCGACAGTTTTCCCCGCGGGGACGAGTTGGCAAGAATCGGGAAACGAGCGTTGCCGAGTTTGTCCGCGATTGGGAAGGCCGTGACCGAGGCCAACCAAAGGCAGATCGTTCGCGAAGTGATGAAAGGAGGCTTTCCCTTCTCGCCGGTTAATTAATAACCACGAAGATACGATCTCCGCCTATCTCGCTGTCCGATGAAGCTCGACAAGCTGGTGGCAAAGGCCCTGGCATGGCCGTGGCGTTGCCTGCTCTCGGGGCTCGTGAGGTGGGCCCCAACGGAACAGAAAGAGGGGGCAACGAGCAAGAGCGAGAGGGAGGGAGAGAGGAATGGTTATTGATGACCAGCTTTGTTTGCCCCCCGAACCGTTTATTAAAATCCAACGCGGGTGATTAACCTCTCCCCGACTGCGTCGTCCTGACAGCTACCAGGCGGAACACCTCCGCAGCTCGGGGTGTGTATATAGGATTGACCGGGGAACCGTTTATTAAAATCCAGCACGGCTATCCGTGCTACTAGGCGGAACAGCTCCGCCGGGCCGCTTCATGAATTAGAATGATGTAGAAGTTTCTTCGTTGGCTTCCCGTCAGCCACGGATTGAGCAATTAACGCATTACGAACGCGGGGACGTCTCGGTTCCCGCGGCCGCGATGATAAATTCCCGTTAAAATATGGATTCTCTCGAAACCGTTTTATCGATCGTAAACCAGACGGGGGAACGAGACGTATCGGTACGAAGTGCAACCTCCGTAAAAGTCAATCCGTCGAGACAGTTAATATTGTTCGCCGTGCCGTAAACACAAGTAAAATATACGCGTAACCGCGGCGTGGCGTGGTTGGCGTGAAAAGTATTAACGGTTCCAAACGTGCGTGAATACGATGGAACTTGTTATTAATGGATTGGTAGCGTGGCGTGATGAGAAACAGTGGATACGCGATGGTTTAATTGCGTGTGTAATAAACCTTACGGTGCCCCGGGTCTTCAGGTAATACGATTGAGATAATTTTTGTAAATAAAGAATAAGAACGGGAATGCGTGATTGTCCTTGCCGGATAATTTTAGGAGCACTCATAGTTGCAGGAAAAGAAAATATGGGAGCGCGTCGGAGTGCCCGCGTGGTTGTAAAATGGCGAGAGTCGAATTTACCGTCCGTGGACTTTATTCTAGCCTCGCGAACTCGTAAAAAGATGTATCTCGATATTTATGCGCCATGTAGTTTAATTGGTGCTCGAACTAAATAAGTGATCCGAACAGTTACGATATTCCTGTGAGAAAACATCGCGAGTGGAGCTGGTACAATTCTCTCGGTGAACTACGCAGAGATTTTTGTTTTATTGTACACGTATATTGTAGAATCGATTCACGAGGTACCGAGCAAGTACATCCTAATATTAACACTTGCAAGATTAATTTCGCCAATGATCTAAAGCTGAGGTGGTAACAATTCGAAACTTGATTTAAGTAAAACAGTTTCACATTATTTTTCCCATTATCTGTATGTACGTCACTCGCGATAATTCTTGAAGGAAACCGAAAAGGTAGCAACGAGATATTACAGAACGATATAAATTGTCGGTGGCTCGACCGTAATAGAAAGTTCAGTAACGATCGAAACGGTGAGAACTGGACATTAACAATCTTTATCACTCGGCAATCTTCTCGCTACCTTTCCTTTTGGTTTCCTCGATGAATTGCACCTTCCGTTAGTTAGCGAACTTTTTGCTTCTTCAATTGATTCTGCTGATGCGAGTTCACTTGCTACTCCTCTTCTTGTCTCTGATGGTGGTTGGTCGGCGTGCTGTCGGGTAGAGAGAGATTTTCCTCGTCGGTACTCCGCGTACTCTGAACAGCATATCGAGAGACGCTAACTTTGATAAATTCACTCCAAGTGGATGAATGAAGGGATGGAAGAGTACTTTGTGATGAGCTTTGAAGATCTTTACCTCACGGTGGACATTGCACTAGCAATTGACGATTAAAAGAAAAAATTCATCTTATCGTAATTGAAGACAGAAATAGGAGCATCGTACGAAAAAGTAAGCAAGGGTATAAATATAATGCTCTGCGTTCCAAATTGCACCGTCTTATCGGTTGGCCGTGTGCCGTGAAATATTAAGATAATCTTCGTTTATGTTTCCAACCAGTAATCCGACGATATCAGATAATTTTGATCTTGCTTAATCTTTTAACTTTTGTGATCCCACATTTAAGTCCGTTTTTTTTTTTTTTTTTTTTTTTAACATTCCAATAAGCGTAAATAACTCGCATAAATTTTGCAAGTATTGATAATAAACACAGAGTGTGGACGATTACCGGCTATTTATCTTCGTCATCGCGTGTGTCCTTACGAGACACGCGTGATTAAACCACTTCTCCGTTCAATGATAAACTGTTTCCTGCATCGAACGATATCGATCGCTGCTACGTTCTATAACGTACGGGTTGCCTAATTCGATAATATCGCGTGTACGCGTGTTTTGACACGACCAATCATCGACAACGTATATCTTCATCATTTCGGACAGGGAAAAAATATGCTCCGATGGAATTACTCGCTATAATTTTCAACTTCGTGGATACTATACATCCTCCGAAAAGCAAGTCGACAGTACGCGTACCGTAAAGTAAAAATTGTTTATCCAACGGGATCAAATAAATGGTAAATATAATTGCAAAGTCGGCTGACCGTGACGATGACTCGCCACGAGTTAAACAGCAATCAGGAGGTTTATTATGCGCATCTCGTGGGGAATTTCGCGTGGAAAGTAATGGTATAAACTAGGATGAGAAGAACAACGAAGAAGTCACCTGGATGACGTTCACGTGACGTTACGACACACTCCCGCTGAGAATATTCATTACATTCCCTTATGGACGATCCCCAGCATCTTGGTAGCTCCTTGCTTCGAGGCCCGTTCGCTCATCTCACAAATTAATCATAATTAGCGGCGAGAAGATGTCCTCCGTCGGTTCCATCCCGAGGGAAAGAGACGGGTGGACGGTAAAAAAAAAACGAATGAAAGGAAGAGAGAGAGAGAGAGAGAGAGAGAGAGAGAGAGAGAGAGAGAGAGAGAGAGAGAGAGAGAGAGAAGGAGAGGAGACCGAAAGAAAATCAGCCGCTCGAAGCGTGCATCCGCTCCTCGACTCTCGACGAGGGTCTCGACGTGGCCTTTTCGAATCTCCACGCTATCCTGATTTTATTTTCGGGGGCAAATTGCGCGCAATTTTCGACAAATGGGCAGGTGTCCGCGTACGAATCCTTTCGCAGCTCCTGACGTCAATTAACAATGATTGGTCGCCGTCGAATGGTTATTACTTCTAATTGTCGGCCGGAAATGTTCTCCTCTAACCACAAGTTTCTGTTATTTCCACGGTTTCTTTGATACTATCTCGATGCAAATTCGGTTGTTAGTGGCTGTTTGCTTCGCGAAACACGCGGTGATTATACCCCGTCTGTCACTGCTCCCTGCTCTAATCCTATTATTCCCTTGGAGCGTTCGAATATGCGACGCCGCTTTCGATCTCGCCGAGGAACGAATCGAAAGCGATAATTCAGATGAAAGGTGATGTTACGTATCTCTGCGTATTTCGTAATTAAAAAGTAACATCGAATTCTACCGGAATCTTCTTCCTCGGAAAAAGAAGTAATCTGTAAAATGAAACTATAAATGATGTGAAAATATATGACATGTATCTTGCTCTAAAAAAAAAAAAAAAGAAATGGTTGGATGGAAAGTATTAGAAATAAACCAGAAACGGAGGTGAAAATTGTCGCGTCGGTGGTAACAAAGTCAAACAAGAAGATGGAGATCTATCTGGCTCGAAAGTTAGACGGAATCCAGTAGCCAGTTTTTATGCTCGGGCCCTACCATGTACGGAACTTTAAAACGACCGTGAGTACCTGCTAGAGGATGACGACCGTGGGAGGGGGCTGTTTAGTTCCGTGTACCACCTGTTATCTTCTTGCCTCCTCTTCGAACTCCCCTTTGTTCACATATACCTGACTCACGGAGGGTGACCAAACGCCCAACTCTTGTTCCTCGCGCGGTGTCCAGCCTGGGCGATGGCTTTCAGATCAGTTTTTCAATTTGTAACGGGAGGAAGACTCAACGATAGAAAAAAAAATAATTATTACGAGAACGTGAATTAGAGTTCCATATTTTGTGGTAAACGATTTTATATTTGTGTAAAACAGCGGGAATTTACGTGAATCCAAAGTCTTCTTAGTTAAAAGCGAAGACGAAAGCTCGACGAGCTCCGAGTTTGCGCAAGGGGAAAGGGTTAATGAGCAATTAGCAAGGCGCAAACTCGGAGGAGGGTGGTTTCAGCGAGGGCTGGGTGGCGTTCGTTAAACCCTCGGGTACCGCCCCTCGGTTATAATTAGTGGTCATAGCTGGGATATAGAGACGAAGCCAGAAATCGTTTTCAAGGGGCCGACGAGGCGGCGCCCACGCGCTTTTCCATTAGACGCGAGAATTCGCGCCTGCGCCCCTGGATTAATTACGGAGAGGGTTGCCAATCGGAAGGAAAGCCAGAGCGCGCGGTCCGGGCGCGCAAACTCGCTAATGATAATTATTGACCAATCGCAGGATGCTGCGGAGAAAGAAACAAAAAGAAAGTGCCACGGAGAGGAAGAGTTCAGGTGGCTCCGGGGGTTGGACCGTGGAAAATGAACTTTTGCGCAGAGAGAACGGCTACAAGGGTAATCGGAAAACGTCATCGATACTTCCTCACGAATTAAGAAATTTTTCTCGAGATATTTGTCTATATCGAAATTTATACATATAGACGCATTATACAGCGAATAATGAAGTACCTCGGGAGAACGAAAAGCGAAAAACTTTGTGAATTGTTTTAGGATGGAAAATATTCTTAAAGCCAACATTTTCACTTATTGATTCTGTGTTTCTGCTTCTAGTTAATGAGTTTCCAAAAAGCAAAACGTTTTCCTTAAACAGGCAAACACCCTCGTGCTCACCCCAAAAGGCCATCTAAATACAAATACGTAAGCTTCCACTAAGGCCTCGTGCATTTTAAAATTTACAAAATAGAATTTCAATCTGAAAAGTTACAAACTGTGCCTGAATACATAAGTACAAGTGTTAACTACGGTTTCTTGGTCAAGTATTAAAAGAGAAAACTAAATAACCGTAACACCTGGCGCATAGTGAGTATCAGCGATGCCAGTTGCATACCGGAAGCACGAGCGCGGAGTGGGGGGCAACGCAGAACGACACGACGTTTCACAACGTAATAATTACTTGAAAGTTAAAGTAGGTAGTTGTCGAGGGTAGAATTATTACGTAACCGTCGATTAAGGATACACCTTTTAAAATTTAATGGAGAAATTGTCGGTCAGTGAATATTAAAGAAGCCAATTTAAAAGAGAACATTTAGGATAGGAAACAATCAGTCTGCTCGAGTTTATACTGATTGCTATTCGATGAAAATGAGTTTGAAATTATCGTTCCTCGCATCGTTAGCTCTGCATACATAAGCTCGTCGAAACTAAAACTGCCGGAACAGAGGAAAAGATTTATAGAGCAATCTGAAGTGATATAGTAAATTTACGTACTAATATCCTACTTATCAGTAGCGATTCTACCGAGAAAATATAAGGTTGATTTATCTGTAAGAACATTAAATACACTTGGAGTGGAACTCTTGCAACGAATTATCTCCACATTGCAAGTTCAAGTGAGAACGGATAAATGAAAGATATCTTTATCGTCGATAACAAATTCTTCGATTTACTTCCATTAATGTAAAACACAAACAAATACTTTTTGGAATGAAATATAACAGTTAACTGGTTTTTCACCCCCGACTAAGACTCATTGCTAAACAGATCTCATACGTAATCTTTTAACCACAAAAGTGTTTTAATTAAACCAAACGAACTAACGATTAAACTGTTATTGGTTTTTCTAGATATTTGTACCATTTTTATAAAGGATGAATAATGTTTGTCCGTAGGAAGATGCACCAGCAGCATTCCGTCACTAGACGTAACGTAATTGCAAATATGGGCGTTTCTGGAGATCGAAGCTACCCCCGATTGGTACAGCCGCGCGTTTGCGCTGTGCTAATTACTCATTAATCCTTTCGTACGAAGCGCATGCTCGATGAGGAAACCGAAACGTCCCCGAACCGAGGGGGTGTGTCCCATTCATCTTGCGCAGTTTTCGAGGATCTGTCTCGTTCCTTAATTTTCAAATTGGACCCAGATCGAAAGATACAAGTCTCTCAGACTTTAATCATCGCCGATATACCCCGAGGAGAGCAAAATCGGCAACGGACACTTCCATAAGCATCCCCTGTAGGTGTAAGTGGTGATTTAACGTTGAAAGGATTGGCCCGATTATTATAGAAAAGATTTGGAACTTTGTTTTACTTGTTTGCTCTAGTTACGCTTAATAATGTGTTATGTGTGTTTTCGTGTGCAAATTTTCGACGATTCGACAGACCTAGACTAGACAGACTTAATCGTAGTATGTTAAATTAACACCACGAATTATTTGTGAAATTCTCCAAAAATTCTGCTTTCTATGTCCATTTCTGTCACAGGGCATTAATGAGCCTTGTTACTCTCCTACCACCTATGTCCCACGAGAAACTGGTTTGTCAGACTGACAAAATATGAGAATCAATTGAGCCACGATTAGGGTAAGGGTTTTTAAAACGCACCCTTAGGGATACACGCGATACATACAACCAATGTACGAAGCCGAGTTGTGTAATGCACTTACCGGCGACCTAACTCGCAATTTTCTATTTAAATTATAACTCGATGCCGATAATAGCCGTGGAAAGTACATATTTAATATCCGTGGAACTCCGGTCTTTATAAAAATACATAAAGCCGCGGCAAATTTTCCTCGAATACGGGAAATGGTATTAGGGTGACCGAAAGGTAATCAAAATTGTATCAACATTTATTTACTAAAGAAATCTTAAACACTAATCAACAAAATAATTTCCATCATTGTCCAACAGTTTTTGCCAGCGTAAAACTTTTCCAAGTCGAAGACATTCTGATTACTTTTCGATCCCCCTAATATTTAATAGACTCGGGACCAGGATACGCGTGACTCGCTCGGTCACGCTTTATTCTGAAAACAAACCAATGAAAGGAAATTACAATTTCCGTGATCGAACCAAAAGCGTACCTTCGCGATAGCGTGTCCGTATCGGTCGCGCAGCTTGTCTTCCCCGCATACATCACTTCAAACCGGTATTTCCGCGGGGGATCATAACAACGGTCCAGGCGTAAGAACGACCGTGTCACGGTTGCAACCCTTCGAATTACATATGCACGGTTGTCGAAGTCGTTGGTAAGAGTCGCGAGGTCTTGGATCGCGTCACATAAATCGAACGATATGAGCCTGCTCACCAATTAGGGTGGCCTTTAGTGCCGGAATAAAAACCGAGCACGCTTGGTGGCGATCCCCTCGCTACCATGCAGATTCGCCTAACGAACGCCGATTCCACGTACCTCGATACCAACGAGTTACACGGAACCGAGCGCAACCGAACGGACCAACCTCTGTCTCTTGCTCTATACTCGCTTACGTGCACATAATGCATACGGTGCATCCGAGCTGCGACGCAACGGACACCTCCGCCTATCGCGGCCGATCGAGAGATTCACAAGCGTGGCGAACGAAAGGTGGCGCGCTTATTACCAACCCGGTGGTATATCTCATCTCGCGAAGGTTAAACGTTCCTGTTGCGACCAGACTGAATTGCGAATGACAAGTAAACCACAATCCGAGCTTACACGCTTAAATATCACGATATTGATTTTATATAAGGTATGCGTTTTCGGAGAACACCTTGTTTCAAACAAGCAGTTTGAGCAGAATGCGGTTTAACCGGTAAAGATTACCCGTGTCCCGCTAAAGGTGATATTTCACCCGATATTTTATCTTTAGATTAACGACTCCGTGCGCTCGGTGCATAATACATTCAGCTGCATTCGCGTTGCAGCGCCACTGATATCTACGTATCGCATTCGATCGCGAGAGTTATACCAAGGAAAGGTGTGTTACGTTCATTGTGTACATTGAACACGTTCAGGAAGAACTTGCATTTGGAAAAGGATGTGTAACTTATTATATACGTTACAGTCGATAAAATGAAAGGTTCCGGCGGTGGAAGATACATTGACCTTAGACGTGGCGATCGAAGGAAACTAAAGTTGAAGAAAAGATACCCTCGAACATTAATACCCGTGATTCGATATTTAGAACGACTTTCCACGAGGACTATAACACTCACATTTTTTATTTGTTATCGTTACTCAAAGATTTGCGTTTCAATTAACACCAGAATATTAATATGTGCTGATACGCTTCTTTTATGTGCGTATGATTTTAGGTACACGTTTGTTACATAATCGCTTGTATCTGTTAAATGCCAATATGTTTGCAACTTCGTTTAACAGTTAAAATTTCGTTGACTTATTCGTGGAAGCCATCAGTTTCATGTTTAATTCGTTTGCTATCTAGACGAGAACTTTTCCTACCTTTGCAGCACTCTATTGGCAAAAAACACTCTACCTTACATTTAAATATTTCATCGGACGAGGACTACGTGCTAAATCGCGATATTTAAGACGTCTGAAATTCAGAACCGTCTCGAAGGAAAAGAGAGACTTATCGTAGACGACGTCGAGGAGAAAGGAGTTATAAAAGTGTGTATTTCCCTCGCGAATAGTCCACTTTGTGCTGTCATACGCTCCCATAACCTTCCGTGACAAGCTCGTTGAATATCCGACGAAGTTTCTAAAGTTCTCCTGAAATTAGAGACCGATATCTTACATCGTAACTACACGTTTCAATACTAACACTACGAATCCACGATCAAACCAAGAAAAAAAACGACAAGTACACGCAGTAAGTTCGAAAATTGCCATCTTTCCGACCAGCAAATCAAAGATTCGACAGAGAGAGAAAAAATACCGTCGCCTCTGTAATTTTCGAGGAACCGTTTTCAAAATGGCATCTTATCGCTACGATAAACAGACTTTCCCGAGTTTTCTCACAAACCTCCAGCGGTGCCGATACTTTTATTCGTCACTGTGTATCGACCCCTTCAAAAATTGACGCGTGGAAACAACAGGAAAGGAAAAGCATCGCGAATTTCTTCGGTCGCACCCTTCAGGACCCGCGCGGCCAGGGGGTGGCGGTGAGGTTGAATTGGTTCGAACGGATACGCGAAGCGTGATCCACGAGCGCTTCGGACACACTCACGTGCAATACACGCGACACTCGTCGTGTCGTAACGTACTGCACACCAACGCGATAAGAGAGAAGAAGAAAGAGAGACATTTTCTTGGGAGAAGCGGGGGAGTTTCGAGTCTGATAAAGGAGGGGGATGAAAGGAGACGAAATGGGTGGAGAACAAGGAAATCGAAGGGGATGAGAGAGAGCCGGGAGAAGGAAAAGAGAGTATGCGAAAGACTCGCATAACGATCCCGTTTAAGAATCCCTCCTCAACCCTCCCGCGACCAGGGGCGTTCCTAAAGTACTTGCCGCTCGGGTGCCATTTCAAATTTGCTGCTCTCCCCCTCTTGCCAAAAATTATTCCATTCGATTATACTTATTTATTTGAATATGTGTCTTTGGCAAACGAGTATGTAAGATAATGAAAGGTGTAAAATATGTAACTTGAATGCTAGTAATAATAACAAGGGGTAGCGTAACTCTAGACGAAAAAATGAAAAATTTAACTAAGGCTACGATGAAATACTGTGCATTTAAATATTGCGCTAATTAAACTTAAATTGCACGATGCTAAAATCCCTGGAATCGTCAGATCCTCGGTGATATTACTAAATTATAGACAAATATTTCCGAAATTGATACAATTCAAATATTATTCGTTCCTTTCATTAATTCGCAAACGTGGCTGGAGCTTAAATGCACAGTATACATATCGCCACGGCACGAGTTAGATCGAACTTGGAATAAGACTATCTTCTTAAAGTTTTCCAATAATTCTTTTAATTTATTAAACAACATTAATAAACGCTTTCTGCCTCTGCCACCCTCCGGATAGCGTCTGTCCGCGAAGAACCTTTAACCCTCCCCTCTTCCCGCTTAACTCGTAGCGAAGCCGGGCGAAATAACAGGCACTCGTGCTGTACTCGCCATCCACCCCCGCCACACCTCCGCCTCTACCACCTCCACGCTCGGAGGACAGCATTTGCAAAACTCCGACGTGTATAATAATAATTACTGGCCGCGGATACTCCTATCCACCCTTTCTCCCCGTGACCCTCTCTCGCCGCCACCGCTTGGACAGATGGCGTGGCCTCCCCTCCAGGAATCGTGGACAGGGTGGTCCGTGGTCCACGCCTACCCAGCATCCCCAGCTCCGAGCGACGTCTGCCTTCCCCTCTTCTCGTTTTCTCGTCCCTCTCTTGCATCCCCCTCGGAACTTCTCCAATCTCTCACACTCGCGCTCTCGATACACCCAGAGCCGAGGGAACGCTCCGCAGGAGAGAAAAGCCGGCTAACGAGAAGCCTGGGCACGGGCAGGGGGGAATGCTAAATAGACGTTATGCTCCTCTCTGTCTCCTCCATTTTCGCTCCCCCTCGTTTTCCTTTCCTTCGAGACACCGTCCTCCCCTCTTTCCCCTTCTTTCCTCGCTTCTCTCTCTTTCCCTCCGTCGTCGATTCCGCCCCACCACCGCGACCATCCCCCACCGCGAGACGCGATTTCTCGTGAAATAAGCTCGCGAATCCCCCCACCAGCCGGTGTATAAACACACGAGGGTCGACGGAAAGGACCGAACCAGTCCGAGAATTCTTTACATTGTCGCTACGAACGCACACCTTATAGCTGCGCGTCGCGTCGTTACCCTCTTCGTTTGTGTACCATTGTACGTACGTGTTTCCTTCTCTTCCTCGTGCTCTCGTACGCGGACCCAAAGCGTCGATTGTATAATCGCGGCAAGAGAAAGAAAAGGAAAGGGAACCCGCCGAGGGAGGATGAGGAGCGATGATATCGAAACGAAAGACCTCCTCCGCTTCCTCGACCGCTTTCTTTCGCATAGTCCTGAGACTTTTTAGACAATTCTTCTTTTTCGTACTCCCTGATGACGACGGGGTCGGGAAAAACCGCGGCTCTAGACGCGGAGCATATAACGCTTGTCAAAATTTTGCACTTTGTTAATATACGGGGGTCGCAATTATATTTACCACGGTGGAAATATTTCAACCCCTTGGTTACACTGACGTCACCATCGCCGCATATGTAACATGCTCCACAGCTTGGAATTTTATCTATATGGTAACGCAAACCGAGATGATGGAATAAATGAGATTTAAATTATGCTTATAAATGTTTGCGCGAGGGTTCAAGTACCAGATAGAAAAGTGTCCAATAACACTTGAGTATTAACGATTTATATTGCAGTCAACTTTTGTGAAAGTTGATTTAGGAAGTATCGCGTGAACAATTTGCAATACAAAAATATCTAGAAAATCAACGAGGGTAACTCGTCGCATTACAAATGTTTACAACGAGCAATCGACATACACGTGCTCCAAAATGAAAAGTTTCGCAGTCGATTAGAATTTTTAAGCGTGCCGGGGAGCCCCTCCGTGAAAGTTTGCGTATCACCCGTAAAATTGTTCAAACTTTCGCGATCCCCTTGCTCCTTACCAATTCAAAATACATTTTTCAGGGTGGCAGACATTGATTGAGTACAGCCAAGGAAAGTAATATCTCTAGAATTCACCGAGTCGAACTCGAAGATTTTAAACGTAACGTTGGATGCCACGATAATAGTTCACTGTTCTCCCATACTTTGGTCGTTTTCGTGATTAGATAACGAGTAACAATCGAAGTGCATTTCGTGAGTATGTTAAAGATAAAACAGCTTATCGTAATCGTAGTCAGAGTTTGTAGCGAACTTGTAGTAAACACGTAATGCTAGTCAAAGTAATCCACTCTTACGATAGAGACGTAAAGTGAATAATTATCCCAATTTTTATTAATTTCCGCCATTAATTCGTTAGTACCTCGCTTTATATGACACGCAACGCTATTAGGTTATTCCATTTACGACGTAAACGATACGTTTTAGCGAGTTTCACGCGTAGAAGCGACAAAACATATTCATTTGCTAGAAACATGAGTGCTAGAAAAGTGTAGTATTGCTTGTTTAAAAAATTTCAAATGAAAACGATGAAAGAGTGTATTCGACATGGTAGGTATGCTACACGAAGTGAACTGTGTTTACTATAAACACATCAAACATTAATGTAAATTCGAAACACCCATGGAATTGGCCGAAGACATTTTATAAACTAACCGAAGCAAACCTGTAGCGCAATCGTTAAATAACTGCCACGAAAAACTTAACCCGACTCGTTCTGCTATCCATTGTCATTTGAGAAATACTGAAAAGACTGTGAATATGCTCGATGAGCACCGCACGAACTGTCAGCAGTCAGCCATCAGCGAAAGATGTATGTTCGCTCGGTTCTCTTCAGTTTAAAAAATGAACTGTTTCTGAACCGAATTGATACCAGGAATGAAAAATAAGTATTATACAGAGAACTTCTCTACGAAGATCCATTGAGAAGTTTCATCCCATGTCGACCTTATTACAAACAGAAAGGTAAATAAGTGATTAGAGAACAAAAATTTGGTTCTACGTGAGATCTTGCTCCAAGTCACACCTCGATAGTCTGCAAAGAAAAGATGAGAAATGAATATAATAAGAGAAAATGACCGATACCGTACATAGCAATATTAAATTGCAAAAAGAGACGTGAAAAAAAAAAGATTTGCACAAGAATAAGCAATACGAGTAATCCGTTTATCATTTTGAAGAAGTTCGAAAAATCGATCTCGAACAGCCGAAGATGTCGAACGTGTCCCGAGAAGGGGAAAGAAAGATGACGTTGGAAAAAAGGAAGAGAAAGGTCAGGACATCGCGTTGCTCGTTCAGAACGGCAAACGAAGGTAAAGATGACTGGATAGATTCCTTAAGCGTTGCTCCAATCAGATCCCATGTCACTCGGTTCATTAATCCATTCAGGGTGGACTCTGAAAAGTCCCACGTTGTATTACAGAGTTACACTCGTCCGAATGTAACGACGTGAATATATGTATAATGGCGTTCGGAACACGAAGAATCTCGAGCGTGACGAGATTCAATCAAATTATAATTGTACCGCGTCGATGTACCTTTTAAAACGGTTCGCGTTGAATCAAAGTTTGCATCTATAAATACACGCTTGTTACTTTCTCGACGTAACTGTATTAACACGTCGAAAGCCGGATACACGCATTGCTCGCATAGCTCGTAGACTGACTCATAGATTTTGTCCACATGTTCCTAGATGTTGACTCGTAACACGTTATCTCTTTACATTTAATTCTTTTTATTAAACTTTCTCGTTTCTGTTGGATAAACCTTTTTAAAATCGGACTTCGCGTTAATGTGTACGTAATATTAGATACAAATTTTGTTTATCTCTGCATGGGATGTCCTAATAGTTGCAGCTTTTCGAATGCAAGTATCTGATGCGACCTAGAAAACAATCCTGTAGGTAGCGATTCGTAAATTATTTGGCTAATTATATTTCCATTAGGTTGTCCCGAAAGTTTCTTTCGCGAGTTGCACTCAATTATTTTATGTGATCGTGTTTCTATAAATAGACAATCTAATTTCATAGATATTCATGTTGTAACAGTAATGGAGCAAAATGAATCGTGCAGAATTCAGTAATGTAACATAAAACATAAACTATCGCGCATGTATTACTTATTAATAAAGCGAAAGAAACTTTTGGGACAACCTAATACAAGACAATTAACCAAATATTTAAATTAATTCTTAAAATAATTACATTCAAAGTGTTGCATTAGAAAATACTATTTTAAATGCTTGTTACTACAGTAGTTCATTATGGCACCGCTAGATAGTACTATAAAGTGTCACGGTTAATTGGCCGGTAATTTAGCAGCTGTAAGTTGGTGAAACAAGTAGAATATACATTTTACCGGTAAAATCGAATCGCTACCTATAGGCAGACGCGTATCGTGTCGATGTCATTAGGTGTGTTTTTTGTAATGGCCAAGCGTACCTTCAATTATTTGCGCGACCGCTATCAGAGGGGAGAGAGAGAGGACAAATCAAAGGAAGAATGGGGAAAGAGAAAAAGAAGAGGATAGGTGTATCGAGAGCTCGCGCGGTAATCCAGCAGAAAGCAGCACGGTTGAAACGGAAGATTTGCAAACAATAGGTCCGAAGCGGGGTGGATTCTTTAGATGGCGGCTTGATACGCATCGCATTTACATATTATTGCTATTATTAGGTAAACGGTCCTTCGAGCGCCTCTTTAACACTACGCGCTCGCCCTTCTAGATATTTTACGAGCGACCGCGAGAGGCCCCCACCGATAAAAGCCGAGGTTGCAACAGCGCCGTCTATCGGTAGACAAAAATTGAACCACCACCCGGACCGAGTAGGTGGCTGGAATTGTAAATAATCCCTCGAATCGCTGGAAAAAGATACTTATCGGGTTTACGCTCGGTAACATTCTATCCCCGTCGACTGCCTCTTCGCTTTTTGCACCGCGCGGTCCGCTCGTCAAACGCCAAAAATACCTTCAATCGCCCACTCGGTATTTTAACACTTTACCGACCGGTAGCCTATTAATAGGCTCTTTGTTGCCGACGCTTACCGACCGACACTTGTGAATCGGTTTTTATGGTAATCGATGCTTTGTTAAAATGACATTACATTCAATTACGAATATAAGAATTAAGTAAAGTGTTAAGAAAACAATATCCGTTGACTTCGGTATATGACCGAATTTCGGTATATCAAAGTAAAGTTTATCACGATCACGCGATACCTATTCGTTTTGTCTATTTCTAGCCTTCCTATTTTACAAATATCTGTCCTTCGTTTTAAAAATCGAACAAATCTCCGTTTCGATTTAAAAATCTGTTGGCGGCGGTTAGATCGCGTAAGATCGACTTTTTAAAGCTGGCAACGCTGGATACGCGGGGCATCAGAGCTCTCTAGACCGCGTGACGCCGGGGTCGAAATTAAAGATGCGGCTTCGGAAGGTACGGGGCCCCCGACGAAGTCGAGGAAGGCAAAAAGAAGGAAGGCGAAGAAGGGATCGGAATCGCTCGATAAAACAGGGCGACGTTGGAACCACCGATGGGCCCGGAACGATTCGAAGGGGAGAAACATTGGGCCCGGGGTGGAAGGGGGAGGAACCGAGTACGTACACACAATGGGGTCCAAGAAGAGAAGCCGAGAGCAAAAGCGGTGAATTAATTGTCGCTCGCGCCGCCGACGAAGCCGCTACGATCCGCAAGCCTGATTTGTGAGCCGCACGCGTGTATATCGTATGTGTATCTCCCCCCTGTTCGAACTCCTCCCCCTTTCTCCTTCCCCTTCTCTTTCGTTTTCTCCTTAGCTCTCTCCCACTCTTCCCTTATCCCTATTTCTTTCGTTCCCCTCTCGCTCTGCCGTCTTCGACGGCAACAAGGAGACCCGTGTAGAAGACCGCGACGATGGTGATGGAGACTGACAATGGAAACAAGCACAAAGAACGACAGAGTAAACAACCACACCACCACCACCCCACCCCCCACCTCCCCCCACCCGCCGGAGAAAGAGTGATACGGGGGGGGGGGGGGGGGGGGGGGGGGGGGGGTAAACAGGAAACAAAAGTGCGGATGGCGAGCAGAAAAACGAGGAAAAAGTATATAAATCGTGGAAGAGAAAGAATCGTCAGCATCCATCGAAGGGAGAAAGAGCGAAGTACCAGAAACTGAAAGATGCTACGAAAAATGCACCGACCGCGAGTCCCCCCCCCCCCCATATCCCTCCCTAAAACCTCTACCCCTCTCCCCG